>NC_056429.1:29474968-29816634 GCF_018296145.1 Oncorhynchus tshawytscha | reverse complement strand
GGAAGCTCGGGACTGAGGGGAAGCTCAGGCAGGTAGATAGATCTACCAGATCCTGGGATCTGGAAGAGTCTGGTTGACTGGCGGATCTGGAAGAGTCTGGTTGACTGGCGGATCTGGAAGACTGACTGGCGGATCTGGAAGAGTCTGGCTGACTGGCGGATCTGGAAGAGTCTGGCTGACTGGCGGATCTGGAAGAGTCTGGCTGACTGGCGGATCTGGAAGAGTCTGGCTGACTGGCGGATCTGGAAGAGTCTGGCTGACTGGCGGATCTGGAAGAGTCTGGCTGACTGGCGGATCTGGAAGAGTCTGGCTGACTGGCGGATCTGGAAGAGTCTGGCTGACTGAAAGATCTGGCTGCTCCACGCTGACTGGCGGCTCTGGCTGCTCCACGCTGACTGGCGGCTCTGGCTGCTCCATGTAGGCTGACAGCTCTGGCGGCTTCTTACAAACTGGCAGCTCTGGCGGCTCCGTGCAGACTGGCAGCTCCTTGCAGACTGGCAACTCCTTGCAGACTGACAGCTCCTTGCAGATTGACAGCTCCTTGCAGACTGGCAGCTCCTTGCAGACTGGCAGCTCCTTGCAGACTGGCAGGCAGACTGGCAGCTCCGTGCAGACTGGCAGCTCCTTGCAGACTGGCAGCTCCTTGCAGACTGGCAGCTCTGGCTGCTCCATGCAGACTGGCAGCTCTGGCTGCTCCATGCAGACTGACAGCTCTGGCTGCTCCATGCAGACTGACAGCTCTGGCTGCTCCATGCAGACTGACAGCTCTGGCGGCTTCTTACAAACTGGCAGCTCTGGCGGCTCCGTGCAGACTGGCAGCTCCTTGCAGACTGGCAGCTCCTTGCAGACTGGCAACTCCTTGCAGACTGACAGCTCCTTGCAGACTGACAGCTCCTTGCAGACTGGCAGCTCCTTGCAGACTGGCAGCTCCGTGCAGACTGGCAGCTCCGTGCAGACTGGCAGCTCCTTGCAGACTGGCAGCTCCTTGCAGACTGGCAGCTCCTTGCAGACTGGCAGCTCTGGCTGCTCCATGCAGACTGGCAGCTCTGGCTGCTCCATGCAGACTGGCTGGCTGCTCCATGCAGACTGGCAGCTCTGGCTGCTCCATGCAGACTGACAGCTCTGGCTGCTCCATGCAGACTGACAGCTCTGGCTGCTCCATGCAGACTGACATCTCTGGCTGCTCCATGCAGACTGACAGCTCTGGCTGCTCCATGCAGACTGACAGCTCTGGCTGCTCCATGCAGACTGACAGCTCTGGCTGCTCCATGCAGACTGACAGCTCTGGCTGCTCCATGCAGACTGACAGCTCTGGCTGCTCCATGCAGACTGACAGCTCTGGCTGCTCCATGCAGACCGACAGCTCTGGCTGCTCCATGCAGACCGACAGCTCTGGCTGCTCCATGCAGACCGACAGCTCTGGCTGCTCCATGCAGACCGGCAGCTCTGGCTGCTCCATGCAGACCGGCAGCTCTGGCTGCTCCATGCAGACCGACAGCTCTGGCTGCTCCATGCAGACCGACAGCTCTGGCTGCTCCATGCAGACCGACAGCTCTGGCTGCGCTGAACAGGCGGGAGTCTCCAGCAGCGCTGTAGAGGAGGAAGGCTCTGGCTGCGCTGAACAGGCGGGAGACTCCGGCAGCGCAGGAGAGGAGAAAGGCTCCGGCAGCGCTGGAGAGGCGAGGCGCACTGTAGGCCTGATGTGTGGTGCTGGAACTGGTGGTACTGAACCAAGGACACGCACAGGAAGCCTGGTGCGGGGAGCTGCTACCGGAGGGCTGGGGTGTGGAGGTGGTACTGGATAGACCGGACCGTGCAGGCGCACTGGAGCTCTTGAGCACCGAGCCCGTCCAACCTTACCTGGTTGAATGCTCTCGGTCGCCCTGCCAGTGCGGCGAGGTGGAATAGCCCGCACTGGGCTATGCAGGCGAACCGGAGACACCGAGCGCAAGGCTGGTGCCATGTAAGCCGGCCCAAGGAGACGCACTGGGGACCAGATGCGTAGAGCCGGCTTCATGGCATTTGGCTCGACGCTTAATCTAGCCCGGCCGATACGCGGAGCTGGAATATACCGCACCGGGCTATGCACCCGCACTGGGGACACCGTGCGCACCACTGCATAACACGGTGCCTGCCCGGTCTCGCTAGCCCCCCGGTAACCACAGGAAGTTAGCGTAGGTCTCCTACCTAGCGTAGCCCTACTCCCTGTGAGCCCCCCCCCCAATAAATTTTTGGGGCTGACTCTCGGGCTTCCATCCGCTACGCCGTGCTGCCTCCTCATACCTGCGCCTCTCAGCTTTCGCCGCCTCCAGTTCTTCCTTGGGGCGGCGATATTCTCCAGGCTGAGCCCAGGGTCCTTTACCGTCCAGTTCGTCCTCCCATGTCCATTTCTCCAGGTAGTGCAGCCTCTCCCACTGCAGCTGCTGCTGCTGCTGCTCCTGCTGCTGCTGCCTCTGTTGCCTCTCCTGTGGCTCCTGCCTGTTGACACGCTGCTTGGTCCGTTGGTGGTGGGTGATTCTGTAACGGTTCTCTTGTGGTGAAGGAGAGTCGGACCAAAATGCAGCGTGTAGATTGCGATCCATGTTTATTCAACAAACGTAACACGAATCTAAATACAAACACTATAAAACAAATAACGTAACGAAAACCGAAACAGCCTATACTTGCGTAAACTAACACAGAGACAGGACCAAAGACAATCACCCACGACAAACTCAAAGAATATGGCTGCCTAAATATGGTTCCCAATCAGAGACAACGATAAACACCTGCCTCTGATTGAGAACCACTCCAGACAGCCATAGACTTTGCTAGATACCCCACTAAGCTACAATCCCAATACCAACACCAAAACCCCAAGACAAAACACACCACAATACAAAAACCCCATGCCACACCCTGGCCTGACCCAATACATGAAGATAAACACAAAATACTTCGACCAGGGCGTGACAAGTGTTGAGCCATCAGCATACAATAGATGCCAATACACACAGACTTTACTCAAACAGTGGCAGGTCATTAGTAAAGATTGAAAAAAGTAAGGGTCCTAGACACCTACCCTGGGGAATGCCTGACTACCAGGATTATGTTGGAGAGGCTTCCATTAAAGGGCGCGGCGGCAGGTAGCCTAGTGGTTAGAGCGTTGGACTAGTAACCGAAAGGTTGCTTGATCGAAGGTTGCTTGATCGAAAAAATCAGTTGTTATGCCCTTGAACAAGGCAGTTAAACCCACCGTTCCTAGGCCGTCATTGAAAATAAGAATTTGTTCTTAACTGACTTGCCCAGTTAAATAAAGGTATAAAAAAGAAGAAAAAAAACATTTACCTGTTAGGCAGGTAAATGTCGATCCACAATATAGAAAGGGATGTGAAGCCCTAACACATACGTTTTTCCAGCAGCAGATTATGATCGATAATGTCAAAAGTTGCACTGAAGTCGAACAATTGTTATTTTATTATCAATTTCTCTCAGCCAATCATTAGTCATTTGTGTAAATCAAATCAAATTGATTTATATAGCTTTTCGTACATCAGCTGATATCTCAAAGTGCTGTACAGAAACCCAGCCTAAAACCCCAAACAGCAAGCAATGCAGGTGTAGAAGCACGGTGGCTAGGAAAAACTCCCTAGAAAGGCCAAAACCTAGGAAGAAACCTAGAGAGGAACCAGGCTATGTGGGGTGGCCAGTCCTCTTCTGGCTGTGTCGGGTGGAGATTATAACAGATCATGGCCAAGATGTTCAAATGTTCATAAATGACCAGCATGGTCGAATAATAATAAGGCAGAACAGTTGAAACTGGAGCAGCAGCACGGTCAGGTGGACTGGGGACAGCAAGGTGTCATCATGTCAGGTAGTCCTGGGGCATGGTCCTAGGGCTCAGGTCCTCCGAGAGAGAGAAAGAAAGAGAGGAGGAGAGAATTACAGAACGCACACTTAGATTCACACAGGACACCGAGTAGGACAGGAGAAGTACTCCAGATATAACAAACTGACCCCAGCCCCCCGACACAAACTACTGCAGCATAAATACTGGAGGCTGAGACAGGAGGGGTCAGGAGACACTGTGGCCCCATCCGAGGACACCCCCGGACAGGGCCAAACAGGAAGGATATAACCCCACCCACTTTAAGTGCCCTATATGTTTAATGCCCTTCTCTATTAGCATACTGAAAAGCTGTCTTAATTTGTTTGCTGTGAAATAGCATTGTATCTGGTCAAACACACACTTTTTCCCTAAAATTTACTAAGGGTTGGTAACAGGCTTATTGGTCGGCTGTTTGAGCCAGTAAAGGGTGCTTTGATGTTCTCGGGTAGCGGAATGACTTGTGCTTCCCTCCAGGCCTGAGGGAACACACTTCCTGTAGGCTTAGTTTGAAGAGATGGCAAATGGGAGTGGCAATATCTTCCACTATCATCCTCCGTCATTTTCCATCCATGTTGTCCGACCCAGGTGCCTTGCCATTGTTGATACACAACAATTCTTCTTTCACCTCTTCCACACTTACTTTATGGAATTCAAAATTACAATGCTTGTCTATCATAATTTGGTCTTGGAGGTAGACAGTGGGTTCAGAATTTGTGGGTGGCATGTCATTAAAGTAGTTGGCAATATCAGTGGTGTTTTGGGATGAATGAGCAATCTGATTCAAAGAACAATTAAGCCAAATTTGCCCATTTCCCCAAAGGTGCTCCAAAGCTTTTAACTATCATTCTTTATATAATTTATATTTTGTTTCATAGTACAGTTTCTTCTTATTTTTGTTAAGTTTAGTCACAATATCTCTATTTGCATTACATTTGCCAATCGGATGTGCAGCCAGACTTATTTGCCATTCATATTCCCTTATCCCTCTCAACCATCCAATTTTTCAATTCCTCATCAATCCACAGGGATTTAACAGTTTACAGTAATTTACTTAATGGCTGCATGCTTATTAGCAACTGGAATAAGCAATTTCATAAATGTGTCAAGTGCAGCATCTGATTGCTCCTGGTTACATACCACATACCAGCAAATATTATTTACATCTTCAACATACAGTAAGTTTGGTAGTGATTCCTACTGTATGACCTCTTATACACAATATTAGGCCCTGCCGATGATGATGGCTGGTGAAATGGTTGAGGAGATCCGGCATTTTCTTGCCTCAAGTGGTTTAGGAGATCCCTCGAGGACCGATGGGAGGTGGGGCCTGATGGACTCGAGCCAGGGGCCGGAATCGCATACATCATCATGGCCCTATCAGGGGCGAGCACTGAAGATGTAAACCAGAGGTAGAAGCCACCGGAGTGGGAGACAGAACCGAGGACGAAGGTGCAGGTACCTCCGAATCCGATCACGAAGCGGAAGGCCCCAGTGAAGAAGTCTGTGTCCAGTCCAGGCTTACCACAGCAAGCGAGGCCCCTATTGCCAAAGGCTGCTGCTTTCAACTTCCACGGCGACTGACGTGCCTTCATGGCTGGTTGGTAGGGTCAAGAATAGGAACATCCACTAAGTCATCCAGAAGCATCCTGCTAACTCCACTCTTCAGGGAAGGGGGACCCCTTCGGGGAGGGATCCCTGCAGAGCACCGGCCAGTCGACTGTGGAGAGACGGGACAGCGGCATCCAGCTATTGGAGTAGAAGAGAAAGAGAAAGTAGGCAGGTGTGGATTCCCTAGTAGCGTGTGTAAATTCTATACTTGTTTGCTAAGAGTAGCCACTTTGCCCCTGTAGTCCTCTGCAAGCCAACAGTTGCTACATTGAATGTCCAGACAGTCCAAATTTTCCCAGAATAGAGCAAAATAAACACAGATCCTGCAGTGTTGAAAACGTTCGTTAGCTACCTCCATTTGAAACTACAGGCTAGCTAGGCTAGCTGGGCTTCCGTGTCTCTCTTCTTGTCAGGAATTTACTAGTGGGCTATGAGCTCCAGTGAGTTCGTAAATACAGCCCACACAAGAAACACACACCCGAGTCACACATCAGTACGGAAAACAGAGAAAGCGGAGGACTTGCTCACTGTATGGATCCTGGCTGCACATACACTATACATGCGGGAGTTTACCAACTTGCAAGTTGGTGCTGTAGAAACAAGCAGTAAATTGCAGGGCAGTGAGCCAAAACACTTACCCCAATGGGCAGCGTGAACAAGCAGTGTGAACGAGCAGCGCAGTGTGATACCTCCAGGCAGTACTACAATTGGGAGAGTCTGACATGAAATCTCAACCCTAACCCTAGCCTGAGTTCTATGTCTGACAAGTAGTATGGAGCTTCAGTATTGGAGTATTGCTTCTTCATCCTATGTAATCTATTCCCTGTAAATCTGGTGATTGTCGTCCCCCCCATTCAGAGAAATTAGCCATTGAAGTCTCTTGCATTTTCACAATCAATTAGTGTGGAAGTACCAGGTTTTGCACACTAGATGCCGTTGTTCCTGCTATTGTCACAACCTTTTATCCATTTTGCTGGTCTTTTGTGTTTATTAAATGGATCACAACATTTTCTTACTTACTTTGGGTAGAAAACCAAAAGCTTTTAAGCATGACGAAAAAAAATTGTGTGATCATCCTCACAAGTCAAGCCAGTCCTTCATGAAAGCAATTAACTTTGTCCTTCTCTAAGCAACCTAATGCTTCAACCCAAATCTTTGAATAGTCCAACAAATGACAGCTCGCTGAGAGGTCTATCATTATCGTACAATTCTCATATGAAGATTTTTCCTACAAGCCCAAAACTCTTTCTTGTGCTTTTTAAGGTGGAATGACCCGAGAGTGTGTGATGATGACAGAGTGTTTGTGCTGGTGAGATTTGTGCGTGTGCAACTGTGTGTGCATTTGTGTGAGAGGTGAGGTACCCTCCAGGCCACCCTGTGTAATGTGCTGTGCTTGGCTGGTATTCACGTTGATGCTCTTTGATCCTCTATGGGACATATGAACCCTCTTGGCCCAGGGAGCTATATTTCCCCCGACTGTCTCAGACTGAAACCATCAACCACTAACTTGGTAACCTGGACCCTGGTCCTGTGGTGGGCAGACAGGCGGGTAGAGGGAGAGGTCTGTGCGGGTGGCCAAGATGTTCTGGTTCTGGTCCAAGTGCTGCCGAGCCTTGAGACAAGCCTCAGAAAAAAAGCACCCAACCGCACCCTGCCGTGAGAAAACACAATGAGTCTGCCACCTCCTCATCTCTAGACCAGCAGACCAGACTCTGCCTGCCAACAGGAAAGAGGGAAAACACACCTATTTCTGTACGGGCTGGGAAAGAAGAGAGTGAAAAGAAAGAAAACACACAATTATTTCTGTGGCAGCTGCATGTGAAAGACATGGGAAGAGAGTAAGTAAGAACAGGGATAGGAAAGTGTGCGGAGAGGAAGAACAAATAATAATGAAAGGAGAGACATGGCTATGGCCTGTGTAGCTTACCCCACTGTGAGTTAAAAGGCTACACCCATCATCTGGCCACACCCATCATCTGGGTTTCCTATAGTGACATCTTTGCTACTTCTGAGCCTGTCAAAACTATATTGTTCAGCTCCATCACACACACCCAGCAAGGCTTATTTTCCTAAGGGTGTGTTATTATTCTTGTATGAGTTGTGGATTTATTTGAGCAGCAAGCTATATGAGGAGGAGAAGCCGAAGCAATGTTGACCACTGGATTGTAGTGAGAAAGAGTCTCTGGGGGGGGTCTTCCTGTTGTCCCTACAGGCCTGATTTTTAACCCTGCTCCACATCTGATCCCCTAAAACTCATAGAGCTGGGTCAGGGCCAGCTATAGGGAGCTCACTAATCCAGTTTGGGGCTGGCTAATAATTAGCATGCAACATAACACGACTACAGAGGAGAGTCTCATAGGTATGTTGAAGTCGATGATTGGCGTGTATCTCCTACCACGTGTGCTGGAGGGCCCAGACATCTTTTTTTTATTTAACCTTTATTTAACTAGGCATGTCAGTTTTAAGAACAAATTCTTATTTGCAATGACGGCCTACCCCGGCCAAACCCTAACCCGGACAACGCTGGTCCAATTGTGCTCCACCCTATTGGACTCCAAATCTTACCTGCGCTTCATTTCCTATCTTAAGAATGAGAGACGAGGAGTATCGCCTTCTCCCAGTGATATAGAGCTGACAGAGGCCAGTCCTGTAACAAGTGGCCAGTGTAGTGGTCAGAAATAGAACAGAGTTGGAGCAGAGCAGAAGGAGGTGGAGGGTTGGTTCTCTCATATGTCACAGGAAGAGGAAGTGCCCCCTCAGAAAACAGCACTATCATGTCCTGAATCTGATAAGGAATTTGGAGGGAAACACCTGTCCCAGCTTGTATCGTGATACAGCTGTGAGCTTTCCATCCATTTATTCAATGTCTTCCTCCTCACTTCTTCTCCTCTGCTACCACTGTTGTGTAGAAGACGATTAGGACATCCCATTGTGAGGCCTTGAGTCTCTTGTCATTCTTCCAATAGATTCCTCTAACCAGAACGGAGTTATTTATCAGCTGCTCGGACTGTTCTGTTTTGTTCCCAGCCCTTCTAAGCCAACAATTTATTTTGAAGACTGAAATCATGAAGACCGGTTATAAAAGACGTATCTCTGAAATAATACAAAATATTGTCGTCAATTATTTGAGTTTATAGAGGCTCCAAAAATATATTTTTTAGTGATAAAACACTGATTGGTAGATAATTCTGCATCTGTGCTGTGATTTGTTAGATTAAATCTCAGGGCTGATTTGTTATGAAAGTATATTTCAAAAGACTACTCTTTTCATCACCCTCTAGATGTCTCCTCCCTCTCCTTCCTCCCTGGTGCTAGCCCTTCAAAGAGCCCCTGCTGCCAGCCAGCATTTGAAGTGGAGTAAGCTAACATGACACATGAGGAGGGAGGGACGGAGAGATAAGCAGATTCACTCTACTTGGATTCCTCTTATTGACGTCTCCATCTTCCTCCCTTTGCCTTGTCTCATCATCCCCCTTTTAATATCCATTTGAACCATTCCTCTTCTGCTCTGCCCCCTCTCTCTTTCCCTGTCTCTCTCTCCTCTGGTTCTGTTATCAATCCAGTTTGTGGTCTCTCCTGCCAGGACGGACAAACCAGACCAGAGAGGCCTGATGTCCTGTGGTATTCTGGTGTGTTGACAGGAAATACACAGCGTTCTTCTCTCTGTGTAACACTTCCCCGGTAACGCACACTGGGCACAGAAAGACACACTCCACTCGCTGTGGAATGGTCAAGGTCTGTGGCTGGCTCTTCGCGAGCAAATTAGTTTGTTAGCTTGTTGCTCATCTTTTGGCTGCTAACTGCATCCTCTGGCTGTGTGACTGACAACAGTATCTAATACAACTTCCAATAGCAAAGGCTGTCAATGATTAGATTAGCCAAATGCTACCCTGATAACTTCTGCATCAGCTGCTCTGCTTCTCTTTGAGGCATGTCCTGATTGTATTTCATTCTGTATTTGATGTACTTGGCTAACTGGGGATGCAGAGCTGTTGCCTGACTTTTTGAGTAGTCTCTCTGGTCAAGTGAATCATTTATCCTCTACTCACTACAGACTTTTAGAAGGAGATCCTGTCCTGCTAAGAGGCTGTGCCTTCCTGTCAATGGTTTTATTGCTAGGTTTCTGTATTGTGTTCCTATGTGTGCTGGGTGGAGCCAGAATCTGGTTTTGGGGTCCATTCCATTTGATAGAGACTTTGATTAGGACTAAAGTTATTCTACAAACAGGCCGTGGAAACTGTTGGAAATCTACCTCATTTCTGAACCACTTCAAAAGCATACACCTACCTGTTATATATTAAGTGGGTCTATGTGTCTGAATGCGTGACTACTAGACTTGGACCCAAATGGTCAGACCCATTCTTTACTGCTGCGTCACAAGCTTCCAGGAACCACTCCTCCACCCTCAGACCTATTCACTATTAACTGTTGCCACAAGAAAAGGGCAACCAGTGAAGAACCAACACCATTGGAAATACAACCCATATTTATGTTGATTTATTTTCCCTTTTGTACTTTAACCATTTGCACATCGTTACAGCACTGTATATATACATAATATGACATTTGTAATGTCTTTATTCTTTTGGAACTTCTGTGAGTGTAATGTTTACTGTTCAATTTTATTGTTTATTTCACTTTTGTACATTATCTACTTCACTTGCTTTGGCAATGTTAACATATGTTTCCCATTCCAATAAAGCCCCTTGAATTGAATAGTAAATAGGTTGTGTGTGTGTGTGTGTGTGTGTGTGTGTGTGTGTGTGTGTGTGTTGCGTGCATTGTTTGTGTGTGGATACGTTAACTCATGCCTATCTCTTAATGGCATAACAGTCATTACACATCTGGTGGAATTTAGTTTGGAGACACACACACACATGTAGACACACCCACACATTGTTTATCCATTCAGACTGACTGGGCAAGTCAGCAGGGGTACACAGTCCACAGGAGGGGCAAGAGTGCCCCCTTAAGGTTTAGAATAGCCACTTCTAGCAGAGAGCCACACTGGAGTTCACACACACACACACACACACACACACACGCAGGAGGTCAGACACACGCACTCCATGGCCCCCAGCACCCTGTCCATAGTAGAGCAGTTACTCAACAAGACTGGCTGGTTATGGAGCCTTGTCTCACACCCTGCCAGTAAAAACCTCACCCCCGCCCCCGTCTGACCAAACGGCCTGGGGAAAACACCAGGGGAGTGGGGCAGAGAGGGGGGAGGGGGGGCAAATTACAACCATACCTCCTCAACCCCCCCTCTTTCTACCCCTTTATAAGAACTCTTGTCTTCCTGGAACCAACAAGGAAATACAGGCTTATGTGCTCTCTCTCTCTAACTCTCTATCTCTCCCTCTAACTCTCTCACTCTCTCTAAATCTCTCTCACTCTCTCTATCTCACACACACACTTACACAAACGGTACACATTAGGACCCACACACAAGCATGCATACACACATATGGCCAGGTCACAGCCCTGGCATTTTAATCACGCTAACTATGTGTCCGCTTACGACATGCTTAATCATTACAGCCCCTCCGCCTCAGCACACAGCTAAGCCCATGATGTGTGTCTTCCTGAGGAAAATACTCGATAAATGACACCAATTTCTCGGTCATGCTTTTCAGAAAGTTTGTTGAACGTTTTTAAAATTCTTCCCACCCACATTCATCATCATAGTGACAGTGAAGTAAACCAAACGTTTATCTGGCTGTGGGACTTCTAATATTCCATTATAGCTGTTCTCTTTGTGGAAGAGCAGTGTCTCTGGTTCAGTCGAGCTCTGTTCTCTTGTCTTTGTGTCTCATTTTCTGTGTGAAGATGGCATGCGGCCCAATGTGAGCCCCTCTTTCTCCCCATCCAGCCCCAGTCCAGGCCCAGGCTCGCTCTGGAACCGATTCCATCTGATATTAAACACATGGCAGCAGTTAGACGGAGAGAGAGAGAGATCGAGAGAGGAAAAGGAGTGAGAAAAAAGAGACGAAAAAGAAAAACAGAGTAGATTTTAACATTTGGGATCCGTGTCAGCAAACCTCCCCCCTTCTTTGGTTCTTTCTTTCTCTCTCTTCCTCTCTCCTTCCTCCTTCTATCAGCATATAAAGGATCTAACCTTTCTAACATTGTTGTTTCCTGTCTTTAGTCCTGAGTTAGTCCCCGAACTCCTCCCTCTCTGGTGTTCACATGCTCATCAGAAGTATGCACACGCCCGACTGAAGGTCGCAGACACACTGGGGACAAACCCAACAGAACAGTGCCGAGGCTCTGCCATGGCGTTTGGTGGCCTTTTTATAGAACCAAACACTGACACGTCTCTTAAAGACGGCGAGAGGGAGAAATAGAGAGATGAAATATGACGTTGTTTCCGTTGCAGAGCACCCTGTATAAGACACAGTGTCATGATAGTGAGATGCGTTCGCAACAACCTTTTGGGTTTTTCCGGGGAAACGCTTGAAGCTCACGTTACTGCTTATGGCAGATGATAACAGTTCTTCTTCTTGACCTGGTGGAAATAGAGGGAAAGGTTATGGGGGAGCTACAGATAGCCCCTCGGTCCAGGTTGTGGTTTTGAGAGGTTCTGGGGATGTTGGGAAAGACTGCTCCGGGGAATGTTGACACATCGGCAGCGTTTAGGGATGTTGGGAAAGTTCCTGATGTTCCCGCTAATTTGTGTTTTTTCCTGCGAGTGGTGCAACAGGGGAGTGAACGCCCCCTTAGTACCCAGCATCCAGTGGAGGCTGCTGAGGGGAGGACGGCTCATAATAATGGCTAGAATGGAGTCAATGGAATGGTATCAATGGCTGGAATGGAGTGGTATCAACCACATGGAAACCATTCCAGCCATTTTTATGAGCCTTCCTCCCCTCAGCAGACTCCACTGCCAGGATCCCCAACCTACAGGACAAGCACTCGGTCATATTCATGGTATGCGTGCGTGCATGTGTGTGCGTGTGTGTGTGTGTGTACATAAGAGAGTGAGAGAGTCTTTCAAATCAAATTGTATTTGTCACATGCTTCTTAAACAACCGGTGTAGACTAACAGTGAAATGCTTACTTAAGGGTCACTTTTCTAAAATGCAGAGTTAAAGATACACAATTAAATAGTGGCAGGAGGAATAATTACACAGTGAATAACAATAACAAGTAAAACTAACTTGGCTCTATGCAGGGAGTACCAGTACAGAGTCAATGTTCTGTGTGTGTGTGTGTGTGTGTGTGTGTGTGTGTGTGTGTGTGTGTGTGTGTGTGTGTGTGTGTGTGTAGAGTCCAGTGCAAAAAAGGGTAAATGCAGGTAGTACATATGTATGCGTGTGTCTGTTTACCGGTATTTGTGTTAACCTCTGTGTGGCAATAGACATGTTGAGAGTATTTTTCCAGTAGAAGCTGGGTGACCTTACTGATGTGTGTCTGCCCTCTACCTCTTAGGTCGTCCAAAGCCTGATTGCTAATGGAAACGATGCTGGCCAGTAAGCAGAAGGAGGCTGTGATGGAGGTTCGTAGACAGCTGGTGGAGGCCGCCAGCAAGGAAAACCTGCCAATCAAGATGTGTCTGGGTAAGGAAGGGCCAGGACACATCAACCATTATACACGGACATACAATGACCACACTCACTATATCTAAATGCATGTATATTCTCTTACTTTCTCTCCCAAATCAAGATGCCACAGAATGCACAGACACTGTCTGATCTATGGCTGAATAATTAATAACAGAGGGGAAATGATTGCTGTGAGTAAACACATAATTACGTTATTATAATATATAGTCAAACTCAGAATTTGGAAGGCATGGCATTGAGGGAAAAATGACAATATGTTGATAGAGAGAATGAGTGATAGAGAGAGGGGGGGTGGAGAGTGCAGTGTCCTGCTGTTTCAACAAAGAGACACAGCGCCACCTACAGAGAGCTGTGGTCACTGCGTCTGTGTTTATTTGCCCATGTGGCCACAGAGGGAATCTGAACCACATGTTGGCTTTCTGACACACACACACACACACACACACACACACACACACACACACACCACACACACATACAGCTCTTGAATACCTTTGTTGTTTGTTAACCCTTTAACAGGCAGCTCAACCGGGAAGTTGAGCTAATTTTGACAACCGATTTTCAGTCAAATTGAATATATGAATTTTGTTTGGAATATTTGATCATCTCAACCAATGCAATTTAATAAAATTATTAAGTGGTTTTCATTATCGGACTCCCGTATTTTTGTAAATACACATTCAACGATTAGCAAAACCGAACCTCATTTACCACACATCTTTTATACTAATTGTGTATAAAATGAGAAATAACAAGTTTGTAAAATGTTGTTGACCTTTAGAACATAATTTAAGATTAAAGGATGAATTTTAGACTAATATGTTGTTTTACAATGTTAGATACTCTTGAAAAATATGGTGTACCAGGTGGTTGAGTTTCCCAATAAAGGAATGCCCTTTAGTCAAAGCTAGTGTAGTGATAATGGACAAAGGAGAAATATTATTATCGGACTTCTTGTCTGTGGAAATACAAAACTCCTTTCAAATCCACGTAATTATTTACTGTTCTCTTCAATATGTTTCACAATGTCATTCAGTACATGTCATTTTAATGGTATTCTAAGCAAATAAACTGTAAATGCATTAATTTACACGCATTTGAATATTCTTTTTTTTTTTACACACAATTGTATAATATTTGATTAATATTTGATATCAGTCCTCATTTAACTATCTTCCATTATGGGGCGGCAGGTAGCCTCGTGGTTAGAGCGTTGGGCCAGTAATCGATAGGTTGCTAGATCGAATCCCCGAGCTGACAAGGTAAAAATCTGTCATTCTGCCCCTGAATAAGGCAGAATTCCCCGGGAGGCCGTCATTGTAAATAAGAATGTGTTCTTAACTGACTTGCCTAGTTAAATAAAGGTTCAATAAAAATAAGAAATATATAAGTGAATGACGCATATATAATTTTTTGAATGATTTAAAAAGTCTGCATATTCCAATGCAAAATGTGTTTACTCTAATTGAGCAACTTAACTGGCTGGTTGAGATGTTTGCAATGTATTATTTATCAAAGTGTAATTACTGCAAACAAATTCTTCATTTATGGCCTATACTGAGGCTAAAACATATTTAGCAGATTCTGATATCTTTTTTCTTGTTGTGCCAGTTAAAGGGGTCTGAAGTGGACGGTAAACATACTAGATGTACTACTAGATGTACTCATAACATACACATACTGTACACTCAAACTCCAATTTGATTCATTTACAGTACTGTTCAAAGTTTGGGGTCACTTAGAAATGTCCTTGTTTTCCATGAGAACATACATGAAATGAGTTGCAAAATGAATAGAAAATATAGTCAAGACGTTGACAAGGTTATAAATAATGATTTTTAATTTAAATAATAATTGTGTCCTTCAAACTTTGCTTTCGTCCAAAAAAATCCTAAATTTGTAGCAATTACAGCCTTGCAGACTTTTGGCATTCTAGTTGTCAATTTGTTGAGGTAATCTGAAGAGATTATAACACATGCTTAGTGAAGGACCTTCCACAAATTGGGTTGGCTTGATGGGCACTTCTTACGTACCATACAGTCAAGTTGCTCCCACAACAGCTCAATACGGTTGAGATCTGGTGACTGCTGGCCACTCCATTATAGACATAATACCAGCTGACTGCTTCTTCCCTAAATAGTTATTGCATAGTTTGGAGCTGTGCTTTGGGTCATTGTCCTGTTGTAGGAGGAAATTGGCTCCAATTAAACGCCGTGGTATACACAGGGTATGGCATGGCGTTGCAAAATGGAGTGATAACCTTCCTTCTTCAAGATCCCTTTTACCCTGTAAAAATCTCCCACTTTACCACCACCAAAGCACCCCCAGACCATCACATTGCCTCCACCATGCTTGACAGATGGCGTCAAGCACCCCTCTAACATCTTTTCATTTTTTCTGCGTCTCACGAATGTTGTTCTTTGTGATCCGAACACCTCAAACTTAGATTCGTCTGTCCATAATACTTTTTCCCAATCTTCCTCTGGCCAGTGTCTGTGTTCTTTTGCCCATCTTAATCTTTTATTTTTATTGGCCAGTCTGAGATATGGCTTTTTCTTTGCAACTCGGAGTCGGAGCATCCCGGAGTTGCCTCTTCACTGTTGACGTTGAGACTGATGTTTTGCGGATACTATTTAATGAAGCTGCCAGTTGAGGACTTGTGAGGCATCTGTTTCTCAAACTAGACACACTAATGTACTGGTCCTCTTGCTCAGTTGTGCACCGGGGCCTCCCACTCCTCTTTCTATTTTGGTTCAAGCCAGTTTGCGCTGTTCTGTGGAGGGAGTAGTACACAGCGTTATACGAGATCTTCAGTTTCTTGGAAATTCTCGCATGGAATAGCCTTCATTTCTCAGAAGCAACAATAGACTGACACGTTTCAGGAGAAAGTTATTTGATTCCGGCCATTATGAGCCTGTAATCGAACCCACAAATGCTGATGCTCCAGATACTCAACTAGTCTGAAGAAGGCCAGTTTTACTTATTTTTTAATCAGAACCACAGTTTTCAGCTGTGCTAACATAATTGCAAAAGGGTTTTCTAATGATCAATTAGCCATTTAAAATTAGAAACTTGGATTAGCTAACACAACGTGCCTTTGGAACACAGGATTGATGGTTGCTGATATTGGGCCTTTGTACGTCTATGTAGATATTCCATAAAAAATCTGCCGTTTCCAGCTACAATATTCATTTACAATATTAACAATGTCTACACTGTATTTCGGATCAATTTGATGTCATTTTAATGGACAAAAAAATGTGCTTTTCTTTCAAAAACATGGACATTTCTAAGTGACCCCAAACTTTTGAAAGGTAGTGTAGGAGGTGCATGCATGAATTGTATGTAGTATGCTATGTACACACACACACTGGGCTGATACAGAATGTATATTGGCATGTGGCAGGTCTGTTTGCAGCAGTAATAGAGGGGCTCTGTGGTCCTGCTGCTGCTGTAATAACAGAGGTAAGCAGGCTCACTTAACAAGCAGGTTGGAATATATGACAGGGGGTCCCACACACACACATGCAGTATGCTGCCGCCATGGTGGTTTCCTTTTACACATCTGTGTCTGAGAGCAGCATCGTCGTATCCTTCTAATTCTGGGTGGCTTGCTCTCTTATGGGTTCATTTAGAAAAACACCTCAGAGGGAGAGGGTAGTAAAGAGGGAGAAAGAGAGATTTATACGAGCGGGAGAGGGGAAATAGAGAGAGAGGGAGATAGGGAGAGATATGTTGGTATAGCAGTAAGCTGTTGCTCCCCTCTGACAGCCTGTTGACTTAGCCTGTGTCCAGGCAAGAGGGAAGTGCCAAAGCCTTGACAAACTGGATCTTTATACCTCCCTGGCAGAGGACCAAACCTCCACTCCCCTCCTACCCCTCACAGTGTCCGTCCTGCCCCCACACTGTTCCCATCATGCCCACCAGCACTGTGGGACGCCACATTCTAGCCCTGGTCTAATGCCTATGTGGTCACATGACAAGGGAGAAAACAGAGCTGTAAGTTAGGCAGATTTCACACTGACTGCTCATTCACACATACTGTAGTAGTATCCATCCAGACGCTCGCCAGGGCTGTAGCTACATATGAGGACCGAGCTCCAGAACCACCTGAGGTGAATGAAGCAACAGCAACCAATGTGATAATGGCTGGGGTCATTTTTGCTTGTTTCTGCTGTTCTCCTAATGCAGTGTCTTCAGAAAGTATTCACACACCTTTTTTGACATTTTGTTTTGTTACAGCCTGAATTAAACGTTTTAAAAAATGTTGTCACTGCCCGAACACAATACCCCATAATTATGGGGAATTATGTTTTTCTAAATGTTTACAAATTAATAAAAAATGTAACGCTGAAATTTCTTCAGTCAATAAGTATTCAGCCCCTTTGTTATGGCTAGCCTAAATAACTTCAGGAGTAAAAATGTGCTTAACAAGTCACATTAACAAGTTTCATGGACTCATAAGTGTACTTACTGTACCCCACATAAACAATTATCTGTAAGGTCCCTCAGTCCTGCAGTAAATTTCAACCACAAAGACCAGAGATGTTTTCCAATGCCTCGCATAGAAGGGCACCTATTGGTAGATGCGTTTAAAAAAAACTGACCTTGAATATCCCTTAGAGCATGGTGAAGTTATTATTTACACTTTAGATGGCGTATCAATACAGCCAGTCACTACAAATATACAGGTGTCCTTCCTAACTCAAGTTGCTGGAAAGGAAGGAAACCAATTAGGGATTTCACCATGGTGACTTTAAAATAGTTAGAGTTTAATGGCTGTGATAGGAGAAAACTGAGGATGGATCAACAACATCGTAGTTACTCCCAAATACATACATGTTTTTTCTTCTCATTTTGTCTGTCATAGTTGAAGTGTACCTATGATGAAAATTACAGGGCTCTCTCATCTTTTTAAGTGGGAGAACTTGCACAATTGGTGGCTGACTAAATACTTTTTGCCCCACTCAAATCAAATCAAATGTATTTATATAGCCCTTTGTACATCCGCTGATATCTCAAAGTGCTGTACAGAAACTCAGCCTAAAACCCCAAACAGCAAGCAATGCAGGTGTAGAAGTACGGTGGCTAGGAAAAACTCCCTAGAAAGGCCAAAACCTAGGAAGAAACCTAGAGAGGAACCAGGCTATGTGGGGTGGCCAGTCCTCTTCTGGCTGTGTCGGGTGGAGATTATAACAGAATATGGCCAAGATGTTCAAATGTTCATAAATGACCAGCATGGTCGAATAATAATAAGGCAGAACAGTTGAAACTGGAGCAGCAGCACGGCCAGGTGGATTGGGGACAGCAAGGAGTCATCATGTCAGGTAGTCCTGGGGCATGGTCCTAGGGCTCAGGTCCTCCGAGAGAGAGAAAGAAAGAGAGAAGGAGAGAATTAGAGAACGCACACTTAGATTCACACAGGACACCGAATAGGACAGGAGAAGTACTCCAGATATAACAAACTGACCCCAGCCCCCCGACACATAAACTACTGCAGCATAAATACTGGAGGCTGAGACAGGAGGGGTCAGGGGACACTGTGGGCCCATCCGAGGACACCCCCGGACAGGGCCAAACAGGAAGGATATAACCCCACCCACTTTGCCAAAGCACAGCCCCCACACCACTAGAGGGATATCTTCAACCACCAACTTACCATCCTGAGACAAGGCTGAGTATAGCCCACAAAGATCTCCGCCATGGCACAACCCAAGGGGACAGGATGACCACATCAGTGAATCAACCCACTCAGGTGACGCACCCCTTCCAGGGACGGCATGAGAGAGCCCCAGTAAGCCAGTGACTCAGCCCCTGTAATAGGGTTAGAGGCAGAGAATCCCAGTGGAAAGAGGGGAACCGGCCAGGCAGAGACAGCAAGGGCGGTTCATTGCTCCAGAGCCTTTCCGTTCACCTTCCCACTCCTGGGCCAGACTACACTCAATCATATGACCCACTGAAGAGATGAGTCTTCAGTAAAGACTTAAAGGTTGAGACCGAGTTTGCGTCTCTGACATGGGTAGGCAGACCGTTCCATAAAAATGGAGCTCTATAGGAGAAAGCCCTGCCTCCAGCTGTTTGCTTAGAAATTCTAGGGACAATTAGGAGGCCTGCGTCTTGTGACCGTAGCGTACGTGTAGGTATGTACGGCAGGACCAAATCAGAGATATGGGTAGGAGCAAGCCCATGTAATGCTTTGTAGGTTAGCAGTAAAATCTTGAAATCAGCCCTTGCTTTGACAGGAAGCCAGTGTAGGGAGGCTAGCACTGGAGTAATATGATCAAATTTTTTGATTCTAGTCAGGATTCTAGCAGCCGTATTTAGCACTAACTGAAGTTTATTTAGTGCTTTATCCGGGTAGCCGGAAAGTAGAGCATTGCAGTAGTCTAACCTAGAAGTGACAAAAGCATGGATTAATTTTTCTGCATCATTTTTGGACAGAAAGTTTCAGATTTTTGCAATGTTACGTAGATGGAAAAAAGCTGTCCTTGAAATGGTCTTGACATGTTCTTCAAAAGAGAGATCAGGGTCCAGAGTAACACCGAGGTCCTTCACAGTTTTATTTGAGACGACTGTACAACCATTAAGATTAATTGTCAGATTCAACAGAAGATCTCTTTGTTTCTTGGGACCTAGAACAAGCATCTCTGTTTTGTCCGAGTTTAAAAGTAGAAAGTTTGCAGCCATCCACTTCCTTATGTCTGAAACACATGCTTCTAGCAAGGGCAATTTTGGGGCTTCACCATGTTTCATTGAAATACAGCTGTGTACAGCTGTGTGTCATCCGCATAGCAGTGAAAGTTAACATTATGTTTTCGAATAACATCCCCAAGAGGTAAAATATATAGTGAAAACAATAGTGGTCCTAAAACAGAACCTTGAGGAACACCGAAATGTACAGTTGATTTGTCAGAGGACAAACCATTCACAGAGACAAACTGATATCTTTCCGACAGATAAGATCTAAACCAGGCCAGAACTTGTCCGTGTAGACCAATTTGGGTTTCCAGTCTCTCCAAAAGAATGTGGTGATCGACGGTATCAAAAGCAGCACTAAGGTCTAGGAGCACGAGGACAGATGCAGAGCCTCGGTCCGATGCCATTAAAATGTCATTTACCACCTTCACAAGTGCCGTCTCAGTGCTATGATGGGGTCTAAAACCAGACTGAAGCATTTCGTATACATTGTTTGTCTTCAGGAAGGCAGTGAGTTGCTGCGCAACAGCCTTTTCTAAAAATATTGAGAGGAATGGAAGATTCGATATAGGCCGATAGTTTTTTATATTTTCTGGGTCAAGGTTTGGCTTTTTCAAGAGAGGCTTTATTACTGCCACTTTTAGTGAGTTTGGTACACATCCGGTGGATAGAGAGCCGTTTATTATGTTCAACATAGGAGGGCCAAGCACAGGAAGCAGCTCTTTCAGTAGTTTAGTTGGAATAGGGTCCAGTATGCAGCTTGAAGGTTTAGAGGCCATGATTATTTTCATCATTGTGTCAAGAGATATAGTACTAAAACATTTGAGCGTCTCTCTTGATCCTAGGTCCTGGCAGAGTTGTTCAGACTCAGGACAACTGAGCTTTGAAGGAATACGCAGATTTAAAGAGGAGTCCGTAATTTGCTTTCTAATAATCATAATCTTTTCCTCAAAGAAGTTCATGAATTTATCACTGCTAAAGTGAAAGTCATCCTCTCTTGGGGAATGCTGCTTTTTAGTTAGCTTTGCGACAGTATCAAAAAGGAATTTCGGATTGTTATTATTTTCCTCAATTAAGTTAGAAAAATAGGATGATCGAGCAGCAGTAAGGGCTCTTCGGTACTGTCTTTCCAAGCTAGTCGGAAGACTTCCAGTTTGGTGTGGCGCCATTTCCGTTCCAATTTTCTGGAAGCTTGCTTCAGAGCTCGGGTATTTTCTGTGTACCAGGGAGCTAGTTTCTTATGAGAAATGTTTTTAGTTTTTAGGGGTGCAACTGCATCTAGGGTATTGCGCAAGGTTAAATTGAGTTCCTCAGTTAGGTGGTTAACTGATTTTTGGCGTCCTTGGGTAGACAGAGGGAATCTGGAAGGACATCAAGGAATCTTTGTGTTGTTTGTGAATTTATAGCACGACTTTTGATGTTCCTTGGTTGGGGTCTGAGCAGATTATTTGTTGCAATTGCAAACGTAATAAAATGGTGGTCCGATAGTCCTGGATTTTGAGGAAAAACTTTAAGATCTACAACATTTATTCCATGGGACAAAACTAGGTCCAGCGTATGACTGTGACAGTGAGTGGGTCCAGAGACATATTGGACAAAACCCACTGAGTCGATGATGGCTCCGAAAGCCTTTTGGAGTGGGTCTGTGGACTTTTCCATGTGAATATTAAAGTCACCAAAGATTAGAATATTATCTGCTATGACTACAAGGTCCGATAGGAATTCAGGGAACTCAGTGAGGAACGCTGTATATGGCCCAGGAGGCCTGTAAACAGTAGCTATAAAAAGTGATTGAGTAGGCTGCATAGATTTCATGACTAGAAGCTCAAAAGACGAAAACGTCATTTTTTTTTTGTAAATTGAAATTTGCTATCGTAAATGTTAGCAACACCTCTGCCTTTGCGGGATGCACGGGGATATGGTCACTAGTGTAGCCAGGAGGTGAGGCCTCATTTAACACAGTAAATTCATCAGGCTTAAGCCATGTTTCAGTCAGGCCAATCACATCAAGATTATGATCAGTGATTAGTTCATTGACTATAATTGCCTTTGAAGTAAGGGATCTAACATTAAGTAGCCCTATTTTGAGATGTGAGGTATCATGATCTCTTTCAATAATGACAGGAATGGAGGTGGTCTTTATCCTAGTGAGATTGCTAAGGCGAACACCGCCATGTTTAGTTTTGCCCAACCTTGGTCGAGGCACAGACACAGTCTCAATGGTGATAGCTGAGCTGACTACACTGACTGTGCTAGTGGCAGACTCCACTATGCTGGCAGGCTGGCTAACAGCCTGCTGCCTGGCCTGCACCCTATTTCATTGTGGAGCTAGAGGAGTTAGAGCCCTGTCTATGTTGGTAGATAAGATGAGAGCACCCCTCCAGCTAGGATGGAGTCCGTCACTCCTCAGCAGGTCAGGCTGTATATGTATGTATATCTCTCTCTCTCTCTCTATATATATATATATATGTATGTATGTGTATGTGTATGTATGTGTATGTGTATGTATGTGTATATATGTGTATATATATATATATATGTGTGTGTATATATATATATATATATATATGTGTGTGTATATATATATATATGTGTGTGTGTGTGTGTATACAGTATATCACAAAAGTGAGTACACCCCTCACATTTTTGTAAATATTTGAGTATATCTTTTCATGTGACAACACTGAAGATATGACACTTTGCTACAATGTAAAGCAGTGAGTGTACAGCTTGTAAATTTGCTCTCCCCTCAAAATAACTCGACACACAGCGATTAATGTCTAAATGTCCAAATTGGGCCCAATTAGCCATTTTCCTTCCCCGGTGTCATGTGACTTGTTAGTGTTACAAGGTTTCAGGTGTGAATGGGGAGCAGGTGTGTTAAATTTGGTGTCATCGCTCTCATACTGACTGGTCACTGGAAGTTCAACATGGCACCTCATGGCAAAGAACTCTGCAAAAAATAATTGTTGCTCTACATAAAGATGGCCTGGGCTATAAGAAGATTGCCAAGACCCTGAAACTGAGCTGCAGCACGGTGGCCAAGACCATACAGCGGTTTAACTGGACAGGTTCCACTCAGAACAACCTTAATGCAAATTAATGACTTAAAAATCATACAATATGATTTTCTGGATTTTTGTTTTATAAAAATTATATGCTTTGTAAGTAGGAAACACTGCCAATTTTGCAGGTTATCAAATACTTATTCTCCCCACTGTATATATATGTATGAATACTTTTTGAAGGCACTGTAGCATTTGAGAGTTTTTAAATAGTATAGAAATGCAGTATTACTGATGGGTATGATGGGTACCTGCCCAGGGGCCACGACCTCCAGGGGGTCCCCATTTGATTTTGTTAGTAACTCTCACTCAGATATCATATTAATAAAAATTGGCATGGCATAAGTCGTGTGTTCATGTGTCAGTCTGAGGGTGTTCAGTGTTGTTTTTTGGGTGTTTTAACCCTGAGTTATTTTGACAGTGTTGGTTTGTGTGTGTGTGTGTGTGTGTGTGTGTGTGTGTTGCAGTAGAAGAGAAAAGTGTTGACAGGACCTGTGCTGGCTCTGTAGCATATGGCCTAATTCCCCCAGTGTATTGTGGAATTTTTCACTTTGCAGAAATAGTTGACTATGGCAGATACTCGATTGTACACGTACACACACTCGCACATTTGCAGCCAAACCAATGCATCAAACCACTATGTCCTGCTTCCCCAGCCAACAGGATCAGAACCACGTCAGAAGAATCACAACGCACACCTCGCACATTAGTAACAGGAGAAAAAGGACTAGGCTACACATATATTCTGAACATAAGACATGCTGTATGCAGCTACATAATCTCTCTCTTGCTGCTTTACTCATTTATACACACACACACACACACACACACAGGTGCGGCGATGTGACTGAGTGGAGTGTGTTGTGTGTGCTGTACTCTACTGTACAGTCTGGGAGCAGGCCCAGTGATATGTCCATAAATAAAAGCCCCTGCTCCTTCCTCTGCTCCAGGCAGCACCGTGAGTTACGAGCCTGGACTGTGAGTGAGGCAAACCACTGGAAAGCTTCATGTTCAAACAGCCAGAACTTCTAAGCCCCTGAGTCACCCACACACTCCACCAAAAATGCAAGTCATCCTTCTGGTTCAGTTTCAGGGTTAATAATGTTTGGCCCTTGGCCTTGTAGCATTGTTCAGGGGTTGACTCATGGTTGATCCTCAAACTCATTGTGTGCCTCTCTCATTTGCTATTTTTTTCACTGGCTTGTACTTCCTCTCACACTGTGTCTCCACCCCCAGGTTAGATTATGGTTGTCCCTCAGTATCTTGCGCTCCCAGGCCTATTCTAGGGCTAAATTATGTTTGGCCCTGGCTGTGGTTCTCCTCCCCGCTTCTGGGCTGAGTTATGGTTGGCACATCAGGCTAAATGATGTTTGAGTATGCTGCCAGGCTTTACTGCCACGGTTCGGTGCTGTTCACAATATGGCTTTTCACTGTCTGGATATTCCTGGACCCGGGTCCATTCCTCCATTCTGTTTTAATGTTGGAAAGGTAACCTGATTCGCTTTTGTACCACATATCTTCCATTCTGCCCGTTGGTGCCACACAGAGAGCACAGCACGTAGGTTGATTTAGGAAGGTGAGGAGACCACATTACCCAGCAGGCTGAGTTTCAACCGTCTTTAGTGCTGTCAACTTTACTCAGCACCAGACTAGGATGCTTTCTGGGAATAGGAGTCCTTTGTTAGGTTAACGCTGCCATTCTAACCGGTCTTGCCGAAAACTGAACACATTTTATCATCCAAAAGGTCATTACCCCTCAGTCCTGAGACCCAAGCAAAAATGACCTTTTCATTTGTCTGACATTCATTTATCTGCATGTCCATCCCCTATATTTAGCCTCACAGTGGAGTGTGAGGCCATTTTCTTTTTAAGACAACCAGGGCTACAAGTAGAACACAAAACAATTTGATATAAACAGTTGCATTCATGAGTTTTATTGACAATCATAATTTTTTTTTTTTCACCTTTATTTAACGAGGTAGGCAAGTTGAGAACAAGTTCTCATTTACAATTGCCAAAGTCGAGGATAAAAAATGTAAGGTCCCACAAAGCAAAAATCTGATAAAACTGAACTCGTATTAAGTTCAGAAATAGTTTCATGAATATCCAACTAGCCAGTGACAACTGTGTAGAGTTTGGAGATTGTGACAGCAGCTATGTGAGCTTATTAGAGTCAATCAATCAATCACATTTATTTATCAAGCCAGCATCAGCAGATGTCACAAAGTGCTATACAGAAACCCAGCCTAAAATCACAAACAGCAAACAATGCAGATGTAGCAGCACAGTAGCTTGGAAAAACTCCCTAGAAAGGCAGGAGCCTAGGAAGAAACCTAGAGAGGAACATGGCTCTCAGGGGTGGCCAGTCCTCTTCTGGCTGTGCCGGGTGGAGATTATAACAGTACATGGCCATTAAGGCCCGATTATATTTCAAGATGTTCAAACGTTCATAGTTGACCAGCAGGATTGTAGAGGGTGCAACGGGTCAGTACCTCAGGAGTAAATGTCAGTTGCCATTTCATAGCTGAGCATTCAGAGGTCGAGACAGCAGGTGCGGTAGAGAGAGAGAGAGAGTCAAAAGCAACAGGTACCGCGACAAGGTAGCACGTCCGATGAACAGGTCAGGGTTCCATAGCCACAGGCAGAACAGTTGAAACCATCGGGCCAGGTAGTCATGGTCCTAGGGCTCAGGTCCTCCGGGAGGGGAGGGCGAGAGAGAGAATTAGAGGGAGCATACTTAAATTCACACAGGACAACAGATAAGACAGGAGAATTATACCAGGCATAACAGACTGACCCTAGCCCCCCGGCACATAGACTATTGAAGCATAGATACTGGAGACTGAGACATGGGTGGGTCGGGGGACACTGCGGCCTCGTCGGACGATACCCCCGGACAGTCCAACCAGGATATAACCCCACCCACTTCGCCAAAGCACCGCCCCCACACCACTAATGTGATATCAACAGACCAGCAACTTACTACCCTGAGACTATGCTGATTATAGCCCCCGATGATCTTCTCCATCGTACGAGCCCAGGGGGCGCAAAACCATTACAGTATTATAGTTACTACTGTATGTCCTGGGATTTCCTATGATATTATATGTAGAAGAACCCCTTACAACTCTTGTGTAGCTTGTGGGCATCATATAGCAAAACATTACATGTTTGTGAGAGTCTCAGCTTTTCATGGATGGCTTTTAATAATGTGTAGCTCAAACTCTTCAGACATTTTTGTAAAAAAAAAAAGACCTGGTCCGGGCCCCTTCGGGATCCGCCCTTGTCACACAAACACCACTCTAGCTCAGCCCCTGTTAATCACACAGACTAAGGGTTGGTATCTACGGATTTAGAAGAAGCACCCAGAAGTAGGTAGCTCAGACACACTATGTTCAAAATGGGTTAGATGTTACATCTTATGGTGGAACTCATTGGTGTAATATCAACAAAGTCAAGTTGTTACATCTGTACTTGACATGACTCCATTCATTTATATTTTACATTCTGGAAAGTTGTCTCATTTTTCATCCCTCCTGTCTGTTTCTCCTCCAGTCATGTTTTTGGCTGCACTAAAGAAAACATTGGCCATGTAGTCCAACAGGAAATACTCCCTCATCTGTTCATGGCTCTGAATTTCAACATGAAGAATTGGGCTTTATGAGGAGTTCATGTGTACCCCTCTCCTCTCGCCGCTAGCCCCGGGGTCGCCCCCCCCCCCTTATTCCTCCTGTGTCTCTGTGGATCCTCCGTGGAGGAGAGGAGGGTCTTGGTGGGAGCACTAACCCTGCTTCACTCTGCCAGCTCTGCAAATAATCAGAGACAACCTCTGATTCACATGTGTTAGTCACACTCTGAGACAGCCTTACAGGACCTTATCAGTTGTGCACGCACTCACATTCTCACAGACACACATTCCATCACACACTATGGTGTACATAAACATCGACTCTCACACTTTAACAACACCACTTCAAGTTACAGATGCACACTTGCACAGAGTATGCAGCATACCCAATACATGGTTATGGCTGAGGTTCTCACAGCACATGTCCTCCAAGCTTCTCTCCTCTACCTGTGGAGTCTGGATCTCTGATTCCAACAGTGTTGTTCCCATCAGGATATTAGGAAAAGTGGTTGTCTGTCAATGGGTGGGTGGGTCTGTTAAGTGACTATCATCCATTAGTTCAGCTAACTTTACCTTAACAGGCTGCCACCCCAGGCAGACTAGTATGAGTATTCTAGTGTGTATGCACTGAACCATAGCATACCATGTGATCGTTTGTTTGATCAATTGGTTAATTTAAGGACTATGAATATACAGTGGTTCCTCCTTTTAAAAGTTGCAGCGTACTGCGGCGCAGCTTGCATGGGGCCGCAGAATTCTATGGCACGTTAGTTGTACTAGCATTCCAGTGGTTGGTACGTTGCCAACCACTGGAACCATTAATGCTAGTTAGGGCTAGTTTGACCACCAGAGGGCATCTTTGAGAAGCATTTGATAGCCTTCAATAATGGCTGTACTAGAGAATGCGGACATGTGTTCTTAACATTGTTCTTAACTGATTCCGTATGTGTTATTTCATAGTTGTGATGTCTTCACTATTATTCTACAATGTAGAAAATAGTCAAAATAAAGGAAAAACCCTGCAATGAGTGGGTGTGTCCAAACATTTGACTGGTACTTGCTTAATTAATTTGATTAATAGTATGGTGTTTCTATTCCAAGAAAAATAAAAAAACCTCTGGGTTTCGTTAGGATGGAATGGAAAATATGGCGCTGCACGACGTGACGGTCGGGAGTACAGTACTGGGCTATTTACGGGCAGGGCACGTGGGAGACCGGGGTTCAATTCCCAACGGGGAGGAAGGAGTAGGCTGTCCTTGTACATTTTTTCTTTATTTTATTTCACCTTTATTTAACTAGGTAAGCTAGTTGAGAACAAGTTCTCATTTACAACTGCGACCTGGCCAAGATAAAGCAAAGCAGTGTGACAGAAACAACAATATAGAGTTACACATGGAATAAACAAGCGTACAGTCAATAACACAATAGAAAAAAAGAAAGTCTATTTACAGTGTGTGCAAATGGCATGAGGAGGTAGCCAATAAATAGGCCATAGTAGCAAAGTAATTACAATTTAGCAGATTAATACTGGAGTGATAGATGAGCAGATGATGGTGTGTAAGTAGTGATACTGGTGTGCAAAAGAGCAGCAAAGTAAATAAAAACAATATGGGGATAGGTAGGTTGGGTGGGCTATTTAGAGATGGACTATGTACAGCTGCAGCGATCGGTTAGCTGCTCAGATAGCTGATGTTTAAAGTTAGTGAGGGAAATGTAAGTCTCCAGATAATAATTTGTTCTTAACTGACTTGCCTAGTTAAAGAAATGGTTTCATGCATGTTAACATTAGAAGCCTCTTCCCTAAGTTTGTATTATTCACTGCTTTAGCACACTCCACCAATCCTGATGTCCTAGCCGTGTCTGAATCATGGCTTAGGAAGGCCACCAAAAATCTTTACATTTCCATCCCTAACTATAACATCTTCCGACAAGATAGAACTGCCAAATGGGGCAGAGTTGCAATCTACTGCAGAGATAACCTGCCGAGTTCTGTCATACTATCCAGGTCTGTGCCCAAACAATTCGAGCTTATACTTTTAAAAATCCACCTTTCCAGAAACAAGTCTCTCACCGTTGCTGCTTGTTATAGACCTCCTTCAGCCCCCAGCTGTGACCTGGACACCATATGTGAACTGATTGCCCCCCCATCTATCTTCAGAGTTCTTACTGTTAGGTGACCTAAACTGGGATATGCTTAACACTCTGGGCGTCATACAATCTAAGCTAGATGCCCTCAATCTCACACAAATTATTAAGGAACCTACCATGTACAAACCTAAATCCGTAACCATGGACACACTCTTAGATATCATCCTGACCAACTTGCCCTCTAAATACACCTCTGCTGTCTTCAACCAGGATCTCCGCGATCACTGCCTCATTGCCTGCGTGCGTGATGGGTCCGCGGTCAAATGACTACCCCCTCATCACTGTCAAACGCTCCCTAAAACACTTCAGCGAGCAGGCCTTTCTAATCGACCTGGCCCAGGTATATTGACGGGATATTGACCTCATCCCGTCAGTAGAAGATGCCTGGTAGGCCTCCCGGGTGGTGCAGTAGTCTAGGGCTGTGCCACCAGAGACTCTGGGTTCACGCCCAGGCAACAAATGTAGAACTAAGAACAGATATAGCTTGGTTCACCCCAGACTTGACTGCCCTTGCCCAGCACAAAAACATCCTGTGGCGTTCTGCATTAGCATCGAATAGCCCCCTGTGATTTACAACTTTTCAGGGAAGTCAGGAACCAAAATACTCAGTCTGTTAGGAAAGCAAAGGCGTCCTGTAGCACTAATTCCAAAAAGTTTTGGGACACTGAAAAGTCCATGAAAGTCCATAAGAGCACCTCCTCCCAGCTGCCCACTGCACTGAGGCTAGCAAGCAGTGTCACCACCGATAAATCTACGATAATCGATCATTTCAATAAGCATTTTTCTACGGCGGCCATGCTTTCCACCTGGCTACCCCTACCCCGGCCAACAGCTCAGCACCCCCTGCATCAACTTGCCCAAGCCCCCTACTTCTCCTTCACCCAAATCCAGACAGCTGATGTTCTGAAAGAGCTGCAAAATCTGGATCCCTACAAATCAGCTGGGCTAGACAATCTGGACCCTCTCTTTCTAAAATTATCCACCCAAAATTGTTGTAACCCCTATTACTCTCCTGTTCAACCTCTCTTTTCTATTGTCTGAGATCCCCAAAGATTGGAAAGCTGCCGCGGTCATCCCCCTCTTCCTTCAAAGGAGGAGAAACTCTAGACCCAAACTGTATAGACCAATATCCATCCTGCCCTGCCTTGCTAAAATCTTCGAAAGCCAAGTTAACAAACAGATCACCGACCATTTCGAATCCCACCATACCTTCTCCACTGTTCAATCTGGTTTCCGAGCTGCTCATGGGTGCACCTCAGCCACGCTCAAGGTCCTAAATGATATCATAACCGCCATCGATAAGAGACAATACTGTGCAGCCGTCTTCATCGGCTTTCGACTCTGTCAATCACCGCTTTCTTATCGGCAGACTCAGTAGCCTTGGTTTCTCAAATTACTGTGTCGCCTGGTTCACCAACTACTTCTCAGATAGAGTTCAGTGTGTCAAATCTGAGGGCCTGTTGTCTGGACCTCTGGCAGTCTCTATGGGGGTGCCACAGGGTTAAATTCTCAGGCGACTCTTTTCTCTGTATACTTCAATGATGTCGCTCTTGCTGCTGGTGATTCTCTGATCCACCTCTACGCAGACTACACCATTCTGTATACATCTGGCCCTTCTTAAGACACTGTGTTAACAAACCTCCAAACAAGCTTCAATGCCATACAACACTCCTTCCGTGGCCTCCAACTGCTTTTAAATGCTAGTAAAACTAAATGCATGATCTTCAACTGATTTGTTCCCTGCACCCGCCTTCCCGACTAGCATCACTACTCTGGACAGTTCTGACTTAGAAGATGTGGACAACTACAAATACCTAGGTATCTTGTTAGACTGTAAACTCTCCTTCCAGACTCACATTAAGCATCTCCAATCCATTCTATAAATATAGAATTTGCTTCCTATTTCGCAACAAAGCCTCCTTCACTCATGCTGCCAAACATACCCTCGTAAAACTGACTGTCCTACCGATCCTTGACTTCGGCGATGTCATTTACAGAATAGTCTCCAAAACTCTACTGCGCAAACTGGATGTAGTCTATCACAGTGCCATCCGTTTTGTCACCAAAGCCCCATATACTATCCACCACTGCGACCTGCATGCTCTCGTTGGTTGGCCCTCACTACATATTTGTCGCCAAACACACTGGCTCCAGGTCATATATAAGTCTTTGCTAGGTAAAGCACCGCCTTATCTCAGCTCACTGGTCACCATAGCAACACCCACCCATAGCACGCTCTCCAGCAGGTATATTTCGCTTGTCATCCCCAAAGCCAACACTTAATTTGGCCGCCTTTCCTTCCAGTTCTCTGCTGCCAAAAATCACTGAAGCTGGAGTCTTATATCTCCCTCTCTAACTTTAAGTACTGCTGTCAGAGCAGCTTACCGATCACTGTACCTCTACACAGCCAATCTGTAAATAGCACACCCAACTACCTCATCCCCATATTGTTATTTATCCTCTTGCTCTTTTGCATCCCAGTATCTCTACTTGCACATCATCATCTGCACATCTATTACTCCAGTGTTAATGCCAAATTGTAATTATTTCTCCTCTATAGCCAATTTATTGACTTACCTCCCTACCCTTCTATATTTGCACACACTGTACATAGATTTTTCTCTTGTGTTATTGACTGTACGTTCGTTTATGTGTAACTCTGTGTTGTTGTATGTGTCGCACTGCTTTGCTTTATCTTGGCCAGGTCGCAGTTGTAAATGAGAACTTGTTCTCAACTGGCCTACCTGGTTAAATAAAGGTGAAATTAAAAATAAAATAGTAAGTAATACTGAAGTCGTGCACAATTATCAGTTTCTTTTTAGGTTCATGTCGCCAATTCATTGTCAGTTAGAGACACAGTAGGACCCAAAAGCATAATCAGTGCTCTAACTCCCCCTTGCGCTGGTCTGGAGCAATGAAGTGGTGTAGCAAGGTACCGTACTAAACCACAAATTACCTCTGAATCCCGCGGCATAAGCTCGCAATTGTTAAAGGAGGAACCACTGTATAAATAGGAAATTCATATAATTTCCTCATGTCTGATGTCTATGTTCTTGTCCCCCTTTCAGGCCGTGTAACCCCGGAGCAGCTGTGTTCCTACGTGCAGCTGTTTAAAAGTAGCTGGGGGGGCTCTAGAGAGTCACTGTGGGGTGCTCCAGCTGGGCCTGGCCACCGCCCAGACCCTCCGCCACCCCACCCTGCCACGCTGGGACACCTGCCTGGCTTTCGAGAGACTGCTGCTGCAGGTACTGCATGTACACTATACACACCGATCCCGATCACACCCAATTAGGCCTAACTTTTTACGGGTATAAGGCCCTTTCGGCAAATCTGACCATGACTCCTTCTTGCTTCTCCCTGCCAACAAACAAAAACTCGAGGGAAGTTCTGGTGGTAAGTTCTGTAAAGTATTGGTCAGACCAATCAGAATTCATGCTCCAAGACTGTTTTGATCATGTGGACTGGAATATGTCCTGATCGCATCTGAAGATGGCATCAATGAATTTGCAGACTCAGTCACCTGGTTCATAAAAAAATGGATGTGATGCTGACACTGTCTTTCAAAACTTAACCAAATCACAATCCGTGGATCGATAGCAGCCTTGTAGAAAAACTGAGAGAGAGAGTTACTGGGGACAATAGTATGGTTAACCTCTATAGGGTACGTGGGACGGTAGTGTCTCACCTGTCAACAGCCAGTGAAACTGCAGGGCGTCAAATTTGTTAAAAATCACAGAATTAAAATTCTTCAAACATACATGTATTTTACACCTTTTTAAAGATAAAATTCTCTTTAAACCAGACACAGTCTCTGAAAATGTTTTACAGCGAAAGCACCACAAATGATTATGTTAGGTCACCACCAACTTACAGAAAAACCCAGCAATTTTTCCAGCCAAAGAGAGGAGTCACAAAAAGCAGAAATATAGATAAAATGAATCACTAACCTTTGATGATCTTCATCAGATGACACTCATAGGACTTCATGTTACACAATACATGTATGTTTTGTTCTGTAAAGTTCATATTTATATCCAAAAATCTGAGTTTACATTGGAGCGTTATGTTCAGTAGTTCCAAAACATGCAGTGATTTTTGCAGAGAGCCACATCAAATTACATACATAATTAAATACTCATAATAAACATTGATATAGATACGAATATTATACATGGAACTTTAGATAAACATCTCCTTAATGCAACCGCTGTGTCAGATTTTAAAAAACCTTTACAGAAAAAGCAAACCATGCAATAATCTGAGTACAGCGTTCAGACGACAAAATCAAGCCAAATTGATATCCGCCATGTTGGAGTTAACATTAGTCAGAAATAGCATTATAAATATTCACTTACCTTTGATGATGTTCATCAGAATGCACTCCCAGGCATCCCAGGTCCACATTAAATGTTTGTTTTGTTCGATAATGTCCATCATTTATGTCCAAATACATCCTTTTTGTTAGCCCGTTTGGTAAACAAATCCACACTCACGAAGCACGTCCACCAGTTGCAATGTCACCAGCACGTCCACCAGTTGCAACGAAATGTCCAAAAGTTCCATTACAGTCCTTAGAAACCTGTCAAACTAATTATAGAATCAATCTTTAGGATGTTTTTAACATAAATCTTCAATAATATTCCAACTGGAGAATTCCTTTGTCTCTAGAGACGCAATGGAATAGAGCTCGCTCTCACAGGAGCGCGAGACTGATGTCGAGGCTGCTGGCAGACACCTGACTCAATCCCCTCCCATTCAGCCTCACTTCAGAGTAGAGGCATCAAACAAGTTTCTAAAGACTGTTGACATCTAGTGGAATCCTTAGGAATTGCAACATAACCAATATCCCACTGTAAATTCAATAGGGGCTGAGTTAAAAAACTACAAGCCTCAGATTTCCCACTTCCTGGTTGGATTTTTTCTCAGGTTTTTGCCTGCCATATGAGTTATGTTATACTCACAGACATCATTCAAACAGTTTCAGAAACTTCAGAGTGTCTTCTATCCAAATGTACTAATTATATGCATATTTCATCCAAAATTCCCAATGCTGCCCCCTACCCTAGAGAAGTTAAACAGTACTAATACGACCTACGCAGATTGATCAAGATGGCGAAACAGAAGTCTAGGGACAAAGTGGAGGAGGAATTCATCAGGTCAGACACAAAACATATGTGGCAGAGGCTCCTAGCGATCACGGATTACAAAAAGAAAACCAGCCACATCGCGGTCACCAACGACACCATACCGGATGAGTTAAACACCTTTTTCTCACGGTTGGAGCACAATGACCCTGAGCTGCCGATGAGAGCCCCTGATGACAATGTGGGCTACATACTCACAGTCCCCGCTGAGGACATACAGGGCCTTCGGAAAGTACTCAGACCCCTTGGCTTTTTCCACATTTTGTTACATTACAGCCTCATTCTAAAATGGACGAAATAAAAAACAATCCTCAGATATCTACACACAATACCCCACAAAGCGAAAACAGGTTTTTAGAGATTTATACAAATGTATTGAAATAAAAAAAACAGATACCTTATTTACATAAGTATTCAGACCCTTTGCTATGAGACTCAAAATTGAGCTCAGGTGTATTCTGTTTCCATTGATCATCCTTGAGATGTCTCTACAACTTGATTGGAGTCCACCTGTGGTAAATTCAATTGATTGGACATGATTTGGAAAGGCACACACCTGTCTTTATAAGGTCCCACCGGTGTCAGAGCAAAAACCAAGACAGGAGGACGAAGGAATTGTCCGTAGAGCTCTGAGACAGGATTGTGTCGAGGCACAGATCAGGGGAAGGGTACCAAAAATGTCTGCAGCTTTGAAGGTCCCCAAGAACACAGTGGCCTCCATCATTCTTAAATGGAAGACGTTTGGAACCACCAAGACTCTTCCTAAAGCTGGCCGCCCGACCAAACTGAGCAATCGTGGGAGAGAAGGGCCTTGGTCAGGGAGGTGTCCAAGAACCCGATGGTCACTCTGACAGAGCTCCAGAGTTCCTCTGTGTAGATGGGAGAACCTTCCAGAAGGACAACCATCTCTGCAGCATTCCACCAATTAGGCCTATTAGGTAGAGTGGCCAGACGGAAGCCACTCCTCAGTAAAAGGCACATGACAGCCTGCTTGGAGTTTGCCAAAAGGCACCTAAAGACTCTCAGACCATGAGAAACAAGATTCTCTGGTCTGATGAAACCAAGATTGAACTCTTTGGCCTGAATGCCAAGCATCACATCTGGAGAAAAACTGGCACCATCCCTACGGTGAAGCATGGTGGGGGCAGCATCATGCTGTGGGGATGTTTTTTCAGCGGCAGGAACTGGGAGACTAGTCAGGATCGAGGGAAAGATGAACGGAGCAAAGTACAGAGAGATCCTTGATGAAAACCTGCTCTAGAGTGCCCAGGACCTCAGACAAAGGTTTACCTTCCAACAGGACAACGACCCGAAGACAACACAGGACTGGCTCCGGGACAAGTCTTCGAATGTCCTTTTGTGGCCCAGCCAGAGCCTGGGCTTGAACCCGATCGAACATCTCTGGAGAGACCTGAAAATAGCTGTGCAGCAACGCTTCCCATTCAACCTGACAGAGCTTGAGAGGATCTGCAGAGAAGAATGGGTGAAACTCCCCAAATACAGGTGTGCCAAGCTTGTAGCGTCATTCCCAAGAAGACTCGCTGTCAAAGTTTTATTTGTAATAAATTGGCAAACATTTCTAAAACCTATTGGGTTATTTTGTGTCGATTGAAGAGGAAACATTTTTTGGGGTCAATTTTAGAATAAGGCTGTAACGTAACAAAATGTGTAAAAAGTCAAGGGGTCTGAATAATTCCCGAAGGCACTGTATCTACCTCAATTTCCCTGCACATCGACTTGGTACTGGTACACCATATATATAACCAAGCTATTATTGCTCATGGTGTATTTATTCTTTAAGCTATTATTGCTCATGGTGTATTTATTCTTTAAGCTATTATTGCTCATGGTGTATTTATTCTTTAAGCTATTATTGCTCATGGTGTATTTATTCTTTGTGTTACTATATATTTTTTCTATTATTATTATTGATTTAGTTCTTGTATTCTGCATTGTTGGGAAGGGCCCGTTTGTAAACATTTCACTGTTAGTGTACACCTGTTGTTTACAAAGCACATGACAATAAAAATGTGATTTGATCTTCAATGAGGGCACATTTTCCACAGGTCTTCATACAAAGTGCTGCTCTGATTCCACGGAGCAAAATGAGCAAGCATCACGGCCGTTCCAGGCTTAGCAGGCTAATGAGTCAATTTTGGATAAGTAGATCTGAGAGTCCAGCGAGTTGATCACCTATCCTCATCAGAGCAGAGTGGTAATGATAACAGGAAGTAACATGGGTTAATATTGACCTCTGACCCAACAGTCCATTAGCCAGTTAAAAAGGGCCTTCTCTATAAACAGGGCTCTCTCTCCCTATTAAACAGATAGTACATTATTCTGGGGCTGGGGCCATGCGGTGGCTGTGCAGTCAGGCCTGGTGTATGTAAACACAGCCGTCCCAGACCATCTCAGACTGTCTCAGGGTCCAGTGCAGGGGGAGAGAGAGGGGGGTTTATTCCTGGGTCACCTGACAGTGAGTAAACTCCATTAGCTATCTGCTCTGCATTCCCTCCCACTGTAATCCCCCTTGACTAAACACAGGAAGGAAGAGATGGGTAAATAACTCACTTCTCTGATAAACCAAGCAACTTTTTTTTCTTCTCTCTCCTTCCCTGAAGTAAATTGAATGGATTGGTTTGACTCAAACAGTAACAGTGTCAGGATATGTCCATGTTGGTGTGTGGCATGTCTGTAGATCAGAGTGACACAGATATGAGCAGGACACAACATGCTGAACAACGGAAGAGAGGCTAGGATGGGGAGAGGGAAGGAGATGAAGAGAGAGGGGGAAAGACATCTCTGAAGTAAGACAGAGAGTCTCTGAAATTGTGCTAGAGAGACTCAGGGACTTCCAGGCCCCTGCTGTTCACACTGTGAAGTGGCCCTCTGTCTCCACCGGGCTTACCGGTCCCTCCCTTCCCCCAGTGTTGAGGGGGTGTCTGGGGAATAGATGAGAGGACAGTCAGTCCAGGTCACCCCAGATATGAGGCTGTAAAGAGACGGTAGGGAGTCTGCAGCACTGGACTCCTGGATGACTCACACCAGCATGTCAGTCATTCACACTCATTTGTTACAGACTGCAGCCCCCCAGGGCAGTGTTTCCCAACTCCAGTCCTCAAGTACCTCCAACGGCAGACATTTTTGTTGATGCCCCGGACAAACTCACCTGATTCAACTCTTTGAGGGCTTGATGATTAGTTGACAAGTTGAATCAGGTGTGCTACATAGAAATGTGTGCTGTTGGGGGTACTCGAGGACTGGTCTAGAATGTCACGATGCCCTGTGGGGGTAGGTAGGGGACAACAGTAGCAGATTGAGACAGTCCAGAGAGGGGAGGAATGTCTGGGCTGGCTTGGGGACAGGCTTCATACCCCTGGGGTAAAGACAATTACAGACTTAAAGCCCCTCTGTCTGTGGCATGCAGGTCAGATAAGAGACTACATACAGTGGACCCGACCAATAGTTAGTCTAAACTGGCCATGTTGATGTAAACCAGATTTGACTAAACCAGACTAGATTGCATATTGATCTTCTTATTAACTTGTTCTGATTGAAAGGGGAAAAAAACATTGATTTTGCAGAAATGTTTCTCGCAGCCTACTCACACTCTGCGGGGCCTACCATGGCTGTAGTTTTGAGCCTGCGCAGGAGAGGTCAGAGGTTAGGGTTCAGGGATTAGAGTTCAGGAGTCTGGTTAGCAGATGTTAATACAAGTGTAGCGAAATACTTGTGCTTCTAGTTCCAACAGTGCAGTTATATCTAACAAGTCATCTAACAATTCCCCAACAATGACCTAATACACACAAATCTAAAGGGGGAATGAGAATATGTACATGTAAGTATATGGATGAGTGATGGCCGAGCGGCATAGGCAAGGTGCAATGGATGGTATAAAATACAGTATATACATGTGATGTGAGTAAAGTAAGATATGTGGCCTTGTAAACATTATTAAAGTGGTATTATTTAGAGTGGCATTGCATAAAGTGACTAGTGATCCATTTATTAAAGTGGCCAGCGACTGGGTCTCAATGTAGGCAGCAGACTCTCTGAGTTAGTGGTGGCTGTTTAGCAGTCTGATGGCCTTGAGATAGAAGCTGTTTCTCAATCCCTCGGCCCCAGCTTTGATGCACCTGTACTGACCTCGCCTTCTAGATGGTAGCAGTGTGAACAGACAGTGGCTCGGGTGGAAGAATGCCCTTGATGATCTTTTTGGCCTTCCTGTGATATCGCTTGCTGTAGGTGTCATGTAGGGCAGGTAGTTTGCCCCCGGTGATGCATTGTGCAGACCGCACCACCCTCTGGAGAGCCATGCAGTTGAGGGCGGTGCAGTTGCCGTACCAGGCTGTGATACAGCCCGACAGGATGCTCTCGATTGTGCATCTGTAAAAACGTTTGTCAGGCTTTTGGGTGACAAGCCAAATTTCTTCAGCCTCCTGAGGTTGAAGAGGTGCTGTTGCGCCTTCTTCACCACACTGTCTGTGTCTGTGTGGGTGGACCATTTCAGTTTGTCTCTGTTGTGTACGCCGAGGAACCTAAAACTTTCCACCCAAGCCACTGTTGTCCCATCAATGTGGATAGGGAGGTGCTCCCTCTGCTGTTTCCTGAAGTCCACGATCATCTCCTTTATTTTGTTGACGTTAAGCGAGAGGTTGTTTTCCTGACACCGCACTCCGAGTGCCCTCACCTCCTCCCTCGTCATTGTTGGTAATCAAGCCCACTACTGTTGTGTCCACGCAGTTGTGGGTGAACAGGGGAGTACAGGAGGGGGCTGAGCACTCACCCTTGGGGGTGGCCCATCAGAAAATCCAGGACCAGGACAATTGCACAGGGCGGGGTTGAGACCCAGGGCCTCCATCTTGATGATGATGAGCTTGGAGGGTACTATGGTGTTGAATGCTGAGCTGTAGTCAATGAACAGCATTCTTACATAGGTATTCCTCTTGTCCAGATGGGATAGGGCAGTGTGCAGTGTGATGGCAATTGTGTCGTCTGTGGACCTGTTGGGGCCGTATGCAAACTGAAGTGGGTCTAGGGTGGCAGATAAGGTGGAGGTGATATGATCCTTAACTAGCCTCTCAAAGCACTTCATGATGACAGAAGTGAGTGCTACGGGGCGGGAGTAATTTATTTCAGTTATCTTTGCCTCCTTGGATACAGGAAAAATGGTAGCCATCTTGAAGCATTTGGGGACAACAGACTGGGACAGGGAGCAATTGAATATGTCCGTAAACACACCAGCCAGCTGTTCTGCACATTCGTACAATGTTAACGCCGTAAAAATAGAAACATACATACAAACATAGTAACCAGAGTCAGATAGTCAAAAATAGCAACCCACAGACAATTAGACAGGGATAAAGCATCTGGCTGGTTGTTCTAGAATGTGACCCAGGGGCATAGGGACAGACAGAGCAGAAGCCTTGTTTCTGATCAGTAATAGCTGGGAGCCGGAATGTTATGAGAGGCAGGTCGGGCTAATCCCAGCAGGGATGGAGCAACAGGCTGGGGTGGAGAGGTTAGTTCTACTCTGCTCCACTGCTCTCCCATTGCTAACATACTTACTACTGACTACTGCTATGCCTCTTAATGAACAACAGACAACATGATTGACTGACCGTCGCTCTCCCTTTTGTATCCTCATTCAATAAAGTAGGCCTACTCCCTTGTGAGTTAGGCCTACTCCCTGTTCATTCAGTTTATCACTGTCTTTCAGAGAGATTGTATCCCTCACTAACTGGCTCAGCCACTAGCTGGTCTATGGGAGGGATGTAGTACATGTATGGTGTGTGAGTAGCTCAGTCTGGGCTGTTGACGTAGAGGTAACTAGTGTGATGTTCCAGGAAGGGGTGAAAGGGAGTGTTTGTTGAGGCATACCCCACCCCTGTCCAGCGCTAGTCCCAGGCTGCACACAGGCCCTGTGATTGTGGGCTGGGTACGACCCAAACCTGCTCAATCTGCCCCATTCAGACAAACCCTCTTCCATTCCAGTGGGGGGGCAGAGGCGGGGGCAGCATTGGTAGGTAGCGTGGCAGCGCCAGCAAAGTGGGTACCCTACCCCCACCAACCTTGAGGTAAAGCCCTATGGAGAGGTATTTACTGTAGCCAAACAGCCCTCTTCATAACTCTGTAAACACCATGAACTAACACCACCGATCACACTGACCACATCTAGCTATATCACTACAACCACCATGTCAGCCTACACAACCACATCTATATTACTACAACCACATTTTTATCACTGAAAAATAAAACTATATTTGACACTCTATAACCTCGACAATATACTGTAACTAACTTCTAAAGCGAGGGAAAGCTTTCTTACGTGAGTAGGTAAAAAGTAAATCTACAGTTTTCTGTTTGTTTGTTTTTTTACTGTTAACCACAGACTGAATGAGAGGTCAGAGGTGTCGACCTGATCACAGGATGACCTGACCTCACAGGACCTCTCACATGGTTCCAGTCCATTCCCATGGCTTCACTAACATTACACCACCACTAGGGTGCCCAGCTCTGCCCACCGTTCCCTTCAGGGCAACCCAGGGCAACCACCACACCAGCCAGAGAAAATAGCCATTTCATGCAGCCATGCAGTTTCCAAGATAATTACCCTTCTCTCTGTCCACCCTGTAGCCAGAGCCCAAGAACAGTGAAATTAAATCAATAGAGAGAGAGGAGAGGAGCACACAAACTCATTTCGCTTAATAGCTCAATAAAACTTGGGGCTCACATATTACGGGTCAATTTTGATTGCAAACATCAACTCTCCCGTCACAAGCCTTGATCGTGAGATCTGATTTCGCAAGACCATGTTTTGAATGGGGTCCCGAACATACACAAAACACACATACATCAGCTAAAAACAGAAACGACAATACACAGTGGGGATCAGATGGTTATCACTGGGCCTACCTGGTATCCAGAGGACCTGAGGACACATTTTCCACTTTCTTCTATAAAAGCCTGCTGATTACTATGATACTAAAGCTGGAAGGCAGAGTGGACTGTGAGAACTACAGAGGTCAGAAGGGTACAGGACAGGCATAGACTAATGTGGATCAAGGAGGACTAAGGTGGTACAAAGGATACTGGTACCAAGTAAGCCGTGGTTTCTTCCTCCCTTTTTAATAAGCATGGGTCCAGCTCAGAAACCAGGTTTACAAGGTTGTTTTCAAATTCCACTTTGGCATGGGACGCTGACTGGTGCAGGCCTGTTTTGTTTTTCCATGATTTACTTTTAATAAGTTCCTAAATACTGTGCTGTCCTGCTGCTGGCTTTACAGCTTCAGGAATATAAAGAGACTATGAAAACAGAGGTAAGAGGATGAGGAAATGGCCTAGGAATAGAGTAGTATTAATTAGATTAGAAGACAGTAGAACATGGCGCCTTACGGCTCTGTCGCCACTCTGTGTGAGAGAGTTTTTAAACTGTTAGCAGACCACTGCTATAGGTTAGAGGTGTGATGAGAGCGAGTGATGAGACTTACTCTCCCTCTCTTGTCCTGTCTGTTTCCCTCGCTCCCCTTCTCCAGCAACCCCTGACCCTGCCATGGTCTGACACCATGTGCACATCCATCCCTGTGTACACTGCTTCCTCGTCTCCTGTCTCCTCAACAACTCTAAACAACACACCTCCAGGAAAGCAGCCCCCCAGACATTTACAGGACCTGCATGTTTTTTCCTCCAAACACAACTGGCTGTGTTTATAAACCACAGGAGAGAGAGTCACAGTGTGTGTTTCTCTCTCTGACGAGACAGTTTATCCCAACAAGTTTGTGGTCATCTCGCCTCAACAGTGTCACCACCACCCCCTGTTCCACACTCACCTGCAAAACCTAAGCAAACTGAGACAGACCGAGAGAGAAAAAGCCTCTCTTTGGTATGGTGTGTGAGCAACAAGATCTCTTAGTTTCACTTCAAAATTCAACGTCTATTTTCTACAATTCCGCAAGATTACAGGGTTTATTCCGTGTGGTTACAGGGTTAAAACATTAACAACTCAAAGGGTCAAGTTTAGGTATTAATTCTGAGTAGTTAAGGTTAGGGCTATGGTTTTAGGGAAGGCTTAAAACAAAATAATGAAAAACAACATGCTGTTGAGAGGGTGTGGGGGAAAATGTCCATGGGGGAAGTAGGGGAGAGCTGATGGTTTAATGGTAGAAACTATTGGCCACTAGCGACTCTTGTGGCGGGATGGATGCAATGCACTCTGACACGGTCACCAGGTGTACGGTGTTTCCTCCGACACATTGGTGCGGCTGGCTTCCGGGTTAAGCTGGCGTTGTGTCAAGAATCAGTGCGGCTTGGCTGGGTTGTGTTTCGGAGGACGCACGGCTCTCGACCCTCGCCTCTCCCGAGTCCGTACGGGAGTTGCAGCGATGGGACAGGACTGTAACTACCAATTGGATACCATGAAATTGGGGAGAAAAAGTGGTAATAATTTTTTTTTTTTTTACATTTGTTATTTCAGAAAAGGGGCAATGCAGATCATTCGGGTGGCTATTTGATTAACTATTTTGCAGTCCTATGGCTCGGGGGTAGATGTTGTTCACAAGACTTTTGGTCCCAGATTTGGTGCTCCGGTACCGCTTGCCGTGCGGTAGCAGAGAGAACAGTCTATGACTTGGGTGGCTGGAGTCTTTAACAATTTTGATCCACCACCACAATGAATCTTAATAGTATGTTTAATAATGTGCTGTCAAGCGCTTGACGTTAAGATTTCCATCAGTGGCAAGGCTTTCAAATCCATATCACAGACCATTGAAATAATACCTCATGACAAAGGCCTTAGTGTGAATTGACAATGTATTTGAGTATTACAGTATACAGTAGGGATGGGAATTGCCAGGGACCTCACGATCCAATATTATCACGATACTTACTATAGGTGCTGATATGATATGTGTTGCAAAATCGATATTCTGATTTTTTTGCGATTTGATGTTCCAAACATATTGCTCACCGTATGTCTGCTGCAGAGAGACAAGAGAGCCAGTTTTGATCAGTCCGAAATAAAAGTGCTGAAAACATGTTGGCTCAGTATTTAAAAAGAAGATGGAGAACAAGCTATAGAATGAAAAATACCAGAGTTTTGGCTCAGGTACAACCGACTAACAGTACCTACAGTAGCAAACAAAATATCAATATAATACAGTCCAAAAATAATATCACATGTTACCCCTCCATCACTAGTATACAGTATGCCTGAGAACATTGAAACGGCTGATGTGCTTAAGGGATCCTTGGCTTTCATATCCCCACTTTTCCCTCTTTCTTTCCTTGGGGGAGGTATTTTTTCCCCTTTGGCAGAGCTTCACGTGTTGTTGGCGCGATGTTCACCACGTCAGTACTTCTCGTCTGTGACACATTTTTGAACTTGTCTCTATTGTTTGCTGTGGAGTCAGAACCATTGATGTCAGGAGTTTTCATGTGGCTAGGATTTATTTCTGTGTGGCTGTAGATCTAATGTTTTTCCCAGTCATGGGAGAGAGGACCTCGTGTGTTTCCGCAGGCTCACTCTTTAGACCTAATACCTCAACGTAGCCAGAAATACACACTTTGTACACAAAACTCAAAGCGAACATACTCATAACACAATGCTCATTGCTAGCGCAGGTAAAGAATGATGTCCAATAGGAGAGGTGTGTAAACACAAGTGATCTTCCCCTCTGTGTGTTTGGGGTTGTGACTGTGAGTGTCCAGGGGAGAGGGTTGCTGTGCGGTATAGGTAGCAGGGTCTGACTGTCCTCAGTAGAACCTCTCCTCTCCTGGTGAATCGGGTCAGTGTGGTCTGCTGACTGGTCCTGCTGGCGTCAGGCTCTTCTGAGCGTACTCCGCTCCAGCCGGACACCACAGACTGGGGAAATCCCCCACAATGCTCTACATTCACCCCTTCACTCTAATGAGGAAGGTTCTGGAAAGAGATTGGGGCCCTTGGAGAACGAGACCTAACAGTGACCCAGTGTCCCAGACAGACCGTGTAGAAATACCCTGCCCAGGCCAGAGAGTGATTCAGCTAGAACAACACTTTCCTGTGGTGGACCCTTATCCTGCTGTCTCTACACCTCATCTACCTTTCAGTTTATTTGTCTGTTTTAATAGAGTATCAACGTCTCTCTTTATACTATTTATGGTGTAGTTACCATTCATTGTAGATACAGTAAGTAGTATTGGACAAAGATCCTTTCTGGTCCCTCTCAATACCGTGTGTTTGTGTCTATGTGCGTGCACTGAGGCTGTAACAGTGGCTGTGCTTCCTGCCGTGTCCCATGGCATCAGACACAGGCTCTCTGTTCAGCCCACTACCAGCTCCACCTCAGCAGAGATTAGCTATCAGCTCATTTGTCACTACCTGCTGAGCACAGGCCAACAGAGGTCGCAGGCCGGAGGGGGGTTATTGAACAACCGAGGGCAAAGGGCTTATCTGATTGAAGAGTTAAAGATGAGATAATTGATCTGTTTGAGCTGTAATGGGTGATTGGCCTGTAGAGGGTTAACCCCAGCAGGCCCATGCTATACAGATGGAAACCTAACTGACTGGAATGTGTGTATGTGTGATGATGAAAGACCAGTCTGTGTGTGGGATGTTCAGAGCTGATCTGGGCACTATGGGCAGAGCCCTGTTTGCCTGTAGCTTCCTGGGCAGTCTGAATTGGCAGGCAGCAGACTGGTCGCGTCCCCTACTGCCCACAGTTCCCTGGATGGGGCACAGACTTCCTCTTTGTGGACACAGGGATGGGATGGGGAGGTGAGGGGAGTGTAGGAGTGTTCCCCTCAGGTCGATGTAGAACACGGGCAAGGGGACAAGGGCTCCTCTCTGTAACACCCTGTAATTATACCCAGCTGAGACCCATGGACCCCTCCAGTCATCCCCCCCACATCTCCCCCTTCCCCCTCCTCTCTCCTCCACCCCAGTGCTTACTCATGCCCACCTTTAGACCGCCCTCCCTCTTGCCCCGGGGATGCAACCCACTCACCCATATGGAACAGGACTCCCCCGGTCACTATGGTGACCCCCGATCTCCATGGTAACTAAGCAGCGCAGGTCAGGCTGGGTCAATCAGAGACGGAATCCTGCCACCCTAGCCCTGTCATTAATTACCAACAATTCCCATGTGCTCTGGTGCGGTGTCAACCCATTAAATCCAATAGGATAGGTCCAGGTGAAGTTGAGTGAGATGGGTTTGGCATTTTCATGACACCCTATCTGTCTGTAGCAGGGTGATGTTATGTGTTATGCTAGTCACACAGGTGAATCACCTCTGACAGTGTTTAGGAAACAACAGACTCATGTTAGCCATAACCTGAGCTCACTCTTTGACCTTTTCACTATTCAACAAGGCCTTGGAGTAACGTTTCCCTGAGAGTAGATCTGTAGTGTCCTGTCTGAGTCATTGCAAGGCCTCATGTAGGCAAGAAGATGTAATACTGTTCTCCTAGCATCCAGGAGTCCGGGCCGTGTTTTAGTTAAGCTACCGCTGTGTACAGCGCCAGTCCTGTCCAACATTCTGTGTTTATATGTTTTGACAACGCCGGATTTATATGCTTTTTCTTTTTTCTTTTCCAAGTGAAGCTGGTGTTTGCGTTCGTGAGGAAATCTTTGAGAAATTGCATGCCGCTTTTTCTTAGCTTCGTTGACGGGGCAGGTTCACTTTTGTTGTTTCTGGAATCAACTGCTATGAGTTAGAAATTAAACTCATCTGTGGAGTTTTATGGGGGCGGCCCCCCTGTTACCCCCCTCTCTCTCTCTCACAGTGTGATTGACAGCTGGACACAGAGAGGGGAGATGCCCCAAGTGCTCTGTCTGCTCGGGTCTGGAGATACTTAAAGGCCCAGTGCAGTCAAAAACATGATTTTTCTGTATTTTATATACACTGAGTATGCCAAACATTCGGAACACCTTCTTAATATTGAGTCCCCCCCCCTCTCAGAACAGCCTCAACTCGTTGGGCGTGGACTCTACAAGATGTCGAAAGCGTTCCAAAGGGATGCTGGCCCATGTTGACTCCAATGCTTCCCACAGTTGTCAAGTTGACTGGATGTCCTTTGGGTGGTGGACCATTCTTGATACACACGGGAAACTGTTGGGCATGAAAAACCCAGCAGTGTTGCAATTCTTCAAACAAACTGGTGCATCATACCCCGTTTAAAGTAGAGGTCGACCGATTAATCGGAATATCCGATTTAATTGGGGCCGATTTCAAGTTTTCATAACAATCGGAATTCTGTATTTTTGGGCGCCGATTAAAAAAATAAAATAAAAAAATTATATATTTTTTTTATATACCTTTATTTAACTAGGCAAGTCAGTTAAGAACACATTCTTATTTTCAATGACTGCCTAGGAACGGTGGGTTAACTGCCTTGTTCAGGGGCAGAACGACAGATTTTCACCTTGTCAGCTCGGGGGATGCAATCTTGCAACCTTATCAATCAATCATAATCACTAGTTATAACTACACCTGGTTGATGATATTACTAGTTTCTCTAGCGTGTCCTGCGTTGCATATAATCGATGCAACGCTGGGGGATGATTTAACAAAAGCGCATTTGTGGAAAAATGCACAACTGCACGACTGTACCTAACCATAAACACCAATGCCTTTCTTAAAATCAATACACAGAAGTATATATTTTTAAACCTGCATATTTAGGTAAAATAAATCCAGGTTAGCAGGCAATGTTAAGCAGGTGAAATTGTGTCACTTTTCTTGCGTTCATTGCACGCAGAGTCAGGGTATATGCAACAGTTTGGGCCGCCTGGCCAGAATAATTTGCCAGAATTTTACATAATTATGACATAAAATTGAAGGTTGTGCAATGTAACAAGAATATTTAGACTTAGGGATGCCACCCGTTAGATAAAATACCGAACGGTTCCATATTTCACTGAAATAATAAACATTTTGTTTTCGAAATGATAGTTTTCCCGGATTGGACCATATTAATGACCAAAGGCTCGTATTTCTGTGTGTTATAACTAAGTCTATGATTTGATAGAGCAGTCTGACTGAGCGATGGTAGGCAGCAGCAGGCTCGTAAGCATTCATTCAAACAGCACTTTGTGCATTTTGCCAGCAGCTCTTCGCAAGCATAGCGCTGTTTATGACTTCAAGCCTATCAGCCTAATGGCTGTGTAACCAATGTGAAATGGCTAGCTAGTTAGCAGGGTGCACGCTAATAGCGTTTCAAACGTCACTCGCTCTGAGACTTGGAGTAGTTATTCCTCTTGCTCTGCAAGGGCTGCGGCTTTTGTGGAGCGATGGGTAACGCTGCTTCGAGTGTGGCTGTTGTCGATGTGTTCCTGGTTCGAACCCAGGTAGGAGCGAGGAGAGGGACGGAAGCTATACTGTTACACTGGCAATACTAATGTGCCTATAAGAACATCCAATAGTCACGGGTATATGAAATACAAATGGTATAGAGAGAAATAGTCCTATAAATACTATTTTAACTACAACCTAAAACCTCTTACCTTGGAATATTGAAGTCTCATATTAAAAGGAACCACCAACTTCAAATCAAATCAAATTGTATTTGTCACATACACATGGTTAGCAGATGTTAATGCGAGAGTAGCGAAATGCTTGTGCTTCTAGTTCCGACAATGCAGTAATAACCAACAAGTAATCTAACTAACAATTCCAACAAACCTATCAGCCCAACTTTCATATGTTCTCATGTTCTGAGCAAGGAACTCAAACATTAGCTTTTTTACATGGCACATATTGCACTTTTACTTCTCCACCACTTTGTTTTTGCATTATTTAAACCAAATTGAACATGTTTTGTTATTTATTTGAGGCTAAATTGATTTTTATTGATGTATTATATTAAGTTAAAATAAGTGTTCATCCAGTATTGTTGTAATTGTCATTATAACAAATACATTTGGTCCTTGGTCCTCCAATAATCGCTATCGGTATCGGCGTTGAAAAATCATAATCGGTCAACCTCTAGTTTAAAGGCACTTAAATATCTGGTCTTGCCCATTCACTCTGATTGGCACACATACACAATCCATGCCTCAATTGTCTTAAGGCTTGAAAATACTTATTTAACCTGCCTCCTCCCCTTCATCTACACTGATCTACACCTGGATGTCATGGAAAGAGCAGGTGTTCTTAATGTTTTGTATACTCAGTCTATGTTTCCACACTATGAGGTTAGAATTATACTGTGAATTTGTGAACATGATGATAATGGGCTTTTAGTGTAAGAGCTGTTTGAAAAGACTGCCTGAAATCTTTGCCTGTTTTCGTGGGATGGAGTTTTAGCCTGCCTGGTAATAACAGCTAGTTTTCAGTTTTCCCCTCCCCACTCAGACCGCTCACAGACCGTCCTAGCAAGAGTCTTGCTTGAGAAATTGTTACCCAGATATTATTTGACATTGAGTTAAAAGACCTACGCATTGGACCTTAAAATATCCTGCTATCACCTTTCTCCCTCCTATATGTCTCTTATCCCCACTCTGTTTCTGTAGGCTATCACCTTTCTCCCTCCCTCTCTGTGCCTCCTCCTCTCGCCCCTCTCTTGCTACCCAATCTGCTACCCAATCTTTATTTTCCCCCTCTTTCTATTCTTGGTTTTATACTTATAGCCTGATTCATGTCATATGTTGATTGGTAGATATGGGCCCCCTTGTATTCCACAGGGATCAATCTGTTCCTGGAGTATAAATGAAGAACATGCAACCACATACTGTCAGATCTCCTCTCTCTGTGAGCGCTCAATACCAAACCCAGACCAGAGTCGCCTTCAGCAGTAAATATGTATCTATGGTCATAACAATGCCACTCATCTAAATATTATAAAGGTCTGAGAACAATGGTCAAAGCACTGAACATGTTTATTGCTAACACATGTCAAACACAAAACCCTAAGCCAAAACATGGTTAGTTAAAATGTATGATGCTTTTCATGGTTATTATGCATGAACAAAACCACATTCATGGTTACATTGGATTAGGTAGAGCTCTGAGTCGGGTTCTAATGCTGAAAATAGTTGAAGATACTGTCTAACTGAGTGAGTTTTTTTCCCCATCGCCTGCCATGATTGAGTGTAGTTCTAACCCAAACTACGCAATACATGGAAAAACACACTCAGAAACACATGTAGGGAAAACCTCATTTATTTCTCTATTTTTCCCCCTCTAGCTTTCATCTGTAGTGAACTCAAATGGCCTCCTCCCTCTGCCTATTGTTCTGACTAGATGAGTAGATACATGTGGGTCTGTTTGTCCCAGTGTTGTTTTCATGGAAATGGCAAAATAAATGAAAGAAACCCAAAATGAGCCCCGATGCCGAACCGCTGATTATGAGTGGATGGGGTGGTGGTGGAGGAGAGGGGGCTGGAGAGGGGGAGTGAGAGAGGGCGGGGTGGCTCATACGCCTGCCATATGCTCCCCCTACCTCTCCCCCTCTCCCATTTTCCTCTGTTATGAATTATTTAAGATGCTTAGGGCTCACCCTTTTTGTGTGTGTGTGTGTGTGTGTGTGTGTGTGTGTGTGTGTGTGTGTGTGTGTGTGTGTGTGTGTGTGTGTGTGTGTGTGTGTGTGTGTGTGTGTGTGTGTGTGTTATGAGAGCTGCGTTATGAACATCATAGTCCAACAGCAGTGCTGTCTGCTTTGCTCCTCCCCTCTCATCATGGCAGGAGGGTATCTGTCTGTGGCTGAAAGCCTTCGACATGATGATGGTTTATGGGTTACATTGTGTGTTTGGGATCTAAAGTGTGTTTGTGTGTGTGTACGGCTGGCCTTGTGCGTTTTTAGACAAGTCACTCAGTGTCATCTAGTGTTCTGGAGCAGACACCAGTTTGTTGAAGGTTAGATGTTTTGTGTAGGTCTCCAATGCTCCGGATACTGAGATGAAGATGCACGCCCTTCAACAATATAAAGGTCATAAGTTCAACGGCCCACGCAGGATTTGACATCACCACATTGTACATTACCTTCTGGTGGGTACTCTAACCATTGCTCCACATCCTGCTCATGACATAATAATACAAATATCAAAGTGCAGAATCCACATTATATTCTGCAGCTTTGCATATCTGAGGTTGGCTAAGATGGCTAGAAGATGACGCTGCAGTGGATAGCAGCCGTCACACGGCCTCCTGAACAATTCTGCTATTTTGTGTATTTTTTTTTTAAAGCTGATCTTAACTGTTTTTGAACATAATGTCTCTGCCATTATTTCCTATGACCAAAAACAGCTTCTGGACATCCGAACAGTGATCACTATCCTCGATTTGGATGAAAATGAGTCGGCAGCGCTGGACGTTCTGCTTACTCTGGACCAGGTACTAATCTTGAAAGAGAAGCGGTGGCGAAAGAGAGGCCGGCGAGGCGGCATCCTGACGAGACTACGTCTGGGAGCGAATAGACCGCCATTGCCCTCTGTTCTATTGGCGAACGTGCAGTCACTGGGAACAAACTGAATGAGCTCCGTTCAAAACTATCCTATCAACGTGACATGAAAAACGGTCATATCTAGGGGCTGTTGCGGTGACCGTATTACCTTACGAAAATCAAACACTTCATGAGAGCCAATGAGCTCATGTTGCTCAACATTTCTATAGGCTATGTAATTGCAGGAGAAAACAGAGTGAAGGCCTCTAATAAAAAGAGGAGGATCCCATCAGCTTTCTATAGGCTAGACCTACTATATTTATTTCTCAACTTTCCTAATAGTAAGCACATTGCTTATATTTACAACAGGAGTATAGCCTACCTGACTGGCATGAGAATAAACCACGGGGAAAAGCGTCCTCCATTCGCTATTTAAGGGCATAGACGGCATGTATTTTGATACAGGTGCATGATAATAGTCCATTCGAAATCAAAATAAATGTCACATATATTATTTAGTATATGTAAAGACAAGATTAAAACAAGAATAGTCTGATGGGGGACAATATTAGCCTATCACTTGTGAATGATGCCCAGTATAAGAATGTAATGATGTGCACTGAGAGTCGGGAAGCAAGTTCAGGGAGTGAGTGTTTTAGTAAACGCAACATAATACAAAACAAGAAACACTAACAGAACACAGACATGAAACAGAAACAATGACACCTGGGGAAGGAACCAAATGGAGTGACATATATAGGGAAGGTAATCAGGGAAGTGATGGAGTCCAGGTGAGTCTGACGACGTGCAGGTCCTCGTAACGATGGTGACAGGTGTGCACCATAACGAGCAGCCTGGTGACCTAGAGGCTGGAGAGGGAGTATACGTGACAAAGAAACAATGCCTTTTTGTGTGATTTTTAAAAATGTCACCCCTTTTTCTCCCCAATTTCGTGGTATCCAATTAGTAGCTACTATCTTGTCTCATCGCTACAACTCCCGTACGGGCTCGGGAGAGACGAATGTTGAAAGTCATGCGTCCTCCGATACACAACTCAACCAAGCCGCACTGCTTCTTAACACAGCGCGCATCCAACCCAGAAGCCAGCCGCACCAATGTGTCGGAGGAAACACCGTGCACCTGCCAACCTTGGTTAGCGCGCACCGCCACAGGAGTTGCTGGTGCGCGATGAGACAAGGATATCCCTACCGGCCAAACCCTCCCTAACCCGGACAACGCTAGGCCAATTGTGCGTCGCCCCAAGGACCTCCTGGTCGCGGCCGGTTACGACAGAGCCTGGGCGCGAACCCAGAGTCTCTGGTGGCACAGCTGGTGCTGCAGTACAGCGCCCTTAACCACTGCGCCACCCGGGAGGCCCCATTGTATGACTTTTTCTAATCATAGTCGCACACCTCATGTAGCCTGGCCTAATATATTTTAATAAGGTTAACTAAAGTGGCCAAATAACTTAAAATTAAGCACATTAATCCGCTTTACAAGGGGAGTAGAGCCTAACTAGCATATATAAGCTGCGTGTGAGTTTCACGTTTGAGGAAGATAATATTCACCATAAAAATTCACTTTTTATAATAAAAGCATTGCATGCATTATTGCATTTGCGGTCACTTTTGATAATGGGTTTTTCCTCTAATGGAACATTTGCGCTTATAGCATAATACCATGTGTGCATTGCTGCGCGTATAATGTGAAGAAATAGCCTAATAGGTTTAGCAACAGTTTAAGCTAAACGTTCTGATCTGTTGCGTCAGCCACATTGCATAAAAATGTTTTTTGTGGAACGTTCTTCCAATTTCTTTAATATACACCTCAGAGTTGCGTCGGTCTTCACTTGTATGTAGCCTGTGAGAAAGACCCGATCACGTGACTGAGAGCCGCGTGAGTGACACGGAACCCAAACCAGCTGCGCGCGTGCGCCATCGTGCATAAATGTTTTTTTATATATTTATTTTATTTTACCCCCTTTTCTCCCCAATTTTGTGGTATCCAATTGTTAGTAGTTACTATCTTGTCTCATCGCTACAACTCCCGTACGGGCTCGGGAGAGACGAAGGTTGAAAGCCATGCGTCCTCCAAAACACAACCCAACCAAGCCGGACTGCTTCTTAACACAGCGCGCATCCAACCCGGAAGCCAGCCACACCAATGTGTGGCCATTCCTCTGCGAAGGATTGCTGCTCCAGTAGTGAGTAAGGTCTTAATTAAATTCTTCACGACATTCGGGTTACTTCCTAAGGTGGTACAAAGTGATAAAGCTACCAATTTCCTATCAAAGCTCTTCAAGCAGGTGTTAAAATCCTTATCAATTACGAACCGTGTGTCAAGCGCCTATCACCCAGAGTCTCAGTGTGCGCTTGAACGTTGGCATCAGACATTGAAGTCTATGCTACGTAAATATTGTTTGGAATCTGAGAAAGATTGGGATGAGGGGGTCCCTCTAGTTTTGTTTGCTGCTCGTGAAACTGTGCAGGAGTCTCTAGGTTTCAGCCCGGCTGAACTAGTGTTTGGTCATACAGTGAGAGGACCAATGAAAGTCCTTAAAGAACAGTTTTTGTCCCAAGAGTTGTGTACAGGATATGAGAATGTGTTGGACTACGTTAGTCACTTTCGTGAGCGCCTACACCAAGCCTGTGCTCTCGCAAAGGAAGCTCTGTCTTCCTCACAGAGGAGCATGAAAAGACACGATGATAAAGAGGCTGTTTCTCGTCCACTACAGCCAGGTGACCAAGTACTGGTGTTATTGCCTGTTCCAGGATCTTCACTGTCAGCTCGTTTCTCTGGTCCTTATTTCATTGAAAAGAAAATAAGTGAAACTGACCTTGTGCTTCAAACTCCTGATAGAAAACGCCAATCTCGTGTGTGCCACATTAACATGTTGAAAGCATACCACACCCGCACCTACCACCAGACGAGAGCTACGCCGCTTTTTAGGGATGCTTGGCTACTACCGTAGTTTCTGTCAAAATTTCTCTCTGGTAGTTGCTCCATAAACCAATTTGCTCAGTCCGGCTAGAGCGTATGAGTGGTCCCATGATTGTAAGATAGCTTTTGAATCTGCTAAAGCACTCTTATGTAATACCCCTGTACTTGCTGCTCCGGATTTTGAACAACCTTTAAACTTGAGGTAGATGCTAGTGCCAGAGGTGCTGGTGCTGTTCTACTGCAACAGGATAAGAGTGGAGTGGATCATCCCGTTTGTTATTTTCTGTGTAAATTTAACAAATGTCAAACAAACTATGCGACAATCGAACAAGATGCTCTTGCTTTATTGTTAGCCCTGCAATACTTTGAAGTATACATTGGTTCCAGTGCCCTACCAGTGATTGTATATACTGATCATAACCCCTTAGTGTTTCTCCACCGGATGTACAACCGGAACCAGCGCCTAATGCGTTGGGCCCTTATTGTGCAAAATTATCATTTGGAGATACGGCATGAAAAAGGTTCTGAAAAATGTATTAGCAGATGCTTTGTCTCGTGTGTAAAAATGATGATTTTTGTATGTTTTGTAAAGTTGACTTTGTTGTTGATCTTGTGGGTATTCATTGTAATACTTTGGTCCCAATCCCCTCCATAGGGTTGCTCTTTGAAGGGTGGGAGTGTTATGGATGCAGGTATCCTGTGTGTGTATTTCTTTTCTCTCCTCCTCACGGGTGGCAATCATCATTCCCCAATCAGTCATCAATCAGCCACTAATCAGAAGACACACCTCCTCCTGTTTTCATTACCCTATCACATTCCCTTTCCCTTGGTTTAAAAACCCCTGTCTGTTGTTTGCTCTAGAGCTCAATCTCTCTGTCAATGCCATCGGTCTGTCTAGCTTAGGGGTGTTTTTGGATACTTATTTCTTTCCTTGGGTCCAGCTCAGCCCCTTTTCCTGCTCCCCCCATTACCGTGTGTTTTCAAATAAACCATGAGTGTTTGCCGGTAATTTAGTTGTCTGTGGTTATTTTGTTCTCACTCATACTTTTTCACCTTTATAATTTGCATGAGTCATGTTACGGGTCTCGTTACCATCCCCCCTAGACTGTCGGGCCAAAAGGGATTCGTAACACAGACCAATGTAAGATACAGTCCTAACTCTACCCTGTATGGCAGACCAATGTAAGATACAGTCCTAACTCTACCCTGTATGGCAGACCAATGTAAGATACAGTCCTAACTCTACCCTGTATGGCAGACCAATGTAAGATACAGTCCTAACTCTACCCTGTATGGCAGACCAATGTAAGATACAGTCCTAACTCTACCCTGTATGGCAGACCAATGTAAGATACAGTCCTAACTCTACCCTGTATGGCAGACCAATGTAAGATACAGTCCTAACTCTACCCTGTATGGCAGACCAATGTAAGATACAGTCCTAACTCTACCCTGTATGGCAGACCAATGTAAGATACAGTGGCAGACCAATGTAAGATACAGTCCTAACTCTACCCTGTATGGCAGACCAATGTAAGATACAGTCCTAACTCTACCCTGTATGGCAGACCAATACAGTCCTAAGATGGCAGACAGATCCTAACTCTACCCTGTATGGCAGACCAATGTAAGATACAGTCCTAACTCTACCCTGTATGGCAGACCAATGTAAGATACAGTCCTAACTCTACCCTGTATGGCAGACCAATGTAAGATACAGTCCTAACTCTACCCTGTATGGCAGACCAATGTAAGATACAGTCCTAACTCTACCCTGTATGGCAGACCAATGTAAGATACAGTCCTAACTCTACCCTGTATGGCAGACCTACCCTGTATGGCAGACCAATGTAAGATACAGTCCTAACTCTACCCTGTATGGCAGACCAATGTAAGATACAGTCCTAACTCTACCCTGTATGGCAGACCAATGTAAGATACAGTCCTAACTCTACCCTGTATGGCAGACCAATGTAAGATACAGTCCTAACTCTACCCTGTATGGCAGACCAATGTAAGATACAGTCCTAACTCTACCCTGTATGGCAGACCAATGTAAGATACAGTCCTAACTCTACCCTGTATGGCAGACCAATGTAAGATACAGTCCTAACTCTACCCTGTATGGCAGACCAATGTAAGATACAGCAGGATGCTAGAGAGGGAGATTGAAGGAGACGGTTGATTGAAAGAAAATAAGAACATAGGAATGGAAAGATACTGTAAACAGGAGTTCAAAGATGAAAGAGTTGGAAAAAAGATTTGTGACCATGTACGTTGGTCTGTCTGGGTTATCAGACCAGTTACCGGGCGGAGTGAAATGGAGCAGGGAGCTCTTAGTTGTCTCCATAACGTGGTGATGTTTTTAAGGCTTGTTTGGGGGCTGATGTTTGGAGAGTTGGTGGAGGCTGGATGGAGTATTAGTGATGTGTTTAGCATCTGGTCAGGAAGAGAGATGCTCAAGACGGATGAGGAAGAGGCATTTTCACGGTATGGAGATGAGGGAGGTTTAGGGTTTTCCCCAAAGAATATGAGGTGCACTCTTTAAAAAATATATATATATATATATTTTTTTTTTTTTACTTGATTTGTTATCATACAAGGCCCTTTTTTGCTCTAGATTGCAGGAAATGGCAAATCTCTGAGTCCAAAGGGGATTCAAAAATGGTGAACCAATGCTTTAAGGGTGTGTGTGTGGGGGGGGGCGGGGTTGCAGTCTGAACACGGACATTTATACAATCAGAGTGTCAGGACTCCATAAAACACTTTTCTATCACAACCTGTCGTTGAGCTTTGACAAGAGGCTTCACCTTGAACATAAATTCAGAGGCATTCAAAAACAGCTGCACCTCTAAACTTCTGCAGCACTTTTAGCCATGTACATAGAACACACAATGTATATCCGAAAAACAACTGTTGTTTAGGCTGTGTACCCTGGCTGACTGTAGTCCAACACTCTACACACGCACACATACACACACCGTCTCCATCCCCGGCCCCCAGAGCCCCTCTCCTAATCACACACATGGGCTTTCTTGTGAAGTCTCAGCCTGGGCTGATTTGATTAGAGCTGTGTTATTGTAGTTCTGAGTTATTGTAGCTCTGAGTTTATTGTGGATATATCTTGTGATTACTCTGAGTTATCATAGCTGGAATAAGAATAGGAGTTCTTATCTTCCCAGACTGGGAGGAGAGAGACTGAGGGTCAGAGTGTTCTGGAATTGAGGAACGGAATCACACCCTGAGAAGCAGAGTGGGAGAGAGAGGTAAGAAGACGAGAGAGATGTAGGAAGGATGAGGTAGAGAGACATACAAAGAGGTATAGAGAGAGGTAGCGAGAACATTTTAGAGCGAGGCACACACAAAGAGGTAGGGAGAATACTACATGACTGAATATTCCATTTGAACCTCTCTGCTGCTGCCACAGTGGTTTTCTGCTGAGCTGTGGGAAAGTTTGTCCTGTGGAGACTCGACTGCCTCCCCCCTGGTTTAATGTTGTTTGTATTGTTCATTTTCACCGTGTGCGTGTAGAGCGGGTGTCAGCAGACATGGGCGTGTGTTTTCACACACACACAAAGACCGATGTGCTGTGCACCCATCAGCCTGCCACTCTGTCTCCACCCTGACTACCCCATGTAAACACACTCCCTCTGCCAGCAACCTCTCTCGGGGCAGAGGTGTGTGTGTGTGTGTGTGTGTGTGTGTGTGTGTGTGTGTGTGTGTGTGTGTGTGTGTGTGTGTGTGTGTGTGCAAAAGAGAGCGGACGGTGCAAAACAAATTATATTTCTGTGATTTCAGAGCTGGACGGAGAGAGTGAGGGTGTGTCGTATACAATCCTGTTCCATGTGAGAGCAGGTTTTCTATCCTGTAATATCCTCAGTGTTAGCGCTGGTGTCATTTTAGGGAAATGGGTGTGAGGACGTGTGTCTGGAAGGATCCGTGTATGTCTGACTAAACTTTCTCAGTCTTTGGCTACCGCATGTTGTCTTCGACCCCTGCCTTCTAACAGGCACACAACGGTATGACCGTTGCTGTGAGGAACCATTCCTCCTATCAATTATTTAATGAGGCCTGCATGTTGGATGATGTGTCCAGACAGCTGTCAATCACACGGCTCCGTCCTTCATTCCCATCGTCATGTTGAAAACTCCATTTATATGGATGTTCGCAAGAGCCTTGTGAACACGGCTCTCAATATGAATGTGTGTGTTTGTCATTGTGAAGGTGTGTGTGCGTGTGTGTGTGCGCGCCTTCTGGTTTCAGCACTCGGCAGTGATTTGGTCGAACTGTGTAGTTACAACTAGTCTGTATTAGCAGCACTGACAGAGCTGTGTGTGCAGAAAGAAATCATGATAATAATAATTGACTCGTAAATATGAGCTTTATGAGTCACCTCACAGCAGCGGTCGCCAGGGACGACCATCCAGCCAACTGCACGTACACCCCCTTCACCTAGGCGATAATATCTCTCCTTATACGTCTCCTTTTCTTGTTTGTGCTCTGTTTATTCCTCGCTCTCTCTTTATCTCCCCCAAGTCCACTGCATCCTTAATCAGAATTCCTGAATCTTTTGGATTCTTCTGTTTTTCACAATCTTATTTTTTCGCATAGACATCGAGGAAGACGTTTCTGTGCTTGTTGACTCATGGTTGTTGATTCTCCCCATAATTGTCTTCCACAATTACATGCTGCAGGCTAGATGTGTCTCTGTGATAGTGTAAGTGCCGGATTGTAAATTTGTGTCTGTTTGTGCGCCAGTGGCGGTCGGTGCCATTTAAGATAAGGGAAGACTAATGTTTTTTTAATGAGCATGGCCTTGTTTCTATTACAGCATATTGAATGACTGTTATTCGTATTCCATTCTCCCAGTTCAATGTAACATCGATAGGTTTAGGCTACTACATGATACTAAAATGTTCCTTGTACCCATCATGAGGTTGCTACAACCTAGCCTCTGAATTAGTTTTTAACAGGTCGAGATACAAATGGGAGCAATCAAGGTAATGATGTGACAGACAGTAAAACATTCAATTTCGCCTTGCACAATCTTGCCTGAATCTAGTTTCTCAGGTTTAATTATTAGTCCAAACTAAAACGAGCGTTTCCATTGGACGAATTCAGCTAGGTCCATCCCTGTTTCGTTCTGTTTGCTTCCGTTTTAAGAAACGTTTTGCAACAGAATCGGCGGAATGAATACAGCCCTGATCACCCGCGCACACAGTTCACTTTCATAGCAATCACATAGGCCTACAGTATCATCACTTTGTTCGCTGTATAATTTATTCTCACATCTCCGTGCTCTCCTCCTCTCACCTTTTCCCTTAGCTTGTGGACTTCAGTGCACAACACAACAACTGTCTGTGACCAGGAAACAACAACAAAAAACTCTCCCAAGCCAAACCTTCATACTGTACCATAACCGCTAACCGCTACACAGCCTACATTGTCACCATATTAGCTAACGTCATAGTCAACATAGCTACTAGAACTAATGCGTTGGTAAACCAACTATCCAATCCATGTGTACAATCATGCAGTACAGTGTAGGCTATAGCAAGCATTTATAAAACCGAAAGCTTGCCTTGACTTGGAAGAGTTGCAGTGTTGGATAGCCTTAGCCAGCTAGCTAACAAAAATAGCATTACTCTCTGTTTGAGTCAGGTTGTTGAGTAGGCTAAATTAGCTGCATTAGCTAGCTAAGTAAGTGGAAGGTAAACTAAGAAGAAACAACGAAATATAGCTATCTCTCTCGCTCTCTCTGTAGTTTCTCCTTAAAGAAATTAATTTGTTCAACACTGTGAAACTATCGTCTTTCTCTGACACTTTATGCACTGCAGTGCTAGCTAGCTGTAGCTTATGCTTTCAGTACTAGATTCATTCGCTTATTCTTTGATTGGATGGACAACATGCCAGTTCATGCTGCAAGAGTTCTTATAGGTTGGAGGACATCCTCCGGAAGTCGTCATAGTTGCTGTCTAAGTCTGTGGAAGGGGGTGAGAACCATGAGCCTCCTAGGTTTTGTAATGAAGTCGATTGAAGAAACTAGCTGTCCTCCGGCTACACCATGGTGCTACCCTACAGAGTGCTGTTGAGGCTACTGTAGACCTTCTTTGCAAAACAGTGTGTTTTAGTCAGTTATTGGGTGACTCAAATATATTTAGGATAGTTTTATCGAAAAAGGAAGACCATTTTTTTTTTCTGAAATTCACTCCCATTCCTCTTCCAAGGAGCCTCCACTGGTGTGCGCGGCTGAACAGTCACGTATGTGAGTGTGTGTGTAAGCTGTATTTAGCCGTTTCCTGTGTATAGCTCTGGCAGGCAGATGAGTGTAAATGTTTGTAGAAGCGTAGGCGTATGGAGGTGTGTTTGTGAGGAGTCTGTGTGATAGCGAGGCAGGTTGAGGTAAACAGATGCAGTCCTCAGGGTAATCCAAGTCAGACAGGGTCAGATTGAAGGGGGAAGAAGGTTGAGGGGATGGAGTGGACTGGGATGGAGACTTTGTTTATATGCACACTCACGGCAAAGCCCCCCTCCCCCTCAAGTAGATGTGCAGATGTTGAGCCTCTTGCTCTCTGTCAGACACACACGTGCACAAACACACACATTGTAAACACAGGGTTACCTCTGTGACCCCTGTACATCTGTGGGGGTTGTAAGTGGGGTACTGCTCCTCCTCATTTATGTACCCCCCCCCCCTTCACTAAGGGACTGGCAGTGTCAGCAACACAGCTGTTCTTAAACGGTCTCAACCCTAGTATTCTAACCAATGAGACACTGCCGTGTACTCTTAAAGCCTTGGCAATGTTTTATACGAAGCGTAAGATGCCACACCCTGGCTGGACACTATGCAGAAATGGCAGTTAGGACTGAATGAATATCCATGGCTGTGACATACCGTTGAAGTCAACAGTGCAGAATGTGCAGTTGCAAAGCAACGGCACACAGGAAACACACACTGCTAATAGTCCAAAAATGTGACTATTATTCAAATGATATGGTCCCTGTCTAATAAAGACTTCCTCCTCTTCCCTACCCGTGTTAGAGTGATGTGACTCATGCATGGTGTAATACTGACCCCCACTGGCTCACTATAGGACTGTCTGGACAACTGAGAACAAACAAACTGAAAGGCTCTCACATCTATGTGCGCACACACATTTTCTCTCTTGACCACTCACACACTCATACACCTGCCCATGCATACATGTTTTTTCTCTCTCTTAAACACACTAGTTAGCTCACACACACTCGCTCTCAAACACACACACTCGCTCTCATTCAGATTCAAAGTGAATGAAGGCACAACTCTTATTGTGAAAAAGCCGTCCCTCCCCTCCTTTGTACTGTTCACACTCATAGTTATCCACTGCTCCCTCCCTCCTCTCTATGCCCCCCAGACACTGAAACTGGAATCAGATGGGCTAGCTTAACCCTTTTAAACACTAAGTGTAGTTTCTCGCTGAGAAAAATAAAGGTTCTGATGTTTTATGAATTGTCTCTCTGGAGAAGTGTCCCCTAAATGACTTAAATGTACAACGAAGGAGAGAGAGCAACTGAAGGAGAGGTGAATAGGAGAGAGAGCAACTGAAGGAGAGATGAATAGGAGAGAGAGCAACTGAAGGAGAGGTGAATAGGAGAGAGAGCAACTGAAGGAGAGATGAATAGGAGAGAGTGCAACTGAAGGAGAGATGAATAGGAGAGAGAGCAACTGAAGGAGAGGTGAATAGGAGAGAGAGCAACTGAAGGAGAGGTGAATAGGAGAGAGTGCAACTGAAGGAGAGATGAATAGGAGAGAGTGCAACTGAAGGAGAGATGAATAGGAGAGAGAGCAACTGAAGGAGAGGTGAATAGGAGAGAGAGCAACTGAAGGAGAGATGAATAGGAGAGAGTGCAACTGAAGGAGAGATGAATAGGAGAGAGAGCAACTGAAGGAGAGATGAATAGGAGAGAGAGCAACTGAAGGAGAGATGAATAGGAGAGAGAGCAACTGAAGGAGAGGTGAATAGGAGATTGAGCAACTGAAGGAGAGATGAATAGGAGAGAGAGCAACTGAAGGAGAGATGAATAGGAGAGAGAGCAACTGAAGGAGAGGTGAATAGGAGAGAGAGCAACTGAAGGAGAGGTGAATAGGAGAGAGAGCAACTGAAGAAGAGATGAATAGGAGACAGAACAACTGAAGGAGAGGTGAATAGGAGAGAGAGCAACTGAAGGAGAGGTGAATAGGAGAGAGAGCAACTGAAGGAGAGAGGAATAGGAGAGAGAGCAACTGAAGGAGAGGTGAATAGGAGAGAGAGCAACTGAAGGAGAGGTGAATAGGAGAGGTGAATAGGAGAGAGAGCAACTGAAGGAGAGGTGAATAGGAGAGAGAGCAACTGAAGGAGAGGTGAATAGGAGAGAGAGCAACTGAAGGAGAGGTGAATAGGAGAGAGAGCAACTGAAGGAGAGGTGAATAGGAGAGAGAGCAACTGAAAGAGAGGTGAATAGGAGAGAGAGCAACTGAAGGAGAGGTGAATAGGAGAGAGAGCAACTGAAGGAGAGGTGAATAGGAGAGAGAGCAACTGAAGGAGAGGTGAATAGGAGAGAGAGCAACTGAAGGAGAGGTGAATAGGAGAGAGAGCAACTGAAGGAGAGGTGAATAGGAGAGAGAGCAACTGAAGAGAGGTGAATAGGAGAGAGAGCAACTGAAGGAGAGGTGAATAGGAGAGAGAGCAACTGAAAGAGAGGTGAATAGGAGAGAGAGCAACTGAAGGAGAGGTGAATAGGAGAGAGAGCAACTGAAGGAGAGGTGAATAGGAGAGAGAGCAACTGAAGGAGAGGTGAATAGGAGAGAGAGCAACTGAAGGAGAGGTGAATAGGAGAGAGAGCAACTGAAGGAGAGGTGAATAGGAGAGAGTGAGTTTTTTTCTTCTCTGAATCTTAGTGGCAAGGCTACACACTCTGTTTCACTTAGTCCTGAAAGGGTATTTTTGCCTCGAAGTTTTCGCTCTGCTGGCACCACCAGACTAAATGAGGACTGGGTGTTAGGGACTGTAATCCTTGGCTTTACCAGAATGATGTGTACTAGAATCATGTGTATCTGTGTGTAAATCAGTGTGCAAGGTGATTCAGAATCTCTCTCTCTCCCCGTATGTGAAAAGTGTGGAAGTTTTTACATGGCCCAGGGGTTTGCGGCTGAATAGAAACTATCATCTGGTGAATTACGCCATAAAGTGTTGCAGCCGAGCTTCACCAATCCCCCGTCTCCAAAAAACATGGATGTTTACTAGTAGAACTTGAGGTTATTGAACTTGAAGTTCATGACATAAACTAGAAGTATTTTCACATATGGATTATTGAGCAATGGAGAACTGTGCCATAGATTCTGTAGATTACAATATGGAGTCTAGTACAATATGGAGTTTAGTACAATATGGAGTCTAGTACAATATGGAGTCTAGTACAATATGGAGTCTAGTACAATATGGAGTCTAGTACAATATGGAGTCTAGTACAATATGGAGTTTAGTACAATATGGAGTCTAGTACAATATGGAGTCTAGTACAATATGGAGTCTAGTACAATATGGAGTCTAGTACAATATGGAGTCTAGTACAATATGGAGTCTAGTACAATATGGAGTTTAGTACAATATGGAGTTTAGTACAATATGGAGTCTAGTACAATATGGAGTTTAGTACAATATGGAGTCTAGTACAATATGGAGTCTAGTACAATATGGAGTTTAGTACAATATGGAGTCTAGTACAATATGGAGTCTAGTACAATATGGAGTCTAGTACAATATGGAGTCTAGTACAATATGGAGTCTAGTACAATATGGAGTTTAGGGTTGTGTGTGTTATATGTTATACAAAGTGTGTTTGATATGTCATAGTGTGTGTGGTGTGCCTGGCCGTCTGAGGTCTAAGTGTGGCCACAGTGACCAGTGTGTGGCTAGCGGCGGTGACATGGTGGAGCGTGGGGGCTGTGTGTCGCGTGTGTCTCTGTTTGTGTTCTGTATACACAGTCTCCACTAAATTACAGCCTCTGAACACAAACACACAGAGAGAGAGAGAGAGACTCTGAAAGAGATTGAGAGAGACTCTGAAAGAGAGAGAGATTCTGAAAGAGAGGGAGAGATTCTGAAAGAGAGACTGAAAGAGCGAGAGATTCTGAAAGAGATATTCTGAAAGAGAGAGACATTCTGAAAGAGAGAGAGAGATTCTGAAAGAGCGAGAGAGATTCTGAAAGAGAGCGATTCTGAAAGAGAGAGAGAGAGAGATTCTGAAAGAGAGAGAGAGCAAATGTCAAATTGGCTTTTTACCAAATTACCGTACAACAGACCATGTATTCACCCTGCACACCCTAATTGACAACCCAAACAAAGGCAAAGACTTCTCATGTTTTGTTGATTTCAAAAAAGCCTTCGACTCAATTTGGGGTCTGCTATACAAATTGATGGAAAGTGGTGTTGGGGGTAAAACATATGATATTATAAAATCCATGTACACAAACAACAAGTGCACAGTTAAAATAGGCAAAAAACACACAGATTTCTTCCCATAGGGCCGTGGGGTGAGACAGGGATGCAGCTTAAGCCCCACACTCTTCAACATATATATCAACGAATTGGCGCGGGCACTAGTCTGCAGCACCCGGCCTCACCCTACTAGAATCTAAAGTCAAATGTCTACTGTTTGCTGATGATCTGGTGCTTCTGTCACCAACCAAGGAGGGCCTACAGCAACACCTAGATATTCTGCACAGATTCAAAATAATGGTGTTCCAAAAAAGGTCCAGTCGCCAGGACCACAAATACAAATTCCATCTAGACACCATTGCCCTAGAGCGCACAAAGAACTATACATACCTTTGCCTAAACATCAGCGCCACAGGTAACTTCCACAAAGCTGTGAACGATCTGAGAGACAAGGCAAGAAGGGCATTCTATGCCATCAAAAGGAACATAAAATGCAACATACCAATTAGGATCTGGCTAAAAATACTTGAATCAGTCATATAGCCAATTGCTCTTTATGGTTGTGAGGTCTGGGGTCCGCTCACCAACCAAGATTTCACAAAATGACTCTGCATGCCGAATTCTGCAAAAATATCCTCCATGTACAACGTAGAACACCAAATAATGGATGCAGAGCAGAATTAGGCCGATACACACTAATTATCAAAATCCAGAAAAGAGCCATTAAATTCTACAACCATCTAAAAGGAAGCGATTCCCAAACCTTCCATAACAAAGCCATCACCTACAGAGATATGAACCTGGAGAAGAGTCCCTTAAGCAAGCTGGTCCTGGGGCTCTGTTCACAAACACACCCCACAGAGCCCCAGGACAGCAGCACAATTAGACCCAATCAAATCATGAGAAAACAAAAAGATAATTACTTGACACATTGGAAAGAATTAACAAAAAAAACAGAGCAAACTAGAATGCTATTGGGCCCTAAACACAGAGTATACAGCGGCAGAATACCTGACCACTGTGACTGACCCAAAATTAAGGAAAGCTTTGACTATGTACAGACTCAGTAAGCATAGCCCTGCTATTGAGAAAGGCCGCCATAGGCAGACATTACTCTCAAGAGAAGACAGGCTATGTGCTCACTGCCCACAAAATGAGGTGGAAACTGAGCTGCACTTCCTAACCTCCTGCTAAATGTATGACCATATTAGAGACACATATTTCCCTCAGATTACACAGATCCACAAAGATTTCGAAAACAAATCCAATTTTGATAAACTCCCATATCTACTGGGTGAAATTCCACAGTGTGCCATCACAGCAGCAAGATTTGTGACCTGTTGCCACGAGAAAAGGGCAACCAGTGAAGAACAAACACCATTGTAAATACAACCCATATTTATGCTTATTTATCTTCCCTTGTGTACTTTAAACATTTGTACATTGTTAAAACACTGTATATATATAATATGACATTTGTAATGTCTTTATTGTTTTGAAACTTCTGTATGTGTTATGTTTACTGTTAATTTTAATAGTTTATTTCACTTTTGTATATTATCTACCTCACTTGCTTTGGCAATGTTAACACATGTTTCCCATGCCAATAAAGCCCCTTGAATTGAATTGAATTGAGATTCTGAGAGAGAGAGAGAGAGAGAGAGAGCGATTCTGAAAGAGAGAGAGATTCTGAAAGAGAGAGATTCTGAAAGAGAGAGAGATTCTGAAAGAGTGAGTGAGAGATTCTGAAAGAGCGAGTGAGAGATTCTGAACGAGAGAGTGAGAGATTCTGAACGGGAGAGTGAGATCTTCTGAACGGGAGAGCGAGAGATTCTGAACGAGAGAGTGAGAGATTCTGAGAGTGAGAGATTCTGAGAGTGAGATTCTGAGAGAGAGAGAGAGATTCTGAGAGAGAGAGAGAGAGAGAGAGAGAGATTCTGAGAGAGAGAGATATTCTGAGAGAGCGAGAGATTCTGAAAGAGATTCTGAAAGAGCGAGAGAGAGATTCTGAAAGAGAGAGAGAGATATTCTGAAAGAGAGAGATTCTGAAAAAGAGAGAGATTCTGAAAGAGATTCTGAAAGAGAGAGAGATTCTGAAAGAGAGAAAGATTCTGAAGAGAGAGACTCTAAAAGACACACAGACAGAGACAGACATAGAGAGGGATTATGAAAGACAGACAGACAGAGAGAGAGGGATTCTGAAAGACAGAGAGACAGACAGACAGACCGAGTGAGGGATTCTGAAAGACAGACAGACAGAGAGGGAGAGAGGGATTCTGAAAGACAAACAGCCAGAGAGACATATAGCCAGAGAGAGAGAGGGGTTCTGAAAGACAAACAACCAGAGAGACAGACAGCCAGAGAGAGGGGTTCTGAAAGACAAACAGCCAGAGAGACAGACAGCCAGAGAGAGGGATTCTGAAAGCATACAGCCAGAGAGATATATTCTGGAAAAACAGACAAACACAGACAGACAGAGGGATTCTGACAGACAGACAGACAGACAGAGAGGGATTCTGAGAGACAGACAGACAGAGAGAGAGAGAGAGAGGGGTTCTGAAATACAAACAACCAGAGAGACAGACAGAGAGAGAGAGAGAGAGGGGTTCTGAAATACAAACAACCAGAGAGACAGACAGCCAGAGAGAGAGGGGTTCTGAAAGACAAACAACCAGAGAGACAGACAGCCAGAGAGAGAGAGGGATTCTGAAAGACAAACAACCAGAGAGACAGACAGCCAGATTCTGAAAGACAAACAGCCAGAGAGAGGGGGATTCTGAAAGACAAACAGCCAGAGAGAGGGGGATTCTGAAAGACAAAACAGCCAGAGAGACAGACAGCCAGAGAGAGAGAGGGGATCTGAAAGACAAACAGCCAGAGAGAGAGGAGGATTCTGAAAGACAAACAACCAGAGAGACAGACAGCCAGAGAGAGAGAGGGGATCTGAAAGACAAACAGCCAGAGAGACATACAGCCAGAGAGAGAGAGGGATTCTGAAAGCATACAGCCAGAGAGATATATTCTAGAAAAACAGACACAGACAGACAGACAGACAGACAGACAGAGAGAGAGAGAGGGATTCTGACAGAGACAGACAGACAGACAGACAGAGAGAGAGAGAGACAGACAGACAGAGAGAGAGAGAGAGAGAGAGAGAGAGAGGGAAATTCTGAAAGACAAACAACCAGAGAGACAGACAGCCAGAGAGAGAGGGGGGTTCTGAAAGACAAACAACCAGAGAGACAGACAGCCAGAGAGAGAGGGATTTTGAAAGACAAACAACCAGAGAGACAGACAGACAGAGAGAGGAGAGGGATTCTGAAAGACAAACAGCCAGAGAGACATACAGCCAGAGAGAGAGAGAGGGATTCTGAAAGACAAACAACCAGAGAGAGAGAGGTGTTCTGAAAGACAAACAACCAGAGAGAGAGAGGGATTCTGAAAGACAAACAACCAGAGAGACAGACAGCCACAGAGAGAGGGGTTCTGAAAGACAAACAACCAGAGAAACAGACAGACAGCCAGAGAGAGAGGGGTTCTGAAAGACAAACAACCAGAGAGAGAGAGAGGTTCTGAAAGACAAACAGCCAGAGAGACAGACAGCCAGAGAGAAAGAGAGGGATTCTGAAAGACAAACAGCCAGAGAGACATATAGCCAGAGAGAGAGAGGGGTCCTGAAAGACAAACAACCAGAGAGACAGACAGCCAGAGAGAGAGGGGTTCTGAAAGACAAACAACCAGAGAGACAGACAGCCAGAGAGAGAGGGGTTCTGAAAGACAAACAACCAGAGAGACAGACAGCCAGAGAGAGAGGGGTTCTGAAAGACAAACAACCAGAGAGACAGACAGCCAGAGAGAGAGGGGTTCTGAAAGACAAACAACCAGAGAGACAGACAGCCAGAGAGAGAGGGGTTCTGAAAGACAAACAACCAGAGAGACAGACAGCCAGAGAGAGAGAGGGGTTCTGAAAGACAGACAGACAGACAGGGAGAGGGATTCTGAAAGACATTGAGATGGGGATAGATTTCGAAAGAGCAAGAGATTGGCAGAGATAGCTGTTGATTGGCAGACAGTTGATGTGTGTCCCTCCCTCAGTGGGGTTGCTGGAGGTGGTCTGTCCCTGCCTCTCTGCCGCTAGTCTGACTTTGAATGAGTCCCTAGCCGAGGAGTGTGTCCAGGCCAGGCCAGCTGAGCGGAAATGGCCTGGTCTCAACACACACTGTTGTTTGGAAATGCAAGCCTCATTTAAAGGGGAAGATATACGGCCCCAAGTTTCTATAAATGTAACAGGCAACAGGCTGATGGGCCCAAGCAGGCTTCACCTTACCTTTAAGAGCTTTTCCATCCCCCTTCTGGAGTCCCTATCACTCCATCTCTCTTTTTCTATCGTTCTAAGTGTAAATGTATCCAACAATCTGTCTTTCCATATCCACTTATCTCTCAACATAGTTTTCCTCATGTTTCTTTTTATTTTCCTCTCCATCTCAACCCTCTTTTTCCCTCACTTATTATTTTCCACAAGTCATTTATTTTCTCTTACACTTTTCTCGCTCATTTTGATGCCATGTCCATTTTGAGTCTCTTTGCCAGGCCATATTCTATAGTGTGTGTTGTTGTTGTTTGTAAGCATGTCCCAGAGCCTAACCGTGGGGGACAGAGCCTAACCGTGGGGGACAGAGCCTACCCGTGGGGGACAGAGCCTACCCGTGTGGGACAGAGCCTACCCGTGGGGGACAGAGCCTACCCGTGGGGGACAGAGCCTACCCGTGTGGGACAGTCAGCACAGTGACTGTCTGACTCTGACTGCTTCAAAGCAGAGCCTTTGATCCTCTCCAAAGAGGCCATTTTAGGTGCTGTAAAAGAGCTGGTGGAAGAACGACATGTATTCCAGGAGACGTTAAGGAGATTCCCTGATAGACGGCTCACTGCCTCAACCCTCGTTGATCTTACTAATTGAGAGAGCGGGTGTAGTTAAAAGACAATATACTCTGGATTAGTAGTGGCCTCTGCACTGTAAACTTGGGGGAAACGGCAAGCCTGCGTTTAGAAACACAGAGGGAAAGCGGTGAATAAAGATGCTGCAGAGCGTAGAGGCAAAGGGACTGTCCTTATGTCTACGGTGCGTTTCCTTTATTGTCTGTGTAGGTATGAGTGGAGCTATTCCAATGCAAATCCAATTCCATTTCCCTTCTCTGCTCGCGTCTCTTATCTCCCTCTTGGTTTTATGTTAATAGCAGGATGGCCCGAATGCAAATGAGTGTTGGATATAGAAAGCAATGACCTGTTTGTGCATTTCAGTATACACACACACACACACACACACACACACACACACACACACACACACACACACACACACACACACACACACACACACACACACACACACACACACACACACACACACACACACACACACACACACACACACACACACACACACACACACACACACACACACACACTAGAACCACTGTGTATAGGTAAGAGCTGGGAGCAGTTTTTCAACCATTCTTTCTCATTTCATCTACATTATGAGTGTGCTCAGTGCCAGTGGCCACAGTGTTTATAGTCTAATTTCCGCTCTCCTCTTTTAAAGACTCTGTTTGATATCCACACCTCTCACACCGGACCGAGCTATGGCCCTAAAAAGAGACCAAGGGATTCACTTTAGTTTTCCATTTCCGACAGGACTTCACACAAATTTCCATCTTCTGATAAACAGAGAGATTCCGGTGAACCAGGCTAGAATTCATCATGGTTGTCACCGTGGGTCACAGTGTGCTGTGTGTGTGTGTGTGTGTGTGTGTGTGTGTGTGTGTGTGTGTGTGTGTGTGTGTGTGTGTGTGTGTGTGTGTGTGTGTGTGTGTGTGTGTGTGTGTGTGTGTGTGTGTGTGTGTGTGTGTGTGTGTGTGTGTGTGTGTGACTGTGGGTCACAGTGTGAGTGTGTGCGTGCGGTGTGTGTGTCTGTTTTTGTCTTGTTTTTTGGGTTGTTTACATGTTCAAAGCTCTGCCTCTCTTTGGAGTCTGGCTGCATGCAGTTGATTATGGTTTTTCAATTTCTTTTCCAACAAATCAGTAAAAAGCAAACCATGCTCACTGTTATTTAACTCAGAGAAATTCATCATTGTCTCTTCACCTCAATATTTATGCTTTATGTTGTCAGCGAGTTGCCTGTCTCGCTTCCAGCTGCGTATGTCTGGTGTGAGTTTGTGAATGCAAATTGTTGTGGGAGCCTGCCGTGTGCGTGCGTGTCTGCTTCAGTCTAATTCAAAATAGTTTTTCATCCTCGTAGCCATAGTAAAGGCAAGTTGTCAGTCATCCAATGAAAAGTGACTCTTGACCAGTGTAGAGCGTCCCGCTCTGAACCTCCTGGACCTGTCCCCTCCCCCTCCCTCTTCTCCCCCTCCCTCTTCTCCCCCTCCCCCTCTCCTCCCTCTCTGCCCCTGGGCCCAGAAAAAAGGTTCATTGTGCAGCAGCGAGCGTTTGGCGCCTGGTTCTGGTTAGCTCAGCTCCATCTGAAACACTCACCTTCCTCTAGGGGCTGCATCTGGAGTTGGTTTCCTGTTTGGGCTGGCTGCACTGCGCTGGCCAGAGGCGGGGTTTGGCCCAGCCCTGTGATTGGGTGAGATGGAGGCTTTATGAACCCCAGGATGGATGGAACTGCCAAACACTAGTCTGTCAATCACTGACCTAACTGACAGCATCAGACCAGAGAGAGTGTTTGATTGGTGCAGATTGCCAAGCAGTTAAGTTCCGTATCTATCAGGGACTTCATGAGGCTTCTGTCTCTCGTCACTGTGAGGGTATCAGCTATCAACATTTTATCATAGCTTTACTCTTAGAAAAAAAGCTTCCGAAAGGGTTCTTCGGCCGTGCAATCTAAGGTGCTATCTAGAACCTAAAAGGTTTCTTCAGCTGTTCCCATGGGAGAATGCTTTGAAGTACCATTGTTGGTTCCAGGGATAACCCTTTTTGGGTCCAGGTAGAACCCTTTTGGTTCCAAGTAAAAATGTTTTGGGTTCCATGTAGAACCTTTTCGACAGAGGGTTCTACATGGAACCCAAAATGGTTCTAACTGGAACCAAAAATGGTTTTCCCTGGAACCAACAATGGTACTTCAAAGGGTTCTCCCATGGGGACAGCCGAAGAAACCTTTTAGGTTCTAGATAGCACCTTTTTTTCTAAGAGTGTATTCTTAGATAGTTATTTATTTCTTCTTTCAATGGAAATAGTATGTCACGATAACAAACTGTATAGTAGTAATTTAAAGTAATGGCATTATTTCAGTAATTGCGCGTCCTAATATTACCATTGTTTTGACAGTATTTACACGGTTATTCTGTAATTGTGTGTAATGATGGCATTTAGGGCATGGCGACAGGACCAGTCGATCCAGTAATGGTGTGTAATAATAACGTTAGCGTTTAGCGAGCAGGCTACAGCTTCCTGTTATTACTGCAGTAATGGTCTGGTATTGGGCTGCCCTCACTACAGCCCCTAAAATACATCTCTTTTTACAGACTGAACCTAAAACTTGACATGGAATTAGCAGCATACTTTTAGAGCCACGACAGTGTGGAGACTTTTATAGTGACAGGCAGGCTGAGGGGAAAGGCTCGGTCAGAGAGGGGGCTTGGCGGGGCGAGGACGGGACGGGGGTACGGCGGCAGGAATGTCTGGCTCTAGTTGAGGGATGTCACTCTGGTAGGACCAGGTAATGCTCTATCAGAATTCCACCTTGGCTTGGCGCTGAGTGCACTATGTCTGTAAACCTGCTTCATGAAGTCTGTTCTGTTGTGAGAGTGGTACTCTACCTCTACAGAGTGAATCGTAGTGACTGATGGAGTTCCAAGCATTGTAGAGATTAGCTGTGGTGTGTGTGTGTGTGTGTGTGTGTGCGTGTGCGTGCGTGCGTGTCCTTTGAGCTTTTTGTCTTCGGGAGACATATCAAAAGCTGCCAGGACAGGACATGGAGGTTTTCGTATGGAGCTTGTGTGTGTGTGACAGACAAACACACACAAAACATTCATCTCTACAATGCTTGGAACTCAATCACTCTTACGACCAGCAGACGACAGCTTTTTATATGTCTCCTGAAGACAAAAAGCTCAAAGGATAAAGAAAGTGAGTGAGCGGGGAGATGGATGCAAAAAGAAAGAGTAAGAGTGAACGTGGGATTGAGAAGAAGCAAAGGTCCAGTGAAAGTCAGAAGTGGGAGGTAGAACAACAGAAACAGGAGGAGGGGGGTGAGAAAGGAAAGCTGAATACACACAGACACTCGGTGTAGTTGAACCCTCCACAGAGCTCATGACTACAGGTCAGAGTTAATCTCACGTAGAGTCTGTCTTATGAGTAAGGCGAGGAGTTTCTCCTGGGCAGCTCATGTGGAAAAACTCCAGGGGGCCATAGAACCCATTTCCCTCCACTTCACCTGCTTCCCGAACCAGGCCACTCCGTTCTCAGCCTCATGTGGCTGCTGCTGACCGTCCTCTCTGCAGGCTACAGGACAGATCAGCCCCTGGACATGTGTGGACTGACTGAGCAGCAGGAGATCCATGTCCGCTGAGAGTAGAGAGTGATGACAGAGACGAGGTGTTTACTCTGCTCGCCTTACCGTGAAACCCTGAAACCTCTTTGCTTCTCTTTCTCCTCACAGTGGAGAAAGTAAGGGAAAGAGCCCAAACATTATCTGGCAAAAATGTGGAAGTGTGGCCTTGGAGATGTATTTGATTATGCCGTGTTTAAGGGGAAAAAGGTGTTCTGTGTGTTTGAATACCCCCTGAGGGCGGTGGTTGGCTGGGGCTGAGGACTAGCTGGAAGAGAACTGGTGCTCTGACACACTACAGTCATACATCTCATGTACTTTAAAATTAGATCTCCTATATAGATATCAAGCACTTTAAGACAAGGGGGTACTGCCAACTGAGGGTAGTGGGTAGTGCCAACTAGAGGGTAGTGGGTAGTGCCAACTAGAGGGTAGTGGGTAGTGCCAACTGTCCGGGTTTGGCCCAGGTGGGCCGTCATTGTAAATAAGAATTTGTTGTTAAATAAAGGTTCAATCAAATTTAAAAAACGTCGATGTTCAAAGGATCATTGTTGACGGAGTAAAAGACCAGAGCCGGATTCACACGCACAGACAGTCAGTTCAGTACTGTTGCTGGTCCAGAGTGTGTTGGGTCTGATTCGCCACTCCCTGTCCCAGAACAGGGTTGTAATGGATCGGACACTGGATCCCCCCCAGTGGACCAGATCAGGGCTCAGATTTTGGAGCAGGGTAGGGGAGAGAGTCTGTTTGTCTTGGTTTGGAGGAACATTGAGGTCTTAACACACAGCTCAGTCAATAAAATGTCATCTATACACAGAGGCATCCGACCACAGCTCTAGCGGATTCCCCTCACTCTTTCTCTTGTTCTTTCCCTCTCTTTCTCCCTCTCTCTCTCCTTCTCTCTCTTTCTCACTCTTTTGTACAAAACACACACCTGTGTGTATGATCTCAGCCTGGCTGTTAGACTGTGTATCGTTCTGTTTAAGAGCCTAGGGTCCACATCACGTGGGCCAGGACTGGCAAAACCAGCATGGGAACAAACTCACTCACAACAACACAGAGAAACAGGTCACTGCTCCTAAACAGAATAGAATCACTCACCCTGTGTCTGTGCATGCATGCAAATGATCAGGTAAATGATGTCTAATACACATTTGCATGATAAAACGAAACGCAAAATGGAGAAGAGTAAACGAGAATGAGTTTACATACAACTGGATTACTCATAGTCGTAAAAAAAGCAAACGCAAAAACATGCCGCTCTAGATAATCATTGACATTGTCTTGCTAGTTGTTGTATGTGTGTGGGGATTTGATGTGTTTTGTGTTACCCAGCTTGTAGTTTCTACTTCGTATCTCTAAAATGTGTCTTGTGCCCTGTGTGTGTTGCAGGCTCTCGGAGACTCTGACTTTGCTGGTGTTCTGAGGCAGCTGCTGCCACTGATGAAACCTCGCGGTGAGGAGGGGTCCAGCTCAGAGTCCAGTTCAGGTTCTCGGTCGGGGGAGGATGAGTGTGGTCCAGACGAGCTGCTGGTGCTGCTGGTCTACCTGTACTCCCTGGCTGGAGAGGCTCTGGAGAAGGTGGAGAGGGAGCTGATTGGAGCGCTCACCCTAGTCGTCACCAGAGAGACGGAGCTCAGCCCGCTGCTGCAGAAACTCACCAGTTAGGAGGGTGGGGGGCAGGGGTGAAGGGAACTGTGGGGTGGATCTTGGCTGATGGGGTCGCTGGTTTGCGTATGTTTGAAATAGTGGAACCTAAAATTGCACCATTCTCTTGATAAGACTCAACTGAACCAGATGCAACATATCACAACATTATAGATGGGTTGCTTCTTTACCAACTATGGGACAAAACAGACTGGGTTGGCTTAGATGGTTGACAACATGTAAATGTTTATTGAAAACATACAGTGCATTTGGAAAGTATTCAGACCCCTTGACTTTTTCCAAATTTTGTTACGTTACAGCTTTATTCTAAAATTGTTTGTTTTTTAAATACCATCGATCTACACACAGTACCCCATAATGACAAAGCGAAAACAAGTTTTTTTAGAAATGTTTGCAAATGTATTCAAAAATAAAAACAGAAATACCTTATTTACGTAAGTATTTAGACCCTTTGCTATAAGACTCGAAATTGAGCTTCGGTGCATCCTGTTTCCATTGATCATCCTTGAAATGTATCTACAACTTCAATGGAGTCCACCTGTGGTAAATTCAGGGGATTGGACATGATTTAGAAAGGCACACACCTGTCTATATAAGATCCCACAGTTGCCAGTGCATGTCAGAGCAGAAACCAAGCCTTGAGGTTGAAGGAATTGTCCGTAGAGCTCCAAGACAGGATTGTGTCGAGGCACACTGAGCAATCGGGGAAGAAGGGCCTTGGTCAGGGAGGTGACCAAGAACCTGATGGTCACTCTGACAGAGCTCCAGAGTTCCTCTGTGGAGATGGGAGAACCTTCCAGAAGGACAACCATCCACCAATCAGGCCTTTATGGTAGAGTGAACAGACGGAAGCCACTCCTCAGTAAAAGGCACATGACAGCCCGCTTTGAGTTTGCTAAAAGGCCCCTAGAGACTCTCAGATCATGAGAAACAAGATTCTCTGGTCTGATGAAACCAAGATTGAACTCTTTGGCCTGAATGCCAAGTGTCATGTCTGGAGGATACTTGGCATCATCCCTACGGCGAAGTATGGTGGTGGCCGCATCCTGCCCCAGAGAGCTCAGGACCTCAGACTGGGGCGAAGATTCACCTTCCAACAGGACAACAACCCTAAGCACACTGCCAAGACAACACAGGAGTGGCTTAGGGACAAGTCTCTGAATGCCCTTGAGTGACCCAACCAGAGCCTGAACTTGAACACGATCGAACATCTCTGGAGAGACCTGAAAATAGCTGTGCAGTGACGCTCCCCATCCAACCTGAGAGCTTGAGAGGATCTGCAGAGAATGGGAGAAACTCCCCAAATACAGGTGTGCCAAGCTTGTAGCGTCATACCCAAGAAGACTTGAGGCTGTAATCGCTGCCAAAGGTTCTTCAACAAAGTACTGAGAAAAGGGTTTGAATACTTATGTAAATGTGATTACATTTTTTTTATACATTTGTAAAAATGTATGAAAACCTGTTTTTGCTTTGACATTATGGGGTATTGTGTGTAGATTGATGAGGGGGAAACAATTTAATCCATTTTAGAATCAAATAAAATGTGGAAACGGTCAAGGGGTCTGAATACTTTCCATATGCACTGTAAATACATTTACACAATGAGCGCATGTCTCTCAAATAGATTTTTACAGTTGTTTGTCAACTCAAATCAAATCAAAGTTTATTTGTCACGTGCGCCGAATACGACAGGTGTAGTAGACCTTACAGTGAAATGCTTACTTACAGGCTCTAATCAATAGTGCAAAAAAGGTATTAGGTGAACAATAGGTAAGTAAAGAAATAAAACAACAGTAAAAAGACAGGCTATATACAGTAGCAAGGCTATAAAAGTAGCGAGGCTACATACAGACACTGGTTAGTCAGACTGATTGAGGTACTATGTACATGTAGATATGGTTAAAGTGACTATGCATCTATGATGAACAGAGAGTAGCAGTAGCGTAAAAGAGGGGTTGGTGGGTGGGACACAATGCAGACAGCCCGGTTAGCCAATGTGCGGGAGCACTGGTTGGTTGGTCCAATTGAGGTAGTATGTACAGATGTACATGAATGTATAGTTAAAGTGACTATGCATATATGATCAACAGAGAGTAGCAGCAGCGTAAAAAGAGGGGTTGGGGGGAGCACACAATACAAATGGTCCTTTTGTTTGATAAAGTCCTTCTTTATATCCATAAAAACTCAGTTTAGCTGGTCGCTCTTCATTCAATAATCCACCGGTTTCCCTCCTTCAAAATGCACATAAAATGAATGCCAAACGCTAACAATAAACTTATCCAAACAGGTCAAACAACATTTATAATCAAACCTCAGGTACCCTAATACGTAAATATACGATCAAATTTAAGACTGAGAATAGTATGTTCATGACCTGAGATAAATAACAAAGAACGCGCTTTCATTCATGCACATGGAAGCAGTACAGCCAAAATGGGAGCCACTTAGAAAAACTACAACTTCTAGCTAATTTTTCCAAAAACCAGCCTGAAACTCTTTCTAAAGACTGTTGACATCTAGTGGAAGCCTTAGGAACTGCAATCTGTGGGGACTTTGTCTCATAATAAACATGAAATCCATGGAAACAGTGGTAGGCTGAAATTATTTTTTTAATGGTTTGTCCTCAGGGTTTCGCCTGCCATATCAGTTCTGTTATACTCACAGACATTATTTTAACACTTTTAGAAACTGTTTTCTATCTACCAAGTATATGCATATCCTAGCTTCTGGGCCTGAGTAACAGGCAGTTTACTTTAGGCACGCTTTTCATCCGGAAGTGAAAATACTACCCCCTACCCAAGAGAGGTTAAAGGTCTTACTCACGTCGGGTATGGAGAGCGTGATCACACAGTTGTCCGGAACAGCTGATGCTCTCATGCATGCCTCAGTGTTGCTTGCCTCGAAGCAAGCATAGAAGTGATTTAGCTCGTCTGGTTGGCTCGTGTCACTGGGCAGCTCGCGGCTGTGCCTCCCTTTGTAGTCTGTAATAGTTTGCAAGCCTTGCCACATAAGACGAGCATCGGAGCCGGTGTAGTATGATTCAATCTTAGCCCTGTATTGACGCTTTGCCTGTTTGATTGTTTGTCGCAGGGGTTAGCAGGATTTCTTATAAGCTTCCGGGTTAGAGTCCCGCACCTTGAAAGTGGCAGCTCTACCCTTTACCTCAGTGCGAATGTTGCCTGTATCCATAGCTTCTGGTTGGGGTATGTACGTACAGTCACTGTGGGGACGACGTTCTCGATGCACTTATTGATAAAGCCAGTGACTGATGTGGTGTACTCCTCAATGCCATCGGATGAATCCCGGAACATGTTCTGGTCTGTGGTAGCAAAACAGTCCTGTAGTTTAGCATCTGCTTCATCTGACCACTTTTATATAGACCACTGGTGCATCCTGCTTTAATTTTTGCTTGTAAGCAGGAATCAGGAGGACAGAGTTGTGGTCTGATTTACCAAATGGAGGGCGAGGGAGAGCTTTGTACGCGCCTCTGTGTGTGGAGTACAGGTGATCTAGATAGTTTTTCCCTCTGGTTGCACATTTAGCATGTTGATGGAAATTTGGTAGAACTGATTTCAGTTTCCCTGCATTAAAGTCTCCCGCCACTAGGAGCGCCACCTCTGGGTGAGTGGTTTCCTGTTTGCTTATTTCCTTATACAGACAACTCTCTAGGCAAGTAGTGTGGCCTGCAATTTATCACAATATACTCTACTTCAGGTGAGCAAAATCTAGCTGTTGTTTACAAATATGCACAGACCACTCCCCCCTCGTGTACTGTTCTATCTTGCCGCTGCAGTGTATATCCCGCTAGCTGAATATCCATGTCGTCATTCAGCCACGATTCCGTGAAACATAGGATATTACAGTTTTTGATGTCCCGTTGGTAGGATATTCGTGATCGTACCTCGTTTAGTTTATTTTCCAATGATTGCACGTTGGCAAGTGGTATTGACGGTAACGACAGCTTTCCCATTCGCCTTTTCCGGGTCCTGACCACACAGACCACACAGACCACACAGGCATCCGTCTCTTTGTCCTCTCTACCTGCGGCACTTCCTCTTGCAAATAACAGGGATGTTGGCCCTGTCGGGTGTTTGGAGAATGTCTTGTGCGTCTTGCTTGTTGAAGAAATAATCTTTGTCTTGTCCGAGGTGAGTGATCTGATATCCAGAAGCTCTTTTTTGCCGTAAGATACAGTTGCAAAAACATTATGTACAAAATAAGTTACAAATAATGCGGGGAAAAAACACATAATAGCAGAATTTGTTGGGCGCCCGTAAAACTGCTGTCATTTCTTCCGGCGCCATTTTGGTCTTATTGTTGTTGGGGTTTTTTTGGGGTTTTTTGTTTTCCATATTAGCATTGACATGAAATCAGTCAAAACACATCAGAACAAGACATGATATCAAGAAATTGATAGAAATTGATCAAAATAGATCCAACGAGCCACCTATGTTTCCCCTCGTGGCAGCTTCTTGTCATTGGTGCTAGCTATCTGACCAGTTCAGAATCATGACAAACGCAGCTTCCAGCCACAATTCACGCGCGTAATCTCTGCGAGGCCGTCAGCCAACCCGTCTATACTAATATCTGAATGACCCCAGTTACTTAACTGTTCATATGGTAAGTATTTCATTTGATTTAATTGAACCTTTATTTAACTTAAGTAGAGATGGAGAAGGTGCTTGTTGTTTATATCTCTGTGCTGCTGATGGCAGGAGGACTCTGTCAAAGACTTTACACCCCATCTCTCTCCCCGCTTCACACAAACACTCAAACACACACCCTGTCAGGTCACATGTAACAGACTACACAAACACCGAGGCGACTGTGGGAACCTGCTGCAGAATCACAGGGTGATCGAGAGAGTGTGCCTGTGTGCGTATGTGTGTGCACGCCCTTTGACCTCTCGCCTGGTGCCTGTGTACTATCTTAGCTTTGCTGATCCCTGCCCACTGACACTGTACTTTGTGAAAACATTACAGTCTAGAGGTCTGAGCTGGTCTCTCTGGAACTGGTCCAGGGGCGGATTGGCCATTTGGCAATTCTGAGAAATGTTCCGGACAATTTTTGAGTTAGGTGGGCTGGTCAAAATTGGCACACACAAAAATGTTTCTTTGTATAAAACCGAAACCCGTGAGCCTATTAAGATGCTTGAGAAATTTCGCTGTTACACTAATCTATAATGAGCTTTTGGCAGATCAGTGGACAAAGGCCGGCCCGGTTTTCTGATAGGCTGAGCTGAGGTCACACATTCAAAGTCAAACGCGGCATCAGCAAAGAGACCTTCCCCAACTCTGTCATCAGCTGGATAGCCATGATCACTGATCGTAGAAAAACAGAATGGGTGCCTATAATCATAGAAAGAGCACATTCTACATTGTCAACTCACTCAAAACGTCCTATTTTTGGGGGGTAGCTAAATTGATTCTGGACAGACAGACAGGAAGCACAAAGAGCAGAGGCACGGCTATAGTGGTGAGTTTCATCTCCAGTGGGGTTTTTACATATTGTATAATGTTTTAAACATGAGCTGGTTAAAAAAGAGGAGGACAACCATGTCTCGCCAGACACGGGTACAGAAAGTGTAGAGAAACGCTGTACTTGCAATGTCCTGTATCAGCACTACTACCCGTGTCTAGGCAGGGTGTGTAAGGCCAGGGTGTATGTGTGGGGATTGGGTATGTGTGTATGGCTGGTGGCCATACACATACATGCACACACACATGGGGGAGGGAGTTAGTTTGCGGCGCGGCGATGTGGGCTGGTGTAGATAAAATGCCAGGGCTGAATTCTTGTCCCTGTCCGCCCCTGAACTGGTCTCTCTGTATGGATTGGTCTCTGTGTGGCAGCAGAGTTTGTGGCCAGCTCCTTCGGATGATGAATTAGCTCTGTACCTCCAGACCACAGTGTACCTCCCCCAGTTTGAGTTTCTCTGACCTTGAAGCTACACACACAGTCCTCCCCAGCCACATAGCTCATAATTAGAGCTGCTTTTAGTTTGGCCCTCTCGTTACCTTCTCAAACTAACACACACCCTGAAATAATACACTGCTTATTATTACAACCTTTTTATCACACACATGGACGTGGTTGGGTAGCTCTCTCTCTCTCTCCTCTCTCTCTCTGTTTTTCTAAATTGCCTCTCGACTTTTCTCTCATTTTCTCGCTCTCTCATTCTCTCTTCTCTCCCCTGCTTTCTCGCTCACCCTCCGTCTTTCTCTCTCTCTCTCGCTCTCTCTTTCTCTCCCCCTCTCACTATAAAGCTGCTAATGAAGAATTCTGGGCTCTGTCTCTCTCTTCCTGTCCTATTTGGCTGAGGGGCCTCCTGGCAGGCTCTGGCCCAGGGATGTGGCTCATGTTAAAAACTTGACTCTCTGTTATAAACACTTCACTAGAAATGACCCTGTCAATGCACACCAGGTGTGTCTGAGAAATAGAGTACTTTTTCTTAGCTGTGTGCGTGTGCATGTGTGGGCTTGTTTTTGTGTGTGCACGCGTACCTGCGACCTGCGTGCATGTGTGTGTTCTGTGTTTGTGTGTGTGTAAATAGCTTTAGTTTTCATGGTTGTAGATGAACTGGTTTGTGTGCAGGGGGCCGTCTTTGTCCGAGCAGCCGAGAACAACCTTGATTGCGACATTGTCCCAAATGAAAGCAGTCAAATGGAAACCAGACGCTGCGTGAAACCTGGTCACCAACTCGCCATGAGAACAATGTTTTTACAAATTCTCTTTTTCTGTTCCCCTTGGCTACAGTAAGCAGCCTGGGCTTAGCACACACACACACATGAATATACATACTGTACACACACACACACACGCCTGCACATACACAAACAAACAGATGGAAATACCAGGAGGAGGATTGAGTGAGCACACAAACAGAGTGAATAGCAAAACAAACAAGACACACAGCAGGTTAAAGGCAGGCTGACAGTCTCAGTCACACGCTGAACCTTCTAACAACCTCCTTCAGGGACACGTTAAAGAGCATCCCCGTCCCGGAGACGAGCATGAATCTGCACTAATGGCCACTCGCAAGACAACACACACACACGCAACAAACCCAGGAACAGCTGGTACGAGTTACCTAGCTGGTCGGAGGGGATGTTGTTTACCAACATTAGCTGCTAGTGATCGAGAGGTACAGTAAGTGGAGGCGTGGTCCACGTCCTCAACATGAGAATAGACCTTGTCTCAACCGCTCTTAGCGGAAGAAGGGATTCGGGAGGAGGAGAGGAAGAGGACAAAAAGACTGGCAATTTGACACACACTCGGAGAGTGTGAACGAGAGAATGTCTGTGTGGATTTAATTGAAGGGGAAGTGTGTGTGTACCCTAAACGTGCGTGTGCATGCGTGATGAATGTGAATGAGTACTGTATGAGTTCTGTGTGTGAAGTCAGAGTATGGGTATAATTAAAGGGAGAAATGGTGTTTGCCCAATAAAAATGGTTCCGCTTAGAGCTCAGACTAGGAAATGAGCTCTGAAACCAAGTGTTCCGCATCCAACACCACATGTAGGAGGCAGACGATGATTGGCTAAAAGCAGCGCTGTGAATAGCAGAGAGAGATGGTCATTGGACATGAGCCTCATCTCACTTTTGAGACACAGTGGGGGATTGGCTGGTTCATTTCTGCCTGTCCCAGACATGAATAGTGTGTGATGTGTGTAGGTTGGAAATACTTTTAGTAGTGACTTCGATAATATCCCATTTTCAGTTGTGGCTTTGTGTTTTTGTGTGTGTATGTGTGTGAGAGAGAGAGAGTCGAGAGAGGTTGGGAGGCAGGAGAAGGGGGAAAAGAGAGAATGTGGGGGGCTCCGTGTCAAATAGTCAAGAGGTAGAGGCCAATAGTTTGAGCCTTGTGATTGTGTGGGGATAGGGGATATTCTTACATTGACTGTGCCTTCCATTTCGTTGATGCTGTAGTAAGGTGTAGGACTGTGTGTCTCATAGGAAATCAAATCAAATTTTATTTGTCACATACACATGGTTAGCAGATGTTAATGCGAGTGTAGCGAAATGCTTGTGCTTCTAGTTCCGACAATGCAGTAATAACCAACAAGTAATCTAGCTAACAATTCCAAAACTACTACCTTATAGACACACGTGTAACGGAATAAAGAATATGTACATAAAGATATATGAATGAGTGATGGTACAGAGCGGCATAGGCAAGATACAGTAGATGGTATTGAGTGCAGTATATACATATGAGATGAGTATGTAAACAAAGTGGCATAGTTCAAGTGGCTAGCGATACATGTATTACATAAAGATGCAGTAGATGATATAGAGTACAGTATATACATATGAGATGAATCATGTAGGGTATGTAAACATTATATTAGGTAGCATTGTTTAAAGTGGCTAGTGATATATTTTACATAATTTCCCATCAATTCCCATTATTAAAGTGGCTGGAGTTGAGTCAGTGTGTTGGCAGCAGCCACTCAATGTTAGTGGTGGCTGTTTAACAGTCTGATGGCCTTGAGATAGAAGCTGTTTTTCAGTCTCTCGGTCCCAGCTTTGATGCACCTGTACTGACCTCGCCTTCTGGATGATAGCGGGGTGAACAGGCAGTTGCTCGGGTGGTTGTTGTCCTTGATGATCTTTATGGCCTTCCTGTGACATCGGGTGGTGTAGGTGTCCTGGAGGGCAGGTAGTTTGCCCCCGGTGATGCGTTGTGCAGACCTCACTACCCTCTGGAGAGCCTTACGGTTGTGGGCGGAGCAGTTGCCGTACCAGGCGGTGATACAGCCCGACAGGATGCTCTCGATTGTGCATCTGTAGAAGTTTGTGAGTGCTTTTGGTGACAAGCCGAATTTCTTCAGCCTCCTGAGGTTGAAGAGGCGCTGCTGCGCCTTCTTCACGATGCTGTCTATGTGGGTGGACCAATTCAGTTTGTCTGTGATGTGTACGCCGAGGAACTTAAAACTTACTACCCTCTCCACTACTGTTCCATCGATGTGGATAGGGGGGTGTTCCCTCTGCTGTTTCCTGAAGTCCATAATCATCTCCTTAGTTTTGTTGACGTTGAGTGTGAGGTTATTTTCCTGACACCACACTCCGAGGGCGCTCACCTCCTCCCTGTAGGCTGTCTCGTCGTTGTTGGTAATCAAGCCTACCACTGTTGTGTCGTCCGCAAACTTGATGATTGAGTTGGAGGCGTGCGTGGCCACGCAGTCGTGGGTGAACAGGGAGTACAGGAGAGGGCTCAGAACGCACCCTTGTGGGGCCCCAGTGTTGAGGATCAGCGGGGTGGAGATGTTGTTGCCTACCCTCACCACCTGGGGGCGGCCTGTCAGGAAGTCCAGTACCCAGTTGCACAGGGCGGGGTCGAGACACAGGGTCCCGAGCTTGATGACGAGCTTGGAGGGCACTATGGTGTTAAATGCCGAGCTGTAGTCGATGAACAGCATTCTCACATAGGTATTCCTCTTGTCCAGATGGGTTAGGGCAGTGTGCAGTGTGGTTGAGATTGCATCGTCTGTGGACCTATTTGGGCGGTAAGAAAATTGGAGTGGGTCTAGGGTGTCAGGTAGGGTGGAGGTGATATGGTCCTTGACTAGTCTCTCAAAGCACTTCATGATGACGGAAGTGAGTGCTACGGGGCGGTAGTCGTTTAGCTCAGTTACCTTAGCTTTCTTGGGAACAGGAACAATGGTGGCCCTCTTGAAGCATGTGGGAACAACAGACTGGGATAGGGATTGATTGAATATGTCCGTAAACACACCAGCCAGCTGGTCTGCGCATGCTCTGAGGGCGCGGCTGGGGATGCCGTCTGGGCCTGCAGCCTTGCGAGGGTTAACACGTTAACACGTTAGGAGTCACTGACAGCACGGTCACACACACCAATACCTGGGCATGAGTTCAGGAACCCAACGCAGCATCAAATCCTAATGCGTAGGGTCCTTTATGGTGCACATACTGTACACAGTTGAATACTGCAGACACACCATATCCTCATCCATTCCCTGTCACTTTTCCTGTCACCCCTGGTAGTTCAAGGTTTGGTTTGACCCACAGTCATCCACCCCTCTATTGTCCCACACCGGGAGGTAGCTTAAGATGGAGGTAGCTTTTCTGTCTGTATGTGTGTTTGTGAGAGCGTGTGGGTGCGTTGATAATAAGTTGGTGTATTTCAGTGTTTGTGTATTCTCAACTCCAGTTACAGAGATTGTGTATTTACAGTGGGAGTGTGTATTTACAGTGGGAGTGTGAAATCCCAGCCCAGGCTCTGTCCCTGGATGGTGTTGTAGCCTGAACAGGATGGGTGATGATGATGATGATGATGGAGACTTGCTGTAAGCTACAGTACCAGTCAAAAGTTTGGACACAACCTACTTATTCAAGGGTTTTTCTTGATTTTTACTATTTTCTACATTGTAGAATAAAACTGAAGACATCAAAGATATGAAATAACACATATGGAATCATGTTGTAACCAAAAAAGTATTTTTTATATTTGAGATTCTTCAAATAGCCACCCTTTGCCTTGATGACAGCTTTGCACACTCTTGGCATTGTCTCAACTTCACCTGGAATGTTGAAGGAGTTCCCACATATGCTGGGCACTCTGCGGTCCAACTCATCCCAAACCATCTCAATTGGGTTGTCGGGTGATTGTGGATGTCAGGTTATCTGATGCAGCACTCCACCACTCTCCTTCTTGGTCAAATAGCCCTTACACAGCCTGGAGGTGTGTTGGGACATTATCCTATTGAAAAACAAAGGATAGTCCCACTAAGCACAGACCATATGGTGTGGCATATCACTGCAGAATGCTGTGGTAGCCATGCTGGTTAAGTGTGCTTTGAATTAAAAATAAATCACAGACAGTGTCACCAACAAAGCACTCTCACACCACCTCCTCCATGCTTCACAGTGGGAACCACACATGTGGATACCATCCGTTCACCTACTCTGCGTCTCACAAAGACACAACGGTTGGAACCAAAAATCTCAAATCTGGACTCATCAGGCCAAAAGACAGATTTCCACCAGTCTAATGTCCATTGCTCGTGTTTCTTTGCCCAAGCAAGTCTCTTCTTCTTATTGGTGTCCTTTAGTAGTGTTTTTTTGGCAGCAGTTTGACCATGAAGGTCTGATTCACACCGTCTCCTCTGAACAGTTGATGTTGAGATGTGTCTGTTACTTGAACTCTGTGAAGCATTTATTTGGGCTGCAATTTCTGAGGCTGGTAACTCTGATGAACTTATCCTCTGCAGCAGAGGTAACTCTGGGTCTTCCTTTCCTGTGGCGGTCCTCATGAGAGACAGTTTCATCATAGTGCTTGATGCTTTTTGCGACTACAATTTTTGCGACTGTTTTTGCGACTGTCATTTCTCTTTGCTTATTTGAGCTGTTCTTGCCATAATATTGACTTGGTCTTTTACCAAATAGGGCTTTCTTCTGTATACCACCCCTACCTTGTCACAACACAACTGATTGGCTCAAACGCATTGAGGAAAGAAATTCCACAAATTCACTTTTAACAAGGAACACCTGTTAATCGAAATGCATTCCAGGTGACTACCTCATGAAGCTGGTTGAGAGAATGCCAAGAGTGTGCAAAGCTGTCATCAAGGCAAAACCCTTGAATGAGTAGGTGTGTCCAAACTTTTGACTGGTACTGTATGTGACGATGGTGGTGAAGGGGAGGACAGGAAGGTTTAAGTATATTTTACTGGATTTGCACTCGTTTTATGTTCTGAGCACCCCTGTCTTACACACACACACACACACACACACACGGGGTGGGTTTGTTTTCCATCCTGTCCATGGGCTGTGTGAAGGGAAGTAGGGAGCGACGGGAAAGACGGACCTCCCCAATGCTGCTGTTTAGGTTGGCACGGCAACACGCCTCTCTCTCCACTGATGGGAACAGTCCTGGGACATAAAAGGTTCTCTAATACACTCTGGCCATCCGCTTTTTCTGTATTTTTTTCTTGCTCTTTTCTTCTTCCTGTCTTTTCCCTTTCTCTCACTCTCTTTCTGCCTCCCATCCTTTCTCTCACTCTCTTTCTGCCTCCCATCCTTTCTCTCACTCTCTTTCTGCCTCCCATCCTTTCTCTCACTCTCTTTCTGCCTCCCATCATTTCTCTCACTCTCTTTCTGCCTCCCATCCTTTCTCTCACTCTCTTTCTGCCTCCCATCATTTCTCTCACTCTCTTTCTGCCTCCCATCCTTTCTCTCACTCTCTTTCTGCCTCCCATCATTTCTCTCACTCTCTTTCTGCCTCCCATCCTTTCTCTCACTCTCTTTCTGCCTCCCATCATTTCTCTCACTCTCTTTCTGCCTCCCATCCTTTCTCTCACTCTCTTTCTGCCTCCCATCATTTCTCTCACTCTCTTTCTGCCTCCCATCCTTTCTCTCACTCTCTTTCTGCCTCCCATCCTTTCTCTCACTCTCTTTCTGCCTCCCATCATTTCTCTCACTCTCTTTCTGCCTCCCATCCTTTCTCTCACTCTCTTTCTGCCTCCCATCCTTTCTCTCACTCTCTTTCTGCCTCCCATCCTTTCTCTCACTCTCTTTCTGCCTCCCATCCTTTCTCTCACTCTCTTTCTGCCTCCCATCCTTTCTCTCACTCTCTTTCTGCCTCCCATCCTTTCTCTCACTCTCTTTCTGCCTCCCATCCTTTCTCTCACTCTCTTTCTGCCTCCCATCCTTTCTCTCACTCTCTTTCTGCCTCCCATCCTTTCTCTCACTCTCTTTCTGCCTCCCATCCTTTCTCACTCTCTTTCTGCCTCCCATCCTTTCTCTCACTCTCTTTCTGCCTCCCATCCTTTTTCTCAGTTCATTCCTTGCTCTATCTCTCTCCTAGGCCCTGCTGCAGAGTGCTAGTTACAGGGGGAAGTGGAGCGTGAGGGTGCATGGGTGATGATTAGGCTTGGTTAAGATTATTTCCCAAGTTCCCTCACTGCATTTATGAAATAACTTGAAATTAGCCTGCATTTTTAATTGGAAAACATTCATCAACCCATCGACCCCCTCTACACACACATACACACACATAGGGCCCTTAACCATGCTGAGAGATGATCAGAGAAGTCAATAGTGCAGCCTTCTCCGGTTCATCAGATGACATGAAACCCCAGGCTTTAATTAACGGAAATTAAACTGGTCTCTACTGCAGGACACGACCGGTCAGAAGGTTAGGCCATGGTGTGCTTGTGTGTGTGTGTTTTTGTTTGTCTGTGTGTGTGTGTGTGTGTGTGTGTGTGTGTGTGTGTGTGTGTGTGTGTGTGTGTGTGTGTGTGTGTGTGTGTGTGTGTCTGTGTGTGTGTGTGTGTGTGTGTGTGTGTGTGCACGCGCATCACACTCAGCCCACTCCACTTTTTCTGTAGTCATCAGTAATACAAAACAGCCTGTTCCCTTCATCCACAGCGATCCTGTTTTGAAGGTCGACCATTGCAATATCGCTTTAGGTTTTGACCCCAAACGGGGTTTAATCTCTGAACCAGGCCCAATGTGTTGTTTACACCTCCAGACTGACCGGCGGCTTTATGGAGTGTGTTAAACCTCAGCTCAGAATTCTTCCTCTGTGTGTTTATGGACAGGACATGCATATCATAAAAGGCTAGTCATAAGCAGTTATAACTACAAGAATGGAGAGGGACACTTGTCCTCTTCTCCTCTCCTCCTACCCACACACTCACTCGCTTACACACACACACACACACAGACACACACACGCTGGCTCCAGAGAACCCCTTTCTGTGACAGTGGCCCCTGGCCCCTGCACACGCATCAGTGCAGGCTGGGGTCACCCTGTCACCCTCTAACACAGGGTTAGTTGAGAGGTCCTGTTGGGCCTCCTGTCCTCTCTACTCCCCCGTGTGTCTCCCCTCTCTGTCCTCTGTGTGCCCCCTGAACCGCTCTCTACTTCCCCCTGACCTTTCTCTCCCATCAACCCCAGAGCTACCCACATAGAGGGTCATCCAGTTATATGAAACTACTAATGCATCTGCAGCACTCCTACTGTACAGAGAGCCAGAGAAGGGGAGAGTTTGAAGGGGTCTCAATGCTAATGGAAATAGACTAGGGACTGGATGTGTGCTTGTGTCTTCGTGTTCTCCTGTTCCCAGAGTATTCTGTGTTTTACGGTTTATCTGTGTTGTATCTGGCTGCTACTAGAGAGCCTGTTTATATTACGGATTCCAGACAGCGGTGAGAGATGACCTGCCACCCTGTACCCGCTTTCCTTCCCAAACTGTCCCCTCTCCTCCGTGTCTCTCTCTCTCCCCCCTCACTCCTACAGCTCTGTTATCAACTACTCGCAACTAGTTATCTCTCACTTGGCTCAAGTTACGCTGTGATTGACTTGTTTTCCCTAACCCCTTACAATTACATTAAGTACTGCATGAAATGATTAGCATTTGGAATGGAGTAGCTTTTGGGACTTGTGAGAAGATCTAGACAACTTTCATTAGCATTTGTTCCATACGTTTGACACCCCTGGCCTACATTTAGATGGTAGTACAGAGACAATGGAGGTGGTAGTAGTAGGGGAGAGAAACGGATTCTCTGCTGGTACTGGACACTGGACAGTAGAGAAGGGATAGATAGAGGGAATAGATGGGTAGTTCTGGTCCTAGTGGTTGTGTGTGCTCCTCTACTACAGCCCTGATGCCAGATGGAAGCTCTCCCGCCGCTCGGCTTTGCTCTGCGCTGGCCGGGTCATTTCCTGTCAGGAGGCCTGGTGTTAATCAAGCCCTGAGCCAGGGGGAACGCCCTCCAGACCCCCTTTTACTCCCCTAGTACTGCTTCCCCTCTCCTCCACAGCCTTTACTGCTCCCCTCGCTTCCCTCTATTGCTACCCCTCTCCTCCTCTCCAATTCCTAACTGGACCAGCAGGCACAACAGGCTCATCTAAGCGCTCGTCCCCACAGACCTTAGGACAGGGATATACAATACCAATATCAGTAAACTTGTGACTCATTCAAACCCACTATTCCACAGTAATAGCTCCTCTGTTACACTGTTCCTTAGAAATAACAGACAGGGGTCAATCTGTTTCAGCATCGTTGGTGTAGCTGCTTCCAGCTGTGCCCACAGCAGCGCCTCCCTCAGGTGGAGGAGAGAAAGAGCAGCTGTCAGTTGGTTCTCCCAGCAGCAGCAGTCAGTACCTAGAGAGAGATGAGTGTTCTTCCTGTGCTGTTGCTGTTCCACTACCACAAAGGAAGGGGATCCAGGGACTCTGATAAGCTCTGTTGTGAGTAAATACAGAAAACTGTCTCACCCTCCTCGCTCTCTCTTCAACCCAAGATCTCCACGCTCTCGGTCTTTCTCGGCGCACCCTTTTTCACTCTCGCTCTCGCCGTTTCGGTCTTCTCTCCATTTTGCACAAAAGCACACTCACTTTCTCCCCCTTCTATCACTCTCCCTCTCCCCCCGCTCTGTTATCTGCTCTGAGTGAGCCAGGTCTCTCTCTTGGTCCTCTCCGGTTGTCTGTCTGTCTCCCGCTGGCTCACACACACTCACACACACTCACACACAGGTCAGCTCTGCTCTTTGATGCTGACAGCTGCTTTACGTCTGCGCTCCGTCTATGAGCTCACCCCCTCTCACATCCGCCCGGCTAAACCCCGTTTAAACCCAGGTAAACCTCTCACTTCCGCCCGGCTAAACCCCGTTTAAACCCAGGTGAACCTCTCACTTCCGCCCAGCTAAACCCTGTTTAAACCCAGGTGAACCTCTCACACTGAGAGAGATGGAGAGATAGACAGAGAGAGAGATGGAGAGATAGACAGAGAGAGAGAGATGGAGAGATAGAGAGAGAGATGGAGAGATAGAGAGAGAGATGGAGAGATAGACAGAGAGAGAGAGATGGAGAGATAGAGAGAGAGATGGAGAGATAGAGAGAGAGATGGAGAGATAGAGAGAGAGATGGAGAGAGAGAGAGAGATGGAGAGATAGAGAGAGAGATGGAGAGATAGACAGAGAGAGAGAGATGTAGAGAGAGAGATGGAGAGATAGAGAGAGAGATGGAGAGATAGACAGAGAGAGAGATGGAGAGATAGAGAGAGAGATGGAGAGATAGACAGAGAGAGAGAGATGGAGAGATAGAGAGAGAGATGGAGAGATAGACAGAGAGAGAGATGTAGAGAGAGAGATGGAGAGATAGAGAGAGAGATGGAGAGATAGACAGAGAGAGAGAGATGGAGAGATAGAGAGAGAGATGGAGAGATAGACAGAGAGAGAGAGATGGAGAGATGGCGCTATGGATGCGAGAGCTTGGCAGACTTTACTAGGTGAGAGGCACTTTATAGAGGAGCCCTGTCATCTCACGGCTCTCTGTAATATCTGTGGTGTTGTAGCGTTACTGTATGTGGTGTTAGTTTGTGTGAACAGAGAGTTCTGGAAAGGCCATTTAAGACTATGTAAACTCTGCCCTCTGAAAATAAAATACATTAGAAGACACACACACACACACATTCCTCCTAATGGGTTATTCAGTCCCTCAGGCTAAACCCCTTAGACGCTTCATACTCTGTAAGACGTATAGATCCCCTCAGCCCTCTCTGACCCTGAAGACTGTCTGCCTGCCTGCCTCTCTCTGACTCCCCTGTTAAAACAACCTCTATTTCTGGATGTCTTTTAATTTCCTTTCTGCTCTGTAGAGATAGCAAATCCTAAGAATATCCACTGGAGGGTAGACCTACAGTATGTGTTATGTGTTACGGACTTACGGGATATGTGGTTCTAATTTACTAGTTTCCTGTTGGCTCCCTCTCTCCGCCAGCCCTTCCTCCTCCCTTCTCTCTCTCTCTTCAAGCTCATGACTCCTGAATAGCCCATCACATCACTGTAGTGTTGATTAGTGGTATACAATTCTTGTCAGTCTTTATTGAGCAATGGAACACCTCATTGCATTGTGTTGACAGTGTCACATTAGTTCTGATAGATCATCTAGTGTTGACAATGGACATTTTATGGACAGATGTAGGATCTTAATTTGAGCCACTTTGCTACAGCAGGAAAGTAATCCTGCAGCAACAGGAAATCTGAATTATTTTGTGGATTATAATTCATTGGCATTTTTGTAGGGATTGATACATTTTTCATAAGGGAAAATCAAGTGCGAATTTTCAAAGTGTAAATTAAAAACCTCAGAAGCCTTTTGAAACCTTAAATACACTACAAGTTTTACAAGTTATCCTGCACCAGGGTGATCAAATAAAGATCCTGTATTCAAATGTTTATTACAAGATGATGAAGCAATGTACAGATGCTTTTCTGCACAATTCTTGATGATTTAACAAAATAAACATTTTCAGTACAACATATTATGGTTTTCCCATAGTAACACCCCTAGGTTGACATTTAATAATACATGTGTGTGTATTTTTACAGTAACAAACTCTCCAGCTCCATCCCTCTCCTGTCTGGTCAAACCCTCCTTCTCTGTCAAATCTGGATCTCAGGTGGGAACATAGGTCTCCTGTAGGGCCTCCATGCGTCACTGCACTATTCAAGAGCCCCCAACACACACTTCAACACACACTTTCAACAAGTCCAGAGCCCTTACACACACTCATACATCCCCTCCCTCTTCATACATCCCCTCCCTCTTCATACATCCCCTCCCTCTTCATACTTCCCTCCCTCTTCATACATCCCCTCCCTCTTCATACATCCCCTCCCTCTTCATACATCCCCTCCCTCTTCATACTTCCCTCCCTCTTCATACATCCCCTCCCTCTTCATACTTCCCCTCCCTCTTCATACATCCCCTCCCTCTTCACACTTCCCCTCCCTCTTCATACATCCCCTCCCTCTTCATACATCCCCTCCCTCTTCATACTTCCCTCCCTCTTCATACATCCCCTCCCTCTTCATACTTCCCCTCCCTCTTCATACATCCCCTCCCTCTTCACACTTCCCCTCCCTCTTCATACATCCCCTCCCTCTTCATACATCCCCTCCCTCTTCATACATCCCCTCCCTCTTCATACATCCCCTCCCTCTTCATACTTCCCTCCCTCTTCATACATCCCCTCCCTCTTCATACTTCCCCTCCCTCTTCATACATCCCCTCCCTCTTCACACTTCCCCTCCCTCTTCATACATCCCCTCCCTCTTCATACATCCCCTCCCTCTTCACACTTCCCCTCCCTCTTCATACATCCCCTCCCTCTTCATACATCCCCTCCCTCTTCATACATCCCCTCCCTCTTCATACTTCCCCTCCCTCTTCATACATCCCCTCCCTCTTCATACTTCCCCTCCCACACTCAGTATGCTATACACACTGTAATCTACACTGAGTATACAAAACATGCTCTTTCCATGACATAAACTGACCAGGTGAATCCAGGTGAAAGCTAGGATCCCTTATTGATGCCACTTGTCCGCACAGTGATCAAAACTTGTTTTCTCGTGTCTCTCTCTTGTCCCTCTGCAACAGTCATATGGTGAGCAATGTGTTTAGAACATTGAATTGCAATACATTTAGGATCGTGAAAATATCATATCGTGAAGTCTCTGGCAATTCCCAGCCCTATTTATTACTATAACCCTCTGCCCTTAGTTTGTATGGGCCTCACACACACACACATACGTACACACCCACTGTCCAGAGGGCGTAACCCATATCCCATAATGTTTCTGTGTGTGTGTGTGTCATTGAAGTCAGGTCTATTTAACCCATGGGTGGGGTGAACAGCTCAAGGCTGAATATAATAAGTGGAGAGAGTGGGTACTAGTGGTCACTATGGTAATGAGCTGACCTCACCCGCGCTATAATTGTGTGTATGTGTGTGTGTGTTGACGTACGTGTGTACGTGTGTGTGTACATACGTGTGTGTACGCACCCATGCCTGTTTGTGTGATGGTGTGCATGCGTAGGTGTAAAAAGTTTGTGCGTGTGAACAAACTGAGGGCTAATGATTGCGCTGGCAGTATGATGACGTTTATTTTCTTTTGTGTTTGTAATGATACTCTAAACCTTATAATCATGGCCATCATCCATCAACCTCTACCACTGTGTGTGTGTGTGTGTGCGTGCGTGCGTGCGTGCGTGCGTGCACGTGTTGTAGGTCTTCTCTGTGATATGTCCAGTTCTTGGTGGTTCATAACAGGAAGTGGGTGGTTAGGAGGATCTGACCGCTTCCTGTGATATGGAGCTTCCGCTGTGTCTGTGGGACTGCTGCCTCTTATCTCCCTTACTCTCTCCCGCTCTTCTTCTCTCAATCTACAAATTCCTCCCTTCTTCCCTCTGTCTCACTCTCCCTATATACTGTATCAGAGTTCCTCGCACACATGTCAGCTTGTCTGAGCAAATAGCTTTGTCTGTGTGTGTGTTTTGTGTATGTATATGTCCCTGTCCTACAGTATATAGTTCCCAGTTCTTAGCGCTGCTGGTACACAATATATACAAAATTATGTGGACACGCCTTCAAATTAATGGATTCGGCTATTTCAGCCACACCCGTTGCTGACAGGTATATAAAATCGAGCACACGGCCATGCAATAAGTTTGTTCATCAAATTTCTGCCCTGCTAGAGCTGCCCCAGTCAACTGTAAATGCTGTTATCGTGAAGTGGAAACGTGGAGGAGCAACAACGGCTCAGCTATGAAGTGGTAGGTCACACAAGCTCACAGAACGGGACCGCCAAGTGCTTAAGCGCGTAGCGTATAAAAATCGTCTGTCCTCCGATGCAACACTCACTACTGATTTCCAAACTGCCTCTGGAAGCAAAGTCAGCACAATAACTGTTTTGTCGGGAGCTTCATGAAATGGGTTTCCATGGCCGAGCAGCCGCAGACAAGACTAAGATCGCCATGCCAAGTGTCGGCTGGAGTGGTGTAAAGCTCTCTGCCATTGGGCTCTGGAGCAGTGGAAACGCTTTCTCTGGAGTGATGAATGACGCTTCACCATCTAGCAGTCTGACGGACGAATTTGGGTTTGGCGGATGCCAGGAAAACACTACCTGCCCAAATGCCTAGTTCCAACTGTAAAGTTTGGTGGTGGAGGAATAACGGCCTGGGGCTGTTTTTCATGGTTTAGGCTCGGCCCCTTAGTTCCAGTGAAGGGAAATGTTAACGCTACAGCATACAATGACATTCTAGACGATTCTGTGCTTCCAACTTTGTTTCAACAGTTTGGGGAAGGCTCTTTCCTGTTTCAGCATGACAATGCCCCCATGAACAAAGCAGGGTCCATAGAGAAATGATTTGTCGAGGTTAGTGTGTAAGAACTTGACTGGCCTGCACAGAGCCCTGACCTCAACCCCATCAAACTAATTTGGGATGAATTGGAATGCCAACTGTGTGCCAGACCTAATCGCCCAACATCAGCACCCAACCTCACTAATGCTCTTGTGGCTGAATGGAAGCAAGTCCCCACAGCAATGTTCCAACATCTAGTGGAAAGCCTTCCCAGAAGAGTGGAGGCTGTTATAGTAGCAAAGGGGAGGCCAACTCCATATTAATGTCCATGATTTTGGAATAAGACAAGCAGTGTCCACATACTTTTGTGCGTTTGAATATGAATATCTTGGAGACCTGTTTGTTCTGACCCTCTCACCCTTCAACCCTCACCCTCTACCCCCCTCCCCACCCCATTCCCCACCCTTCATCCCTCACTGCCCTTCAGGCACAGAGGTTCTCATCTCGCCCCTCTCAGACCTCTCACCCCAAACCCCCCTCACACAGTGATAGCATAGACCTTACATCCTGCTACTCATCTCAGCCATTTGAAGTGAGGTCAATGTGCGCCTCTAATTATTGCAAAGAATAGCAACTTACACTGTATGTTGTCTGCCGTTCAAATGCCATCATTTTATCAAATACCATTAAGTTCACTATGTACTGTTGATCTCTTCTATCATATTAACATTCTCTTGCTGTCTGTTGTTTTCTAAGTACAGTACATCACTGTGACTGTAGGTCTGCTCAGCACCTCATCACTCTCTAGTTTGTACCGTATGTTCTGTCTGAGTCAGTCCTCAGAGGCATAGTGTGTGTATGACTGGTTCTGAATCCCACCTGGTGGATGTTATAGTGCGTGCGTGTGTGTGGTTTACCGTAATAGTGTACTGTGTGATTCATACATTGTCATCTGCTTTGACTTTTCTGTGTAACTTGCCGTTTTAGGGGAAAAGAGCCACTCACACGATTAATCAATCAATCACGAGTGTGTGTGTGTGTGTGTGTGTGTGATCTGCACTCACTGTGCCTCAACATGTGGCTTCAATCACCAGGCTCTGTTTGGTCCCACCCCAATGTACCCCTTCACTGAGAGTTATGGCTATTGATGCCGTCTTCATGTTTTTCAAGCAGGTCATTTTGGACCTGGTTTCAGAAATTAAGCCTGAGGTTCCTGTTACTCATGTGTCTGTTCCCTGCATGTATTTCATATGTCTTTTTGCAGGCATTTGTGTGAATCTGATTCAAAATGGAGCCTGTGTGTGGCTGACTATGTGTGATGACTCATGATCATGTAAACAGATATAAAGTGTCAGATGGGTTTATTGGGGACTTTGTTGTAAGAGGATATTCACATTGACGAAAATTTAAGGAGAGGCAGCACGACGATATTGCAATTTACATAATATGAGCGTTCATTTTTGTCATTTACGTGACGTCTTTGCCTTACTTTTCGTTGTGGCTGGCAACGAGACATTCTTGCTCTGCAGCTCCAAGTTTACGTAAATACCAGTATCACAGTAGCCGCTGACGAGCCAGTAAGCTTGCAAAATATTCAACATTGCAAGCAATTTTTCCTCTAAAACATAATAGCTAACGTTACACTCTTGAATAATGCAACCGGACAATATTACACTCTTGAATAATGCAACAATTCACAAGCATGTGTAGACAGGTAAAGAGTTTATTTTGTTGTTCGTACACACATTAATCAGCTAAATGTAGCTTGCGAGATAATAACACATTAGCATATCAAACATGGAGGTTTACCCCTTTCATACGAATATAAAAGTACAGCTTCCGCATTTTAAAGTGACCTTAGAACGAACAAGGCTTCATTTGATCAATATCATGGAAGTCTTTATAAGAGGTAAACGTTAATAATTCCCCTGGGCCCGGTGTCCCAAAAGCATATTAAAGGCTAAGTTCATTGTTAGAGCCTTTGTAGGAGTGTCGTTATATCACTCTGCACCGTTTCCCTTAAGCCATCATTATAGAGCCCCACAGTGGACAGTCAAAATGCTCATAAAACCTAGCGTTTAATTGCGGACATGGTTCCAATCGGGGGTTTTTTCAGCATCATTTGAAGCACCTTTAACAGGGTCTGTGTTCCATGTAGACTTTCCCTGACATAACGTTTTGATAACTGTATAAATCTCTCTCGGACAAGGTGACATTTGTCAATGTGTTCTGCTCTATTTACTCTCAGATTCGAAAATACTAATGAACGGCAAAGTAAACATCGTGCAAGACTACAAATCTTTGCTGTCAGCTAGTTAGCTACTGGCTATCTTGATCCAAAATGAAAGTTATATTGAACATTTTCATTTTAGCTAATATTTGTTGGCTTATTCATGCATTTGGACTTGTGTCTTATACAGAATACTATTCTAGTAGTAGTCAGATATTTACAATTGGCCATGAATATTAGGATTTTTTTTTGTGAAGAAGGCTGTATTGGCAACCTTGCCTTTTTTTTTTTTTTACCAGATCCTCTTCTCCTTCAGATGGTGAAGGTCTATATTTAATCCCTTATTTCTGCCAACTATATGAATGAGGTGAAATCTATTTCAATTCATGGTGCCAGAATGCACTGCTGTGTTTAAGCAATTCAGAACTAACTTGATGATATGTTCTGTTGAAGATTCAAAGCCAGAGGAACTAATTGGAGAATGCATCCATAATCAAGAATGAAGACGCATATTTATTTGACAAGAATGCACCTAGTCGGGCCTCCATCCCAGTCTGTATCACAACCGGCCGTGATTGGGAGTCCCACAGGGCGGCGCACAATTGGCCCATCATCGTCCAGGTTAGGGGAGGGTTTGGCCGGGGTGGGCCGTCATTGTAAAATAAGAATTTGTTCTTAACTGACTTGCCTAGTTAAATAAAGGTAAAATACATGTATATAAACTAGTTAACCATGAGCTAGCTAGCTAGATAACATGTATTATTTACATTTAAAACTTGCCCATGACAGATCACAGAATTTTCTATTTAAACTATGTATTCATTACTAAATGTAGCTAACATTAAATAGTTAATCCAGAGACTCTTAACCTTGAGTCGGCAGTCTCATCGAGGTCATCATGTCCAGGTGAGTGACGTGAAGCTTGACGGACATTTGTAGTTCTGTGTGATAGCCTCGTTAGCAGCTAACCGTCAGTTCATTTTTAAGGGGTGAATACAGGCGAATATATTGATAAAAGTTCACTTGTCCGAGAGAGATTTACACGGCTATCAAAACGTTGTGCCAGGTTCAGCCTACACGAAGCGCTCCCTCTCAGTCTCACAACAGAATTAGATGTTCATCCATGTTTCTCAAACGTCAAATTTCTAAGATGTTACAAACGTCGCAATTCTAAGTGTTTAAGGTTAACTTTAGGAATTAACTCAGATTTTGTAAGGTTGGGGTTAATTTTAGGCATTAATTATGAAAAAGTAAAAGGTATGCAATCACCACTGTAAGTCGCTCTGGATAAGAGTGTCTGCTGAATACATGTAAATGTAAAATTGTTTAGGTTAGGTCTTAGCTCCGGATGGTTAAGGTAAGGGTTAAGGTTTGCGAAAGGCTTAAAACTAAAATATCCTAAACGTATTTCTATCACTGGTGGAAAAACGATTGGAACCATTTCTGCTTTTGACCTCTAGGTTTTATGGGTATTATGTCACATATCTCTATGAATGTTTCACTTGAAAACGCTCGTAATCTAACCCCTACAGTCAGACCATTCGTAGAACGGCTAAGTGACATTAGAACATTAGAATAAGCCGCCTCCAATATTTGCAGCCGTAGGTGGTGTTTTGGGAAAGGCCGTTGTACGAAAGATGCATCGTTAAAACACTCGTAAGCCTAAGTTCCAGGCCCAGGTGAGTTGATCAGATTCTTGCTGCATGCTTCTTGCCTGGACAGTTTTACCTGTATGTTGGGCTCAACGAGACAATTTTGTTTATGCTGCCCTGCTTAGAGGAGGGGGGGGGGGTGTAACTGTCAGGCGAGTGTCATGTGCGCCATCCGGAGGTAGCATTCAACCATGAGAAATAAGCAAGTTTACATTAGAGTAATGTCCCTCGAGAATCGATACCGCTCAAGAATCTCTTGAAATGAGAAAAGACTCTAAGTGAAAATCTGGCAGGTCGGAGGGGTTTATTTGGGTTTCAGGTATCAAATGAAACCCACTGCTTTTTCTCATTATCTCTTCCATCCACTCTTATCTGTTTTCACTGTAATGGTTTTACAGAGTCAATAAACACTCATACACACATATGTACTCACACAAATGCACACACTCACATTGCCATACAGATGCAGAAAGACCTACTGATTCACACACAGGCGCGTGCACACACACGGACACAAACACACCACTACCAACGTCCATCGCCTTGTCTCTCAGGTCATTGTGGTTTCAGAGATCAGACACAAACAAACATTCCCCTGTACCCTGCCCTCCCTCACCCCCTACCCACTTAGTTCAGGCCAGGATCACCCAGGGACATCCTGAGGGGAGAGGCCACCCCACCCTCCCCCTCCTACCATCTACCCATAACCCCCCTAAAATCATTATCGCAGGATCACAACACAGCCCCTCCACATTCACATTATCTGTCTCTGTCTCCCCTGAGAGCTAGCCCCACATCACAGTTATCATTCAACACACACTCTCTTTCACATGCGCACACGCACACACAACCGCACACAAACTGAACAGAGGGAGGATCAAAGTTTAATCATGCACACTCCTGTTTCTCGATCCTTCTCAATGTAGTGTGTGTGTGTGTGTGTGTGTGTGTGGGGGGGGGAGTATTTTTTTTTCAAACAATAAATAAACAGATCTTACTTACTTCTCTGAATCTTTGTTTCTTTTACTCTCTCCTCCTTGCCCTTTCTTTATGGATTTACTCAAGCCAAGGGTAGTTTTCCCTCTGAAACTGAATCTCTTTTTACTTTAGGTGATTTCAGGCAAACACTGTTTTCTATTGGATTTCTAAAACCAGCTATTAGTTTGATCTATACTCTCCTATAAAGCTTTGTGTGTAAAGGCATCAGCATGCTTTAGTTCGGCTTTGGTCTAGCCAAACTCCGCTTGGCCAACCGAACGAGTGTGCTCACATACTCCCTTAAAAGACCTTTGGTTCAAAAACAAGAAAAAAGCGACAATAGTACTGTTTGTCCATCTTGAGACGCCGTAGCCAGTATACACTTCCTCAAAATAGTCAGAATTAATCTTAGATTACTCAAGAAATCTGTCATTAATTTTGATGTTTTTGCCAAGTAGATCTTAGTCGCGCAATTTGACATCTAACTAAGATGTTGTGCAGTATTTCGTAAGTGAAGAAATTTGCATGAAAACGAATCGTCTCTCGTTGAATGACAAGAGACACTTAATTGAAGTATCCCTACTGTTGGCCAATCACCATAGACTTACCGCTACCGAGAAAGAAAAAAATACGAACAGCCAAAAAAACAATGACCGAAGACCAACGGCCGAAGACCAAAACCAAAGGCCGAAGACCAAAGACCAAAACGAACAAAAACATTCAAAACAAAACATCATCATTAATATATGCACAAACTGTTCCAAACTGTTTTGGATGGGAAGCCTTAAGATGGCTACAAGCTCTTTTCGTTGCATTCCACCCAGAGAGGAAGGCCGCCTTGTGTAGTGTATATCCACTAGGGGACTTGGGGAGCAAGAGTAGCTGACCAAGCAAGAGGAGCCGAGGCACTCTTTTTTTGACTAGCTAGCGACGATGTTTGAACTTCCGGATCCGGTGTTATATACCTGTTTACAAATGCTAGTTACATGTCAGGCTAGTCCGGTGTTATATGCTTTACGACACTATTTCTTAGCCGCAGAAGCAAACATGTCTCTTTTTGAATTGCAATTGCTAGAGTTTGAGGAGCAAGAGCTTGAACTAGGGCTGTTGCGGTGACCGTATTACCAACTGGCGGTCATGAGTCATGAAGGCAGTCAAATTCCACATTACCTTTTAGTCACTGTAATTAGACTTCTCCAAGCTCCGAGGCTGCTGATGGTCATTAGTAGCCTACCAAACTTGCTAATTGCCTGGTACTCAGCACTCTACTGTCCCTCTAATCACATTGACATCAATGCAAATGTGATCGAAAATCTAATCAAACACTTCATGAGAGCCAATGAGCTCATGTTGCGCAACATTTCTATAGGCTATGCAATTGCAGGAGAAAACAGAGTGATGGCCGCTAATAAAAAGAGGAGGATCCCATCATTTTTCTATAGGCTAGGCTTACTATATTTATTTCTCAACTTTCCTAATATTAAGCACATTGCTTATATTTACAACAGTATAGCCTACCTGACTGGCATGAAAATAAACCACGCATGAAAATAAACAACGTGGAAAAGCGTCCTCCATTCGCTATTTAAGTGCATAGATGACATGCATTTTTTTCCCGCTGCACCTGTTTCAATACAGGTGCATGATAATGGTCCATTCGAAATCAATTTTTTGGGGACTTATTCACACTTTACAAATCACAATAAAGAGTACTATAATGACAGTCACTTTATCCTTGTTTTAGTTGTTCATGTATTTTTGGCGAGGCTAGACCCTCAAGACATTGACCTAACCTTGTGTTATGTGTAGTGGCCTTTCAATGAGAACTTTCCTGCTGTGGTACATGGGTGAGAATGGCTGTCCAGCTGTAGACAATAAGACTAGACCCTCGAGACATTACATAACACAAGGTTGTACATGGTCATGTGTAGTGGCCTTTCAATGGAGACCCTTCCTCCTTTTCGTACAATGGTGAGTGTCCAGCTGTAGACAATAAGGACAACCCCCCACCCCCCCAAGACATTAACCTAATCTACATAGTTCATGTGCAAAGCAGTACAAGTTTGCTGAGTGACTGATTCAGAACAGGAGTATTTTCTGCCAGTACAAAGACAAATACCTTTTACATATGTATTGACTATCCCAAAAGGAACATGGTGGAATTAAAACCATGTAATACACAGATGAAACATGTTGAACAGCAGTAACATGTGAATGAGGAAATAAGTATAAACATGCGCCAGCAACCGTTTTTTGGGGTGAGACAAACGGGGAGACGTTGATCAGCAGGAATAGACACCGTCCATGGTGCCACGACGTCGTAGGCGTCCTTTCCTGGACACTGCTGTCGTGTCTTTATATCATCAACCCGCTGCATGATGTCGGTGTCCAAAGGATCCTCAGCTGTCTTCCTCTTCTGGCCATTGGAGCAGGGTCGTGGAGATGGGGCGGAGGTTGATTGAGTTGCAAGGCAGGGAGCACTGGTGCGCCTGGATGGTGGATTGGGAGTTAAGAAGGGACTGGGTTTTGGGGGGAGAGGAACCGGAGAGGCCGATGTTTGAACTTGCTTTGCTAATCATTATGATAACACAGGCATTGAATATTTCCCATTCACAATTTCTCCCATCCAGAAAAGAGGTGATTTCACATTCTAAATAGGTTTGCTAAACATAAAAACACAAACACACACACATTGACTGTACAAAAGGACTTTGCTGCATGACGAGTACATACTGTATCTGACATATTGGTGTCTGTATGATGATGTTTCACGTGAACACGAAGCTAATCCAACCCAGAGGGGTTACCGGGGAAAAAAATATTTAGGAGTGTGCAAAACTGTCATCAAGGCAAAGGGTGGCGACTTTGAAGAATCTCAAATATAAAATATATTTTGATTTGTTTCACCCTTTTTAGTTACTACATGATTCCATATGTGTTATTTCATAGTAATGTCTCCACTATTATTCTACAATGTAGAAAATAGTCAAATAAGGAAAAACATCCAAACGTTTTACTGGTACTGTACATTTAGGCAAAGGGAAAGGGGATACCTGAATGCATTCAACTGAATTGTCTTCTGCATTCAAATGCCTCCACCAGGGTCCTCTCCATCCTCTACACTCTCTCTTATAGGACCCCCACAGAGGAAGTTGCTCCCACTATTTCAGGCTTAATTTCCTGCCCTGGAGATGAAATGCACGTTTAGGTTCCACCTCCGAAGAATGACGAAGGCTTCATATTAATGAATTGGGAATTTTGGTTGATAAACATCAACAAATAGGGCACAGACAGCTGTCAGTGTAGCTAGCTAGCATGCTAACCTTATCTAGCTAACTAATGTTATCTGTTGCTGTTTTTTTTGTTTTTTTTTACTACATCATATTGGAAAGATTAGCTAGCTGGCTGTATGGCTGGTTCTGGAGCTGGGTTTGTCAAAAGCATTGGTTTAGGGACGACTTTGCCACAGATGGAAACTACTGACCTATCTTTGACTTCGCCATCTATTGTTATCGCTAAAATTTGCCATCTTCTGTAAATTGCAGCCGCAAATCAAATAGAAATGAATCAAATCCAATCAAATGTTCATTGTCACATGCTTCGTCAACAGCTAGTGTAGACTAACAGTGAAATGCTGTCCAAACATTGCAGAATACAATAAAATAAAAATTATAACTGCTGGAACCCTGGAAGAGTAGCTGCTGCCAATGGGGATCCATAATAAATACAAATAATAATATTTAAAAATTGTAACACGAGGAATAAATACACAATGAGCAATATCTCTCTCTTCATCACTCAATACCTAGGTTTACCTCCACTGTATTCACATCCTACCATACATTTGTCTGTACATTATACCTTGATGCTATTTTATCGCCCCCAGAAACCTCCTTTTACTCTATGTTCCAGACGTTCTAGACGACCAATTCTCATAGCTTTTAGCCGTACCCTTATTCTACTCCTCCTATGTTCCTCTGGCGATGTAGAGGTGAATCCAGGCCCTGCAGAGCCTAGCTCCACTCCTATTCACCAGGCGCTCTCTTTTGATGACTTCTGTGACCGTAATAGCCTTGGTTTCATGCATGTTAACATTAGAAGCCTCCTCCCTAAGTTTGTTCTATTCACTGCTTTAGCATACTCAGCCAACCCGGATGTTCTAGCTGTGTCTGAATCCTGGCTTAGGAAGACCACCAAAAATTCAGAAATTTTAATTCCAAACTACAACATTTTCAGACAAGATAGAACTGCCAAAAGGGGCGGTGTTGCAATCTACTGCAAAGATAGCCTGCAGAGTTCTGTCCTACTATCGAGGTCTGTACCCAAACAATTTGAACTTCTACTTTTAAAAATCCACCTCTCTAAAAACAAGTCTCTCACCGTTGCCACCTGCTATAGACCACCCTCTGCCCCCAGCTGTGCTCTGGACACCATATGTGAACTGATTGCCCCCCATCTATCTTCAGAGTTCGTGCTGCTAGGTGACCTAAACTGGAACATGCTTAACACCCCAGCCATCCTACAATCTAAACTTGATGCCCTCAATCTCGGCACCCTCATAGATATCATCCTAACCAACTTCCCCTCTAAATACACCTCTGCTGTCTTCAACCAAGATCTCAGCGATCACTGCCTCATTGCCTGCATCCGTAATGGGTCAGCGGTCAAACGACCTCCACTCATCACTGTAAAACGCTCCCTGAAACACTTCTGCGAGCAGGCCTTTCTAATCGACCTGGCCGGGGTATCCTGGAAGGATATTGATCTCATCCCGTCAGTAGAGGATGCCTGGATATTTTTAAAAAATGCCTTCCTAACCATCTTAAATAAACATGCCCCATTCAAGAAATTTAGAACCAGGAACAGATATAGCCCTTGGTTCTCCCCAGACCTGACTGCCCTTAACCAACACAAAAACATCCTATGGCGTTCTGCATTAGCATCGAACAGCCCCCGTGATATGCAGCTGTTCAGGGAAGCTAGAAACCATTATACACAGGCAGTTAGAAAAGCCAAGGCTAGCTTTTTCAAGCAGAAATTTGCTTCCTGCAACACTAACTCAAAAGTTCTGGGACACTGTAAAGTCCATGGAGAATAAGAACACCTCCTCCCAGCTGCCCACTGCACTGAAGATAGGAAACACTGTCACCAATGATAAATCCACCATAATTGAGAATTTCAATAAGCATTTTTCTACGGCTGGCCATGCTTTCCACCTGGCTACTCCTACCCCGGACAACAGCACTGCACCCCCAACAGCAACTCGCCCAAGCCTTCCCCATTTCTCCTTCTCCCAAATCCATTCAGCTGATGTTCTGAAAGAGCTGCAAAATCTGGACCCCTACAAATCAGCCGGGCTAGACAATCTGGACCCTTTCTTTCTAAAATTATCTGCCGAAATTGTTGCCACCCCTATTACTAGCCTGTTCAACCTTTCTTTCGTGTCGTCTGAGATTCCCAAAGATTGGAAAGCAGCTGCGGTCATCCCCCTCTTCAAAGGGGGGGACACTCTTGACCCAAACTGCTACAGACCTATATCTATCCTACCGTGCCTTTCTAAGGTCTTGAAAGCCAAGTCAACAAACAGATTACCGACCATTTCGAATCTCACCATACCTTCTCTGCTATGCAATCTGGTTTCAGAGCTGGTCATGGGTGCACCTCAGCCACGCTCAAGGTCCTAAACGATATCTTAACCGCCATCGATAAGAAACATTACTGTGCAGCCGTATTCATTGATCTGGCCAAGGCTTTCGACTCTGTCAATCACCACATCCTCATCGGCAGACTCGACAGCCTTGGTTTCTCAAATAATTGCCTCGCCTGGTTCACCAACTACTTCTCTGATAGAGTTCAGTGTGTCAAATCGGAGGGTCTGCTGTCCGGACCTCTGGCAGTCTCTATGGGGGTGCCACAGGGTTCAATTCTTGGACCGACTCTCTTCTCTGTATACATCAATGAGGTCGCTCTTGCTGCTGGTGAATCCCTGATCCACCTCTACGCAGACGACACCATTCTGTATACTTCCGGCCCTTCTTTGGACACTGTGTTAACAACCCTCCAGGCAAGCTTCAATGCCATACAACTCTCCTTCCGTGGCCTCAATTGCTCTTAAATACAAGTAAAACTAAATGCATGCTCTTCAACCGATCGCTACCTGCACCTACCAGCCTGTCCAACATCACTACTCTGGACGGCTCTGACTTAGAATACGTGGACAACTACAAATACTTAGGTGTCTGGTTAGACTGTATACTCTCCTTCCAGACCCATATCAAACATCTCCAATCCAAAGTTAAATCTAGAATTGGCTTCCTATTTCGCAACAAAGCATCCTTCACTCATGCTGCCAAACATACCCTTGTAAAACTGACCATCCTACCAGTCCTCGACTTTGGCGATGTCATTTACAAAATAGCCTCCAATACCCTACTCAACAAATTGGATGCAGTCTATCACAGTGCAATCCGTTTTATCACCAAAGCCCCATATACTACCCACCATTGCGACCTGTACGCTCTCGTTGGCTGGCCCTCGCTTCATACTCGTCGCCAAACCCACTGGCTCCATGTCATCTACAAGACCCTGCTAGGTAAAGTCCCCCTTATCTCAGCTCGCTGGTCACCATAGCATCTCCCACCTGTAGCACACGCTCCAGCAGGTATATCTCTCTAGTCACCCCCAAAACCAATTCTTTCTTTGGCCGCCTCTCCTTCCAGTTCTCTGCTGCCAATGACTGGAACGAACTACAAAAATCTCTGAAACTGGAAACACTTATCTCCCTCACTAGCTTTAAGCACCAACTGTCAGAGCAGCTCACAGATTACTGCACCTGTACATAGCCCACCTATAATTTAGCCCAAACAACTACCTCTTTCCCAACTGTATTTAATTTTTATTTATTTATTTTGCTCCTTTGCACCCCATTATTTTTATTTCTACTTCGCACATTCTTCCATTGCAAAACTACCATTCCAGTGTTTTACTTGCTATATTGTATTTACTTTGCCACCATGGCCTTTTTGCCTTTACCTCTCTCACCTCATTTGCTCACATTGTATATAGACTTGTTTATACTGTATTATTGACTGTATGTTTGTTTTACTCCATGTGTAACTCTGTGTCGTTGTATCTGTCGAACTGCTTTGCTTTATCTTGGCCAGGTCGCAATTGTAAATGAGAACTTGTTCTCAACTTGCCTACCTGGTTAAATAAAGGTAAAATAAAATAAATAAATAAATAGGGAAATGTGTGTATGTGTTGGTGTGTCAGTGTTAGAATGTGTGTGTGTGTGGGTAGAGTGCAGTTGTGTGCAAAGAGTCAAAAATGGTCATTGCAGATAGTCCGGGTAGCTATGTGATGAACTATTTATCAGTCTTATGGCTTGGGGGTAGAAGCTGTTCATGAGCCTTTTGGTGCCAGACTTGGCGCTCCGGTACCGCTTGCAGTGCAGTAGCATAAAAAACAGTCTATGACATGGGTGGCTGGAGTCTTTGACAATGTTTAGGGCCTTCCTCTGACACCACCTGGTATAGAGGTCTGGACGTCAGGGAGTTCGGCCCAGTACGCACTACCCTCTGTACCGCCTTGCGGTTGGATACCGAGCAGTTTCCATACCAAGCGGTGTCGCAGCCAGTCAAGATGCTCTCAGTGGTTCAGCTGTAGAACTTTTTGAGAATCTGAGGGCCCATGCCAAATCTTTTCAGCCTCCTAAATAGTTTGAAAGAATACGATGAAGCTTCGGTAATATGGATAACTTTTGAAAGATAGTTGATATGCGTTTTTCTACATTGTAATGGACAAGGTGCAACGTTACGTAGGCTACTGACAGGCCTCGGCTGCGGTACAGCAAACCCAAGTCAGCCTGTGCTCCAGGTTCTCACAGGGGAAGTGAAATTACAGGCTACCGTGACTTTGCTCATGATCATTCACACCACAAATGACATGTAACTAACTATACGCTACTTAAGTTTTCTTTCGCAGGTGCCTTTTCGTTATCTGGATAGACACTTGTGGTTTCTAGCTAATGTTCTAACAATTAAAGTAGTGGAGCATGTAGTGAAGCAAAACTTTAGTTGTCAAAACCATTCACCTTGGGGTGACGGGGGGAGAGGGTTTGCAAAATGCTACCATATAACACAATTATACCATTCATTTTAATACAGACTAGCTCAAAAATAAGTGAACATTTACAAATTATCCAATTGATTCTGATAATTTTCTGGTAAGAAACAAGTTGTTTTAATTAGCTCCATAGCTCAGTGAATACAAGGATGTTTGGCTCATTTCAGTCATGAAGAGGAATAGCTTTGCAGCTGTTTCTGATTAATATACATGCTGGTGGGTGGTATCATTCAAATAAAACCCAGCCCTGAAGTGAAACACAGGTTGAAAATTATTTGTATGTCATATCATAGGAATAGACTCCGCATTCATATGGATTTGCACAAAGTGGGAAGTTCAGATTTGTCACTTCAAGCACAAATGTATCATACCTATTGACTAAAGTCATTGTGCAACATCATGGGTAAGCTCAAATGTGTTTCTACTGGTGTGGGGCGTTTAATCTGTCTCGCTCTTCATTCTTTCGCTCTGTTGTCCATCTTTCCTTTCTTAGTTCTGATATTTCTTCTTGCGGCCGTGACTTCTGTCGCTTTTTTGAAATGCAACTGCTTCATGTTGTGGCAGATGTACAGTTGAAGTCTGAAGTTTACATACACCTTAGCCAAATACATTTAAACTCAGTTTTTCACAATTACTGACATTTAATCCTAGTAGAAATTCCCTGTTTTAGGTCAGTTAGGATCACCACTTTATTTTAAGAATGTGAAATGTCAGAATAATAGTAGAGAGAATGATTTATTTCAGCTTTTATTTCTTTCATCACATTCCCAGTGGGTCAGAAGTTTACATACACTCAATTTATATTTGGTAGCATTGCCTTTAAATGGTTTAACTTGGGTCAAACATTTTGGGTAGCCTTCCACAAGCTTCCCACAATAAGTAGGGTGAATTTTGGCTCATTCCTCCTGGCAGAGATGGTGTAACTGAGTCAGGTTTATAGGCCTCCTTGCTCGCACATGCTTTTTCAGTTCTGCCCACAAAGTTTCTATAGGATTGAGGTCAGGGCTTTGTGATGGCCACTCCAATACCTTGACTTTGTTGTCCTTAAGCCATTTTGCCACAACTTTGGAAGTATGCTTGGGGTCATTGTCCATTTGGAAGACCCATTTGCGACCGAGCTTTAACTTCCTGACTGATGTCTTGAGATGTTGCTTCAATATATCCACATAATTTTCCTTTCTCATGTGCCATCTATTTTGTGCACCAGTCCCTTCTGCAGCAAAGCACCCCCACAACATGATGCCGCCACCCCCGTGCTTCACGGTTGGGATGGTGTTCTTCGGCTTGCAAGCCTCTCCCTTTTTCCTCCAAACATAACGATGGTCATTATGGCCCAACAGTTCTATTTTTGTTTCATCAGACCAAAGGACATTTGTCCAAAAAGTACAATCTTTGTCCCCATGTGCAGTTGCAAACAGTAGTCTGGCTTTTTTATTATGGTTTTGGAGCAGTGGCTTCTTCCTTGCTGAGCGGCCTTTCAGGTTATGTCGATATAGGACTCGTTTTACTGTGGATATAGATACTTTTGTACCTGTTTCCTCCAGCATCTTCACAAGGTCCTTTGCTGTTGTTCTGGGATTGATTTGCTCTTTTCGCACCAAAGTACATTAATCTCTAGGAGACAGAATGTGTCTCCTTCCTGAGCGGTATGACGGCTGCGTGGTCCCATGGTGTTTATACTTGCGTACTATTGTTTGTACAGATGAACGTGGTACCTTCAAGCATTTGGAAATTGCTCTCAAGGATAAACCAGACTTGTGGAGGTCTACAATCTTTTTTGGCTGATTTTATTTTATTTTCCCGTGATGTCAAGCAAAGAGGCACTGAGTTTGAAGATAGGCCTTGAAATACATCTACAGGTACACCACCAATTGACTCAAATGTTGTCAATAAGCCCTACAGAAGCTTCTAAAGCCTGACATCATTTTCTGCATTTTCCAAGCTGTTTAAAGGCACAGTCAACTTAGTGTATGTAAACTTCTGACCCACTGGAATTGTGATACAGAGAATTATAAGTGAAATAATCTGTCTGTAAACAATTGTTGGAAAACGTTCTTGTGTCATGCACAAAGTAGATGTTCTAACCGACTTGCCAAAACTATAGTTTGTTCACAAGAAATTTGTAGATTGGTTGAAAAACGAGTTTTAATGACTCCAACCTAAGTGTATGTAAACTTCCGACTTCAACTGTATTTCGTATTATTCCTACAGGGGAAGAAACGGTCATCCCTAAAACCTTGTTGATTTCACACATGCTGGCTGCATGGCTGTGTAAATGTGTCTCTGTTTGAGACATGGGTTTGCATACTTGTGAAACATGAACTTTCTCATAAATCATGCATTGATCTCTAGATGAGTTTTCCAGGAAGTTATACATGCAGTTAGGATTTGACCGGTTGTGGACCAGAGTTCACATTTAGCTCCATGCCCAGCTGAGTCCTTATCCCCCAGTATACGATAGTACAGACTCCCTGCTTCCTGTTGTTGTCCACCCCCCCCACACACACACACACACGCTTGCCACTCTCCATACATAGCCTACTGTACAGTAATCTCTACCCCTCATTAGCACCATCTGAGGAAGAAGAACACTGAACTCTAGTTCGGTGTGTCAGGGAAACTGACTAGGCTTTACATGTTTAAACCTCACTCCCCGCATATGTTGAGAGCTGCAAATCATCTTTGTATACATGTGTGTTTGTGCTCATGTTAGTGAGATGGGCTGATCCTTTGTGCCCCAGAGTGAATCTCATGTCGGAGCTTCCAGAGTGTCCAACTAGCCCGACACCATCCCCTTCCCCACTCTGTGTTGTAGTTCATTACTCTGTAACCCATGAGACTGTCCTGAGGTGTCCCCCGTCCGCCCCTTCATTAGTGATGTACACTGTAGAGGAGCAAGGCACAACTCAGGGCATTATCTCTGGAGCTCTGACACACTCTGAGTATCACACTGGTTTCCATGCTGTCTGGTTGGTGACATTATAAAGCTTGCCCCTCTCTGGCCCACTCTGGACACTTCTATAGATTCCAACTTTTCAGTTTTAGCACCCTCAAGAGTTTTAAACATCAATCTTGAACTTGGGTTTTTCTCGCAATGTGTTTTTATTATTATTTTTTATATATATTTAAGCGTAAAAGAGGCAGGAAATGGCATTGGGGGAGAAGGATGGAGTGAGATATGTGGAATGAGAGAGTAGGCAGAGCGAGCAGACAGAAAGAGTGGAGAAGAAGGGATTGGAACAAGCCTCTAAGCCTCTTCAGCATAGTGTTGCACATCTGGGCCACAACCCGCCTTTTTTATCAAAACCAGAGAGAAGTTGGACAGAGTAAAAAATGACGCTAATCTCCCTGAGGAGACTGAGATAAAACAGCCCAGTTGTGGCAGCAGCAGCATTTAGTGGAGGGGGATAGGGAGGCGAGGGCGCCCGAGCAGGGAGGGAGGGAGGGAGGGAGGGAGGGGGAGGGTGGGTGTGTGTGTGTGTGTGTGTGTGTGTGTGTGTGTGCGTGCGTGCGCATGGGGGTTTGGGACTGGGGGGGTCCCTAGATGCTGTCAGTCCACGGTGTCACATTGCCCTCTAGTGGTGATGTTGACTTTCTCTGTTTTTCTGTTGAAGACTGCTAGAGAACAGCAGACGACAGGGAGCTGTTCCAACACAGAGACAGACAGAGCCTCCAACAGGCTGTAGGTTAGCTCAGAACCCCTCTCATCTTAGTGGGCATTTCTGTGCCTGTCTGTCAGACTGTGCATACAGTATGTTCAGAGATCGAGAGCTGTTATTTTCCTCTGCCTTGATAATACTAGTCTATGTTCTGGCCCATTCCCTTTACAGCCAGCAGGGGGAAAGGCTTGTGTACTTCCGATGGAGAGAAAAAAATTGACTGGTGACAAATGCCAGATGCTTAGTCCAAATTCAATATGTTAGCACTTACACAATATTTACCCAAGGGTTGTTTTTGAGCCCAGGATTTTCTTGGTTGACTAGATTTGAGTAATACAACAACAACTGCAGCCACTGCCAAGAGACAGGAAAACTGTCCTTCTGACTGTCCCAGTACGCCTTAGACAGCTGTACATCCTCCACAGTTATCACAGGGAAACTGTCCTTCTGACTGTCCCAGTACGCCTTAGACAGCAGTACATCATCCACTGTTATCACAGGGAAACTGTCCTTCTGACTGTCCCAGTACGCCTTAGACAGCTGTACATCCTCCACAGTTATCACAGGGAAACTGTCCTTCTGACTGTCCCAGTACGCCTTAGACAGCAGTACATCATCCACAGTTATCACAGGGAAACTGTTCTTCTGACTATCCCAGTACGCCTTAGACAGCTGTACATCATCCACTGTTATCACAGGTAAACTGTCCTTCTGACTGTCCCAGTACGCCTTAGACAGCTGTACATCATCCACAGTTATCACAGGGAAACTGTCCTTCTGACTGTCCCAGTACGCCTTAAACAGCTGTACATCATCCACAGTTATCACAGGGAAACTGTCCTTCTGACTGTCCCAGTACGCCTTAGACAGCAGTACATCATCCACAGTTATCACAGGGAAACTGTCCTTCTGACTGTCCCAGTACGCCTTAGACAGCAGTACATCATCCACAGTTATCACAGGGAAACTGTCCTTCTGACTGTCCCAGACGCCTAGACAGCTGTACATCATCCACTGTTATCACAGGTAAACTGTCCTTCTGACTGTCCCAGTACGCCTTAGACAGCTGTACATCATCCACAGTTATCACAGGGAAACTGTCCTTCTGACTGTCCCAGTACGCCTTAGACAGCAGTACATCATCCACAGTTATCACAGGGAAACTGTCCTTCTGACTGTCCCAGTACGCCTTAGACAGCTGTACATCATCCACAGTTATCACAGGGAAACTGTTCTTCTGACTGTCCCAGTACGCCTTAGACAGCTGTACATCATCCACTGTTATCACAGGTAAACTGTCCTTCTGACTGTCCCAGTACGCCTTAGACAGCTGTACATCATCCACAGTTATCACAGGGAAACTGTCCTTCTGACTGTCCCAGTACGCCTTAGACAGCTGTACATCATCCACAGTTATCACAGGGAAACTGTTCTTCTGACTGTCCCAGTACGCCTTAGACAGCTGTACATCATCCACTGTTATCACAGGTAAACTGTCCTTCTGACTGTCCCAGTACGCCTTAGACAGCTGTACATCATCCACAGTTATCACAGGGAAACTGTCCTTCTGACTGTCCCAGTACGCCTTAGACAGCTGTACATCATCCACAGTTATCACAGGGAAACTGTCCTTCTGACTGTCCCAGTACGCCTTAGACAGCTGTACATCATCCACAGTTATCACAGGGAAACTGTCCTTCTGACTGTCCCAGTACGCCTTAGACAGCAGTACATCATCCACAGTTATCACAGGGAAACTGTCCTTCTGACTATCCCAGTACGCCTTAGACAGCTGTACATCATCCACTGTTATCACAGGTAAACTGTCCTTCTGACTGTCCCAGTACGCCTTAGACAGCTGTACATCATCCACTGTTATCACAGGTAAACTGTCCTTCTGACTGTCCCAGTACGCCTTAGACAGCTGTACATCATCCACAGTTATCACAGGGAAACTGTCCTTCTGACTGTCCCAGTACGCCTTAAACAGCTGTACATCATCCACAGTTATCACAGGAAACTGTCCTTCTGACTGTCCCAGTACGCCTTAGACAGCTGTACATCATCCACAGTTATCACAGGGAAACTGTCCTTCTGACTGTCCCAGTACGCCTTAGACAGCAGTACATCATCCACAGTTATCACAGGGAAACTGTCCTTCTGACTGTCCCAGTACGCCTTAGACAGCTGTACATCATCCACAGTTATCACAGGGAAACTGTCCTTCTGACTGTCCCAGTACGCCTTAGACAGCTGTACATCATCCACAGTTATCACAGGGAAACTGTCCTTCTGACTGTCCCAGTACGCCTTAGACAGCTGTACATCATCCACAGTTATCACAGGGAAACTGTCCTTCTGACTGTCCCAGTACGCCTTAGACAGCTGTACATCATCCACAGTTATCACAGGGAAACTGTCCTTCTGACTGTACCAGTACGCCTTAGACAGCTGTACATCATCCACAGTTATCACAGGTAAACTGTCCTTCTGACTGTCCCAGTACGCCTTAGACAGCTGTACATCATCCACAGTTATCACAGGGAAACTGTCCTTCTGACTGTCCCAGTACGCCTTAGACAGCTGTACATCATCCACTGTTATCACAGGTAAACTGTCCTTCTGACTGTCCCAGTACGCCTTAGACAGCTGTACATCATCCACAGTTATCACAGGTAAACTGTCCTTCTGACTGTCCCAGTACGCCTTAGACAGCTGTACATCATCCACTGTTATCACAGGGAAACTGTCCTTCTGACTGTCCCAGTACGCCTTAGACAGCTGTACATCATCCACAGTTATCACAGGGAAACTGTCCTTCTGACTGTCCCAGTACGCCTTAGACAGCTGTACATCATCCACAGTTATCACAGGTAAACTGTCCTTCTGACTGTCCCAGTACGCCTTAGACAGCTGTACATCATCCACAGTTATCACAGGTAAACTGTCCTTCTGACTGTCCCAGTACGCCTTAGACAGCTGTACATCATCCACTGTTATCACAGGGAAACTGTCCTTCTGACTGTCCCAGTACGCCTTAGACAGCTGTACATCATCCACAGTTATCACAGGGAAACTGTCCTTCTGACTGTCCCAGTACGCCTTAGACAGCTGTACATCATCCACAGTTATTGGGCATACAGGGAAATATGTGCGCTTCAACCAGCTACGTTTTAGCGATGTTCAGAGCTGTGGTTGTATTGAAAGTACCGTAATATTTGTCATGTCTAGGGAGGTAGGTAGCCTAGCAGTTAAGAGCGTTGGGCCTGTAACGGTCGCTGGTTCGGATCCCAGAGCCAACCAGGTTAAAATCTGCCGATGTGCCCTTGAGCAAGGCACGTAACCCTAATTGCTCCTGTAAGTCACTCTGGATAAGAGGGTCTACTAAATGACTAAAATGTATCCATTTGTTATTACATTGTAGCATTGATTATTACAGTTTCGTAAATCTATTCAGTAAGTGTATGTATTTTTGTTCAGAACTTTTTGTTTTCATGTTCTTGACTGTCTTCTGTCTGTGCATAGTTGTGTGAGTGTACTGTGTGTGTGTGTGTGTGTGTGTGTGTGTGTGTGTGTGTGTGTGTGTGTGTGTGTGTGTGTGTGTTAGTTGTACCATGGTATGTAACTCTAGCCCAGTTTGTTGCTCTCAGGAGTAACACAGATGTTTCTCCCTGGAAAACAAACAGAACAGAGGCCCTTTCTCCAGGATGGAACTATCAAAATAAAAGATGGCCCCCGACCCCACCTCCTTCTCGGGCCTGCTGTTTCATGGGGCGCTTGCAGAGGTGCATTTTTCTGTCTGACACGTACTTTTACACAAGTCTGCTCTCACATGTGCTCAGTTCTTATATTCTTTCATCTTGTCGATTTCCTTGGGCAGTTGCTGTGCGTACATGTGTGTGTCTGGTCCCTCCATTAGTATTGGAGCTATGGGTGGTTGGTGGGACTCAGGGGGTGATGACTCTCCAGACTGCAAGAGATTTAGAATCCTGGGGGGGGTAGGGGTAGACATGGGAGCAGAGGAGAACAAACTGTGCAACCCCCTCCTCCCTGCTCCATGATTTATGGCCCTTTCCCTAAATGCACTGTGTCACTCCACAGGGGCGTCCTTCCCCGACAGGACTAGGAGAAGACCTCGGAGGGAGAGAGTAAAAGACAGAGAGTGAGAGTGATTCTGAAAGACACAGACAGACGGAGAGATTCTAAAAGACAGACAGACACAGAGAGCGAGAGAGAGATATTATGAATGACAGACAGACACAGAGAGAGAGATATTCTGAAAGACAGACTGACAGACAGAGAGAGAGATTCTGAAAGACAGACAGACACAGAGAGAGAGATATTATGAAAGACAGACTGACAGACAGAGAGAGATATTATGAAAGACAGACAGACAGACAGAGAGAGAGATTCTGAAAGACAAACAGACAGACACAGAGAGAGAGATATTCTGAAAGACAGACTGACAGACAGAGAGATATTATGAAAGACAGACTGACAGACAGAGAGAGATATTATGAAAGACAGACAGACACAGAGAGAGAGATATTATGAAAGACAGACTGACAGACAGAGAGATTCTGAAAGACAGACAGACAGACACAGAGAGAGATATTCTGAAAGACAGACTGACAGACAGAGATATTATGAAAGACAGACAGACAGAGAGATTCTAAAAGACAGACAGACACAGAGAGCGAGAGAGAGATAGAATGAAAGACAGACAGACACAAAGAGGGAGATATTCTGAAAGACAGACTGACAGACAAAGAGAGAGATTCTGAAAACAGACAGCCAGAGAGAGCGACAGACAGACAGTGAGAGATTCTGAAAGACAGACGGACAAAGAGAGAGATTCTGAAAACAGACAGCCAGAGAGAGAGACAGACAGACAGTGAGAGATTCTGAAAGACAGACGGACAAAGAGAGAGATTCTGAAAACAGACAGCCAGAGAGAGAGACAGACAGACAGTGAGAGATTCTGAAAGACAGACGGACAAAGAGAGAGATTCTGAAAACAGTCAGCCAGAGAGAGAGACAGACAGACAGTGAGAGATTCTGAAAGACAGACGGACAAAGAGAGAGATTCTGAAAACAGTCAGCCAGAGAGAGAGACAGACAGACAGTGAGAGATATTGAAAGACAGACAGAGAGAGAGAGAGATTCTGGACAGACAGACAGAAAGACAGACAGGCAGGCAGACAGACAGACAGACAGAACAAGGTGGATGTGATTAAGAGAAAGTGCACATTGATAAATGAGAGGGGTAAGTAGTGCTGTTGAATGGAAAGAATGGTGAGAGAGAACAAGCTGTTTGAGCTGTGAAATTGAAAATAAATAAATAAATCCTGAGTCTGTCTCCATGGGCTGAGCGGACGCTGTATTTCTCAGATAGCTCTGTGAGCATCACCACTACTCGCTTCATGCAGAGCCTTGTGTGTGTGTGTGTGTGTGTGTGTGTGTGTGTGTGTGTGTGTGTATATAATGTTTTGTGAGTGTGTGAGCGTGACTATTTTGTGGGTCTCTCTATGGTCTTTACAGGGGACAATAGCTACCATTTATCATTACACATTCAAACAGGAACGATGCTCCAGCACCCTCATTTGGTCAATACTGTGTGTGTGTATTCTGTGTGTGTGTTGTATGTGTGTTGTAATGGGAAGTCCAGGTGCAGAGACTCTGTCCCGAGGGAGGAAGCTCTTGTTTACTCATATTTAACTTTGTGTTCGTCCCGCCTGCTCCTATAACCCCTTTAAACAGACACAGTCATACTGTATACTATATTTCTGCCCTGTTATAGCTGCCCCGGTCAACTGTAAGTGTTGATATTGTGAAGTGGAAACGTCTAGGAGCAACAACAGCTCAGCCGCGAAGTGGTAGGCCACACAAGCTCACAGAACGGGACCGCTGAGTGCTGAAGCGCGTAACGTGTAAATATCGTCTGTCCTCGGTTTCAACACTCACTACTGAGTCCAGACTGCCTCTGGAAGCAACGTCAGCACAAGAACTGAACCATAAGCAATACCAAGCGTCAGGTGGAGTGGTGTGAAGCTCGACATGCCATTGGACTCTGGAGCAGTGGAAACACGTTCTCTGGAGTGATGAATCATGCTTCACCATCTGGCAGTCTGACGGACAAATATTGGTTTGGCAGATGCCAGGAGAACGCTACCTGCCCCAATGCATAGTGCCAACTGTAAAGTTTGGTGGATGAGGAATAATTTTCTGAGGCTATTTTTAATGGTTTGGACTTGGCCCCTTAGTTCCAGTGTAGAGAAATCTTAACACTACAGCATAAAATTACATTCTAGACGATTCTGTGCTTCCATCTTTGTGGCAACAGTTTGGGGAAGGCCCTTTCCTGTTTCAGCATGACAAAGACCCTGTGCACAAAGAGAGGTCCATACAGAAATGGTTTGTCGAGATCATTGTGTAAGAACTTGACTGGTCTGCACAGAGCCCTGACCTCAACCCCGTCAAACTAATTTGGGATGAATTGGAACGCTGACTGCGTGCCTGACCTAATTGCCCAACATCAGTGCCCGACCTCACAAATGCTTGTGTGGCTGAATGGAAGCAAGTCCCCAAAGCAATGTTCCATCATATAGTGGAAAGCCTTCCCAGAAGAGTGGAGAATGTTATAGCAGCAAAGGGGGACCAACTCCATATTCATGCCCATGATATTTGAATAAGATGTTAGATGAGCAGGTGTCTACATACTTTTGGCCATGTAGTGTATCAGCTTGTGAATAGCCTCATACACTTTGCTTTTTGTTGTCTCAGTAAAACGTGCAGTGTCTCCCTTCATAATTATTGTACATTTTATTTTAATAACATGGATAGTGACATTCTCACCCTGTAGTCTAGTCCCCTCTGCATTTTGGATTGTGAGTGTAATATGGCTATGTCCAATGCAGCCAGAAGGGGGCATTGTTTCCCTGTGTGACGGGCACTAATGACATGTCTATAAAGTAAGACTACCTCGAAGAGGTTCTGGAAGAGTTTTGGATGAGACATACAGTAAAATAGTATTTATTCATGAAGTATCCAATGTCGGAGACTGTGATATGGTCAAATACATCAATACACTCACTCTGAAACAATTATTATTGCAGCAGTGGTTGGACTGCCACCTCACTGTATGGTTGAATCGTTTATGAATGGAATTCCAGAGTAGGTTTTCCAGGGTAGTCCAGTAGGGGGCACAACAGACCTTGATTCTCTTCCTGGAAGTGAACCACCTGTAAAGGATGACTCTGTGGCTTTGTGTGACCAGAGAACAACCTGAGATGTCCAGAAACCGTTTTCATGACAAGGATTCATGTTTGAGATAGCAGATCCTGACCCAGCATTAAACAGCATGTCTCTGTATTTGTATTTATGGCCAGTTTCCCGGACACAGATTAAGCCTTGACAACAAAAAAAAACATTTTCAAAGGAAATTTTAAAACGATTTTTAGTTCAGGATTAGCCGTAATGGACGACAGTAGCAGTCAAAGGTTTGGACACACCCACACGCTCATTCCAGGGTTTTTCTTTATTTGTACTTTTTTCTACATTGCAGAATAATAGTTAAGACATCAACACTATGAAATAACACACATGGAATCATGTAGTAACCAAAAAAGTGTTAAACAAATTGAAATATATTTGAGATTCTTCAAAGTAGCCAACCTTTGCCTTGATGACAGCTTTGCACACTCTTGGCATTCTCTCAACCAGCTTCATAAGGTAACAGGTGTGACTTGTTCAAAGTTCATTTGTGGAATTTCTTTCCTTAATGTGTTTGAGCCAATCAGTTGGGTTGTGAAAAGGTAGGGGTGGTATACAGAAGATAGCCCAATTTGGTAAAAGACCAAGTCCATCATTACCAAACGACAGTCCATCATTACTTTAAGACAGGTCAGTCAATACGGAACATTTCAAGAACTTTAAGTGTTTCTTCAAGTGCAGTCGCAAAAACCATCAAGCGCTATGCTGAAACTGACTCTCATGAGGACCACCACAGGAAAGGAAGACCCAGAATTACCTCTGCTGCAGAGGATAACAGAGGATAAAAACGATTCATTTTTAGTTTTTTAATGAACTTTTATTTAACGAGGTAGGCAAGTTCAGAACAAGTTCTCATTTACAACTTGACCTGGCCAAGATAAAACAAAGCAGTATGACAAAAAACAACAACACAGAGTTACACATGGAATAAACAAAAGTACAATCAATAACACAATATAAAAAACTATATACAGTGTGTACAAATGGAGTAAGGAGGTAAGGCAATAAATAGGCCTATAGTAGCAAAGTAATTACAATTTAGAAAATTAACACTGGAGTGATATATGTGCAGATGATGATGTGCAAGTAGAAATACTGCTGTGCAAAAAAAGTTAATATAAACAATATGGGGATGAGGTAGGTAGTTGGATGGGCTATTTACAGATGTGCTGTGTAGAGCTGCAGCGATCGGTAAGCTGCTCAGATAGCTGATGCTTAAAGTTAGTGAGGGAGATATAAGTCTCCAACTTCAGTGATTTTTGGAATTCGTTCCAGTCATTGGCAGCAGAGAACTGGAAGGAAAGGCGGCCAAAGATGATGTTGGCTTTGGTGGATGAGATACAGTGAGATACAGTATACCTGCTGGAGCGTGGTATAAAAACTCACTTGTGCATCCATGTAGATACACACATACAGTGGGGTCTGAAATTATTGACACCATTGATAAAGATGAGCTAAAATAAATTATTAAAATACTGAGCTATATTGTATGCTCAAAATATTTGGTCCGGAGACTGAGGTGGCTATTGAATAATGTTGATTTTGTAGCCTTTGTATATTTGGATTTGTGGTTGGCTTTATTGTCTTGCTGGAAAATCCACTTGCAGGCAAGTTTCAGCTTCCTGGCAGAGGTAACCAGGTTTTTGGCTAAAATGTCCTGATACTGGGTAAAGTGTATGATGACATTGACCTTAACAAGGGCCCCAGGACCAGTGGGAGCAAAATACCCTGAAAACATCAAAGATCCACCACTAGATTTTACAGTAGGCATGGGGTTATTTTATGCTCATGCGTTCTCATTTCGACAACAAACCCTCCACTGGTGTGCGTGGCCAAAGAGAGCTATTTTCATGTTACCCAGCAGATGTAAATGCCAGGACTTTACTAAACAGCATTTGGATAGGAACCACTGGTGCTTTGGTCAGATGACATGAAAATTGAGCTCTTTGGCCAGCCACACTAATGGTGGGTTTGGCATCTAATTTGTTGTTGTTTTGAAGCTCATTTCCTGCAATTCTACATAGTTAAAAAAGACTCATATCTTTTATGTGGTATATTTTATGATGATCATAATGGATAAGGAAAATAAAGTCTAGACCCGATTTCCATGTTATTCCACCACATTTACATTTGAGTCATTTAACAGACGCTCTTATCCAGCGCAACTTAGAGTTTGTGCTTTTATCTTAAGATAGCTGGGTGAGACAACCACATAACACAGTCGTAGCAAGTACATTTTCCCTCAAAGTAGTTATCTGCAGAGTCCGTGCTTGTAGGAAAATACAACCTATATGGATCCTGCTAGGAGAAGGGTGCCAATTACAATCAGGAAGAGGAATGTAGCCAGGCCAATAGCCTTGTAGGGAACTGTGGGAGGGAAAGGGGTAGAGTAAACGGTAAGAAGATTGGATACATATATAAACCAAGATGACCACAAGTTACAATGAGTGTCATATGATTTGATATGGCAGAGATCTCCAACCCAAAATTAAATCTACAATCGGCTTCCTATTTTGCAACAAAGCCTCCTTCACTCATGCTGCCAAACATACCCTCGTAAAACTGACTATCCTGCCGAACCTTGACTTCGGCGATGTCATTTACAAAATAGCCTCCAACACTCTATTCAGCAAATTGGATGCAGTCTATCACAGTGCCATCCGTGGGGCGGCAGGGTAGCCTAGTGGTTAGAGCTTTTGCAAGTTCGAATCCCCGAGCTGATATGGTACAAATCTGTCGTTCTGCCCCTGAACAGGCAGTTAACCCACTGTTCCTAGGCCGTCATTGAAAATAAGAATTTGTTCTTAACTGACTTGCCTAGTAAAATAAAGGTAAAATCCATTTTTTAAAATAAATGTCACAAAAGCCCCATATACTACCCACCACTGCGACCTGTATGCTCTCGTTGGCTGGTCCTCGCTACATATTCGTTGCCAGACCCACTGGCTTCAGGTCATCTATAAGTCTTTGCTAGGTAAAGCTCCGCCTTATCTCAGCTCACTGGTCACTATAACAACACCCACCCATAGCACACGCTCCAGCAGGTATATTTCACTGGTCATCCCCAAAGCCAACACAACTTTGGCCGCCTTTCCTTCCAGTTCTCTGCTGCCAATAACTGGAACAAATTGTAAAAATCACTGAAGTTGGAGACTTATCAAATCAAATGTATTTATATAGCCCTTCGTACATGAGCTGATATCTCAAAGTGCTGTACAGAAACCCAGCCTAAAACCCCAAACAGCAAGCAATGCAGGTGTAGAAGCACGGTGGCTAGGAAAAACTCCCTAGAGTAAACTCCCTATATCTCCATCACTAACTTTAAGCATCAGCTGTCAAAGCAGCTTACCCATCGCTACAGCTGTACATAGCCCATCTGTAAATAGCCCATCCAACTACCTACTTCATCCCCATATTTAATTGATTTATTTTCTGCTCTTTTGCACACCAGTATTTATACCAGTATTTATACTTCACATCCTCACCTGCACATCTATCACTCCAGTGTTAATTGATCAATTGTAATCACGCCACTATTGGCCTATATATTGCCTTACCTCTTTACTTCATTTGCACACACTGTATACAGATTTTCTATTGTGTTATTGACTGTACGTTTGTTTATCCCATGTGTAAGTCTGTGTCGTTGTTTTTGTCGCACTGCTTTGCCTTATCTTGGCCAGGTCGCAGTTGTAAATGAGAACTTGTTCTCAACTAGCCTACCTCGTTAAATAAAGGTGAAATTAAAAAATTAAAAAGATGGAGATTACTGTAAAATAGCTGAACTATGGGTGGTTGGGTGGCTACCAAATATGTTTTATTATTATAATTTATATCAACCCTCAATTAAATTATACTGTTATAATTTATAATTATACTGTTATAATTTATAATTATAAATTATACCCTACTGTATTTATCTATTTATTTTGCTCCTTTGCACCCCATTATTTCTATCTCTACTTTGCACATTTTTCCACTGCAAATCAACCATTCCAGTGTTTTACTTGCTATATTGTATTTACTTTGCCACCATGGCCTTTTTTTGCCTTTACCTCCCTTATCTCACCTCACTTGCTCACATTGTATATAGACTCATTTTTCCACTGTATTATCGACTGTATGTTTGTTTTACTCCATGTGTAACTCAGTGTTGTTGTATGTGTCGAACTGCTTTGCTTTATCTTGGCCAGGTCTCAGTTGTAAATGAGAACTTGTTCTCAACTTGCCTACCTGGTTAATTAAAGGTGAAATAAATAAATAAAACATTTAAATACATTTTCTTTCAGACGTGGTTTCAAATACATGTCTATTTGGGGGTTAGGTTTAGGGGTTAGGAAAAGTAGTTTTTTCAATGGGAATCAGTTGTTGGTCCCCAAAAAGTCCTGACAAGTATAGTAAGGCGTGTGTGTGTGTGTGTGTGTGTGGGGCTGTGGTTGTGTAATTTATGGTAAATGTATGAGACAGGAAGAGGGTTAACAGACCCAGTTATCCATGCAGCTAAAATAATGGCGCTTCGCTATCTCCTGAAGGTTTCTGATGGGGATTACATTATTAAACAAGGATCCATTTAGTGTCAAAAAGTACACAACCGCCGCTCTTACTTTGTTTTATATTTCAAGCAAAATACTATTGCAGAACTGTAGTACTTTGTGTCTTTGTCAGAAATATATAACCACTGCTTTTATGATACACACTCATTCAGACACACATATAGGCATAACCACACATGTGAACACACACCACTATAATTGTAGAGATGAAGGACAGCATGGGAAGTTGTTGGGCTGCCCCTGCTAAGGAGAGATGACGGGAAGGTGACAGGGAAACCAGATCAAAGAGCTCTGACTGTAGTGTAAGAGTTGCGTTCACTGGGTAAAGGCATCCCTCACTCTAAAGCTGTGGGCGTTGCAGTAAAGCTGATGCTGAAGATAACATCAAATGTTTGTGTGTGTGTGTGAGACAGGGGAGGAGATGTTTGATGCAGGCTGAGTGAGTGAGTGAGTGAGTGAGTGAGTGAGTGAGTGAGTGAGTGAGTGAGTGAGTGAGTGAGTGAGTGAGTGAGTGAGTGAGTGAGTGAGAGTGAGAGAGACTGTGAGAGAGACTGTGAGAGTGAGAGAGATTATTCTCATTCTGTGCAGCAGATATTCTGTATTTGTCTATGAAGTGGTCTCAAGTTTGTTCTTTAGTACCTTGTTGAATGACAGAGTCTTGGTATTTTCTTGTTTTTCTGCGTATGATCAGGTGTTCGAATCAAAAACAGTCCTTAAGTGTCAACATTGACATCCATTGTGTGCGTGTGAGGAGGCGCCACAGATTAACTAAGGTAGTGGCCTGATTACTTCCAGACCCTTGCAGTCAGACAGTTAAATTATAGCTGCCTGTGGCAAATTGAGCGAATCATTACCCTGTGATTAACAGCTACTGTCTCCACAGTCATCACACACAGTGGCCTATTTGCAGGCCCATTCTGATTGAATGACCTTGATATCTGCTTAGATCTACACTCATTCTCCCCTTCATAACTCTCACTCCTAAATCACACACACACACACACATAAACCTCGGAGTGGGCTTGTCCCCTGCTCCTGCCTGCTGCTTGATCTCCTCATGGCTTTTTAGAGAGTGCAGGACATCTGAGGATGATGATCACTGACCTACATGCTTATCTATAAACACAAAGCTCTGTGCTGTACAGTCTGTCCTCACGATGGAAAACGACATCTCATGTCCTTACCTATTTTGCGTTTGTTTTCTCATCTCTGGGGATGTACAGACAGGAGCTCCGACAAACCATGGAAACGTGGGCACCTCAACAAAACACACACATCTGTGGATATGCTTTGATCTCATCCACAGCGGCATACTTTGATACGTCCATGCTTCGATCTCATCCACATTGGCATACTTTGATACGTCCATGCTTTGATCTCATCCACAGTGGCATACTTTGATATGTCCATGCTTTGATCTCATCCACAGTGGCATACTTTGATACGTCCATGCTTTGATCTCATCCACAGTGGCATACTTTGATGTGCATGTTGGACACACAGAAAGAGGTGAGAAGCGTAGGGTGCTGTGAGAGTATAGAGAGTTTGTAGACCAGTCTCTCGGGCCCCATCTGTAGTCTGACTCGGTCAGTCTGAGAGATTCAGCAGTACAGACAGAGACCTGTGGAAACACTGTAGACTACAGGGATGAGCTCATTCACAGCTCTCAGCCTCAGATTTGACTATGTCCAAAATACCTAAGGAAAGGAGGACTAGCCAGCCAGTATCTATCTCTATCTCAAACACAACGAATACACTCATAGATCCACAATTTTGGCCCATTTTTTTATGAATAAGATCCAGCCCTGCATAGCTGACTTGCATAACACTGAGTGCAGGAATTATTGGAAGGATGAGAGAGAGAGAGAGATCTGATCTTGGCCTCTTTAGCTGGTCTTGTGTTCTCTGTCAAGTGCCTCAGATCACAGTGAAGAGGATTAGGGTGTAAAACCGGAATCTGGCCATTCCAACATCAGGAATTCTTTGTCTTCGGGAAATCATTAAGACCAGTCAGGCCATTATAACTGGACTGATGGGCCGTTTTGTTCGTTCAGAGCTTACGTCCGAACTCTGACCCCTGAAGAAGTGTGTGAGACAGGGTCATTGGGCTAGCTATGTGTCATGGGTTTCCTGTGCCAATACATTTTCATCAAATGAGCAGTTGCGCAAGTACAATAATCCAATAAGAAAATGTGTAAAAGAATAACTTAATGTTTGCCCAAACCATATAAAGGCTTATAAAGGTTAGTACATATAGAGGTAATACTGGGATTCATGATATTCACACTCTAAAACTCTGTCACAATATTCCTGTCAAAACATGCAAGTGTAACAATATCCCAATTCATAACGGCTATTTTCCTATGTAAAAATAAATAAATCACACTCTAAATCAAAAGAATATAATGTATGAACAATATTTCAGTTCATAACAATTTTCCAATGGTTTAGAAAAATAGCTCTGTGATGACGTTTGTCTATAAACTGCTACACATTCTTTGGGACTATTAGTGTATTAGTGTTGTACTGTTAGGCGTTTACTGCACTGCTGGAGCTATGAGCGTAAGCATTTCTCTGCACCTGCTTTAACATCTGCTAATCTGTGTACACGACAAATAAACATTGATTGATTTTTTATTTATTTGACATCGTATCTGACCGTGTATCATTTGAACTGCTCTCTCCATACTTAATGTACTCCTTCACCGGGCTTCTTCTCTCATTGGCCATTGCTCACTCCGCCCAACAGCCCCACGTACAGCCCCGACCAACCCTGACTTCAAGTGACCACAGTGTACTGGCTAAGTTTACTCTATATTCTGACCTCAGACCCCACCACTACTATCCCTCTGTGTCTCAGCAGGTCTGACTGTAGAGCAGCAACACATAGCGTCTGGCTGATGAAGAGATGCTGTCCACTGGACCATACATTACCTTGTTACCATGGGGATGACAGAGTAGACCGGATGCTAGGTTGTTTCCTGGGACATGACTAACACCTAGCTTTACAGAGAGAACTAATATTCATGACGTGTTAGAAGAAGCCCACTTCCGTACCCCTCACCTACTCATATTGATTTGCCCTACTCCTATGCTGTATATTCTTCCTCCTGCACACTCTGTCAGTGGGATTCCTGAAGACAGGAATGGGATGCAGGAGCCAGGCCGGAGCTCCCAGTGCCCAGCCAGCATTCCACAGGGGATTAAGTGGAAAGACTTATATAAGCTCTGACGGTTCCTCATCTCCAGGGTTCCATATCCCCAGGAATCTGTGTTTCGGTTTCTCTTCCTTTGAAGAAGCAAAAGCACCTCCTCTCCTATTTTCTCACACTAAAATAGAATTTTGTTCAGGTTACAAAACCAGCCCGAGTTATTTATAGTTGGTTCCACTGTCTGTTCTCCACATTCCAGTGACACATCTGGAACGATTAGTCTTCTATTCTGTGGTTGGATCTCTGGGGCAGTGTTTGGGAGGTTATTAAAGAGACAAGCGGTGTACTCCTTTTTTTTCTTTTTTCTTTACCACCTTTTTGATCTTGTCTCATCGCTGCAACTCCCCAATGGGCTCAGGAGGCGAAGGTCGAGTCATGTGTCCTTCCAAACATGACCCGACAAACCGCACTTCTTAACCCAGAAGCCAGCCGCACCAATGTGTCGGAGGAAACACCATTCAACTGACGACCAAGGTCAGCCTGCAGGCGCCCGGCCCGCCACAAGGAGTCGCTAGAGAGTGATGAGTCAAGTAAAGCACCCCAGGCCAAACCCTCCGCTAAACCCAAACGACACTGGGCCAATTGTGCGCCGATCACAGCCAGTCGTGATACAGCCCGGGTCTGTAGTTATTGATCCCGGGTCTGTAGTGATGCCTCTAGCACTGCGATGGGAGGCACACAAACTGTGTACTCTAATTCAATATTCTCTAGTGGAGTGGATCCTGAAAGAAGAGCTGGGTGCTGGTGATGAGTAATAAATTATAGACCGGAATTATGTCCATAATTCACTAGTTAGAGCTGAGAGACTGTGTGTGCGTATGTATCTATGCCTTTAAAGCTTCCAGTCAGCGTGTAGCAACAGGGCAGATTATTTTATTGGTTATTTCTCCTTCTTTGTCTCACCTGCTCCTCTATTTCTGGCACACTAATTGGTGGTTAGCTGGTAGGTTAGATGCACCTCTGCACGTCACCTATTATGCACATCTCACTGAGTTCCCCCTGCCTACCCAGGTACTCAGCATCGCCTCCCAGGTTCCTACTGCTCTATTAGACCTCATTAAGAATGTTCCAGAAAGTCTACATCGGTCACTTCCTGTCACACTGCCTGTGCATGTTCTCACTGATCTACTTAACACAAACTATTACATTATCTCACTCGCACTCTCCCTCCCTCTTTTTCTCTCTCCTCTTCTCTCCTCTTCTCTCTCTCTCTCTCTCTCTCTGAGTAGCAGGGTCATTGTGATTCTAGAGGTCAAGGGCAACATCACATTAGTTGTGAATTGATAATGGATCTGGTAAATGGGCCTAAAAGCTCTCTATTAGCTCTCTATTTCTGTTGTACCACAGAAACCTGTTACTGTACATTATACCTTCACTCGCGAGGCCATTACAGGCACAGGGCTATTGCAGGGACAAACAGTCATAAACCATATACACACACTATGCATTTGTAGTAATAGGAGCAGACACACATTCATGCACAAATCCCAATTGTTTCCCATTTTATGTATTTAGGAATATCGATTTTTTTTCTCCACATTTTGCTGGGTTACGGCCTGATTTTAAAATGGATTCATTTGAGATTGTGTGTCACTGGCCTACACACAATACCCCATAATGTCAAAGTGGAATTATGTTTTTAAACATTTTTACAAGTGAATTAAAAATGAAAAGCTGTAATGTCTTCAGTCAATAAGTATTCAAACCTTTTGTTAAGGCAAGCCTAAATAAGTTCAGGAGTAAAAATGTGCTTAACAAGTCATATAATAAGTTGCATGGACTCTCTGGTCTGTGTGCAATAACAGTGTTTAACATTATTTTTGAACGACTACCTCATCTCTGTACCCAACACATAGAATTATCTGTAAGGTCCCTCAGTCAAGCAGTGAATTTCAAACAAAGATTCAACCACCAATGCCACGCAAATAAGGGAACCTATTGGTAGATGAGTAACATTTTTAAAAAGCAGACATTGAATATATCTTAGAGCATGGTGAAGTTATTAATTACACTTTTTATGGTGTATCAATACACCCAGTCACTACAAAGATACAGGTGTCCTTCCTAACTCACAACATTGTAGTTACTCCATAATACAGAGTGAATGACAGAGTGAAAAGAAGTGTGAAAAGAAGTGTGAAAAGAAGAAGAGTGAAAAGAAGAAACCCAGTACGGAATAAAAAATATTGAAAAAAATGTATCATGTTTGCTTAAAGGCACTAAAGTAAAACTGCAAAAACTGGAAAAACCTTTGTCCTGAATACAAAGTGTTATGTTTGTGGCAAATCCAACACAGCACATCATGCTCTGTGCTGTACAGTCTGTCCTCACGATGGAAAACGACATCTCATGTCCTTACCTATTTTGCGTTTGTTTTCTCATCTCTGGGGATGTACAGACAGGAGCTCTGATAAACCATGGAAACGTGGGCACCTCAACAAAACACACACACCTGTGGATATGCTTTGATCTCATCCAGAGTGGCATACTTTGATACGTCCATGCTTTGATCTCATCCACAGTGGCATACTTTGAGTAGCACTCTTCATATTTTCAAGCATGGTGGTGACTGCATCATGTTATGGGTATGCTTATCATCAGCAAGGATTAGAGAGTTGTTGTTTTTTTATGATAAAAATATACGCAATAGAGCTAATCACAGGAAAAAATCCTAGAGGAAAACCTGGTTCAGTCTGCTTTCCAACAGACACTGGGAGACAAATTCACCTTTCAGCAGGAAAGTAACCTAAAACACAAGGCCAAATTTACACTGAAGTTGCTTACCAAGATGATATTAAATGTTTCTGAGTGGTCTAGTTACAGTTTTGGCTTAAATCGGCTTGAAAATCTATGACAAGACTTGAAAATGGCTGTCTAGCAGTGATCAACAACCAATTTGACCGAGCTTACAGAATTCTAAAAATAATAATTGGCAAATATTGTAAAATCCATTTGTGCAAAGCACTTAGAGGCCTACCAAGAAAGACTCACAGCTGTAATCACTGCCAAAGGTGATTCTAACATCTATTGACTTCGGGGTGGGAAAACTTACAGTGGGGCAAAAAAATATTTAGTCAGCCACCAATTGTGCAAGTTCTCCCACTTAAAAAGATGAGAGAGGCCTGTAATTTTCATCATAGGTACACTTCAACTATGACTGACAAAATGAGAAGAAAAAAATCCAGAAAATCACATTGTAGGATTTTTAATGAATTTATTTGCAAATTATGGTGGAAAATAAGTATTTGGTCACCTACAAACAAGCCAGATTTCTGGCTCTCACAGACCTTTGATTCACAGATTTGAAAGATACGTACACATTACCAGGCATCTCCTTTTTTTCTAGATTTACAACTTAAGCCAGCTATTCTGGCCTATGGAGTCCCTTGGGAAACCAAACTACCAAACCATCCAATGATGGGATTTATAAATATATAATCTGGGCTCCTGAAGGACTGATCTCTATAATACACTGCTCAAATAAAGGGAACACTTAAACAACACAATGTAACTCCAAGTCAATCACACTTCTGTGAAATCAAACTGTCCACTTAGGAAGCAACACTGATTGACAATACATTTCACATGCTGTTGTGCAAATGGAATAGACAACAGGTGGAAATTATAGGCAATTAGCAAGACGAGGTGCAAGGAAGAGCAGGAGGATCACTGCCAGAGCCCTGAAAAATGACCTCCAGCAGGCCACAAATGTGCATGTGTCAGCTCAAACGGTCAGAAACAGACTCCATGAGGGTGGTATGAGGGCCCGACGTCCACAGGTGGGGGTTGTGCTTACAGCCCAACACCGTGCAGGACGTTTGGCATTTGCCAGAGAACACCAAGATTGGCAAATTCGCCACCGGCGCCCTGTGCTCTTCACAGATGAAAGCAGGTTCACACTGAGCACATGTGACAGACGTGACAGTCTGGAGACGCCGTGGAGAACGTTCTGCTGCCTGCAACATCCTCCAGCATGACCGGTTTGGCGGTGGGTCAGTCATGGTGTGGGGTGGCATTTCTTTGCTGGGCCGCACATCCCTCCATGTGCTCGCCAGAGGTAGCCTGACTGCCATTAGGTACCGAGATGAGATCCTCAGACCCCTTGTGAGACCATATGCTGGTGCGGTTGGCCCTGGGTTCCTCTTAATGCAAGACAATGCTAGACCTCATGTGGCTGGAGTGTGTCAGCAGTTCCTGCAAGTGGAAGGCATTGATGCTATGGACTGGCCCGCCCGTTCCCCAGACCTGAATCCAATTGAGCACATCTGGGACATCATGTCTCGGTCCATCCACCAACCATCCACCACCATGTTGCACCACAGACTGTCCAGGAGTTGGCGGATGCTTTAGTCCAGGTCTGGGAGGAGATCCCTCAGGAGACCATCCGCCACCTCATCAGGAGCATGCCCAGGTGTTGTAGGGAGGTCATACAGGCACGTGGAGGCCACACACACTACTGAGCCTCATTTTGACTTGTTTTAAGGACATTACATCAACGATGGATCAGCCTGTAGTGTGGTTTTCCACTTTAATTTTGAGTGTGACTCCAAATCCAGACCTCCATGGGTTGATAAATTTGATTTCCATTGATAATTTTTGTGTGATTTTGTTGTCAGCACATTCAACTATGTAAAGAAAAAAGTATTTAATAAGAATATTTAATTCATTCAGATCTAGGATGTGTTATTTTAGTGTTCCCTTTATTTTTTTGAGCAGTGTATATATATTTTTACACTTTTGGAAAGCTCATATTCTGAGCTAGACTTTATAAAAGTATGGCCCACAGATCTAAGAGAATCTGAACAACCTTTTAAGTGGAAAAGACTGTATTTACACCAAGGAAACGTTTTAGGATTAAATTGGCCCCAACTACCAACTGTTCACTGTGTTCCCTAAATCAGGTAGGAACTTTTTCTTCATATGACGTGGGCGTGCCCTGTAGTTAAACGCTTCTGGGAAAGAGTTACAAAATTCATTAGAGACCATTACTGCTGGCAGGCAGCACTGCCACGAGAAATATGTTGGCTCTTAGATGGCAATCACCTCACTCTCTCCCAATTCGCCAGTGGATACAGATACTATTAGAAGATATAACTTTATAATTATCGACAGTCAGAATGAATGGTACCAGTCAAGAAACAATTGAGGCCTGGACAAATATACTTGACTCTGTTTATTTGTATGTGTTTTTTCTTTTTTACAATGTATAAAGCAGTATATACATTTTTTACCCCCCCCAAATGGTCCAAATGTGTAATCCGTACCCTTACCGATATCGTGGACAGTAATGGTTTGAGAACATCATGTTTTGTACACTGAGTGGTTCTAAATTAACAGTTGTTTAGTCATTTGAAAATGCTCTTTCCATAACATAGATTGACCAGGTGAATCTAGGTGAAATCTAGGATCCCTTATTGATGTCACTTGTTAAATCCACTTCAATCAGTGTAGATGAAAGGGAGGAGACATGTTGTGGGGATGGGGTGGGAGGTTGGATGGAGACATATTGTGGGGATGGGGTGGGTGGTTGGATGGAGACGTGTTGGGGTAATGGAGTGGGTGGTGGGATGGAGACATGTTGGGGGAATGGGGTGGGTGGTTGGATGGATGGAGACATGTTGGGGGATGGGGTGGGTGGTTGGATGGATGGAGACATGTTGGGGGATGGGGTGGGTGGTTGGATGGATGGAGACATGTTGGGGGATGGGGTGGGTTGTTGGATGATGGAGACATGTTGGGGGATGGGGTGTGTGGTTGGATGGATGGATGGATGGATGGATGGATGGATGGATGGATGGATGGATGGATGGATGGATAAATAGATGTTAGGGGAATGGGGTGGGAGGTTGGATGGAGACATGTTGGGGGAATGGGGTGGGAGGTTGGATGGAGACATGTTAGGGGAATGGGGTGGGAGGTTGGATGGAGACATGTTGGGGGAATGGGGTGGGAGGTTGGATGGAGACATGTTGGGGCAATAGGGTGGGAGGTTGGATGGAGACATGTTGGGGGAATGGGGTGGGAGGTTGGATGGAGACATGTTGGGGCAATAGGGTGGGAGGTTGGATGGAGACATGTTGGGGGAATGGGGTGGGAGGTTGGATGGAGACATGTTAGGGGAATGGGGTGGGAGGTTGGATGGAGACATGTTGGGGGAATGGGGTGGGAGGTTGGATGGAGACATGTTGGGGGAATGGGGTGGGAGGTTGGATGGAGACATGTTGGGGGAATAGGGTGGGAGGTTGGGTGGAGACATGTTGGGGGAATGGGGTGGGAGGTTGGATGGAGACATGTTGGGGGAATAGGGTGGGAGGTTGGGGGTGGAGGCTCACTTATTTTCTTATTTTCTTTACCTGCTACATTTATTGTTTCTTTCTGGCTCTGTGGCATGATCATGGTGATCAATGCTTTGAGTTTGTGTAGTGCCAACTAAATTAATAAAGATTTGGTTACACAAAAAAACATTAATAAAAAATACACTTTCATATGCATGATTATGTATGCATAAGTAACACAGAATTGTAACAAAACACACACACACTAATGTTAGTGCTTAGTTCTGGGGTAGATCTGTCCCAGAGTTACCTGAGAGGCAGACAGCATAGCGTTCTGCCATGGACATTTCATTCCACCTAGCTGTTGTCAGAGAAGCAGCACCTGGGTCGGGTTGGGCTGCTTGGTGCCGTGGCGTGGGCTCCGTGGCAGTGGCATGATCAACATCTCAACCACAGACTGTGTCCTGTCCTGGCAGAGCCAGCAGTCAGCTCCAGACCTGCAGCAATGTGTGCTTTGGCAACCAGTCAACCAGCCCTCTCACGCTCCACACACGCTCCCTCCTCCCTCTCCCTCTCAAGCTCTACATCCTCCCTCAACCTCCATCACAGTACCCTCACGATATACACGCTGACACCCTCACTATAGCAGAATGACATGGCTATGATGCATCCCCTAGGGTTGTCAGTGTGAGTTTATCTGAACTGTGAGTCAGGCGTTCTAACCGTCAATGTTGCTGGTTAGCATACGTTGGGGGGAGTTTATACTCGCTTGCTCGCACGCACGCACGCACGCACACACACCACACACACACACACACTCTCACTCACACTTTTTAAGTAGTTTTGCAAGAATCCTCCCCTGTGCAAGCCGTCTTACATGCATGTTCTTTGTTTTGGAAAGATAAAGCCCACATCTGACCCTCTTTCTCTTCACACTGCTGTCCATCTGATAGGAGAGCAGGGCTGTTTTCCTATGAGCTAACCCAGCCGTCTGACGGGGAAGTGAGAGCCACAGAGCGAGACGCTTTACATTCCAATAGCGAGCAACTGCTATCAACACACCCGCTAGGGCTAAATATGATATCAGCTCTATTTGGAGAAGGACCTAACAATAACCATTATATAATACAGATGGAATCCTGACAGTCCTGGCAGTGAGTCAGGTCACTTTGTGTATATTATCTCTCTGTGTTGATGTTGGAGTGCATGTGGACACATCCCACTCTCCGAAATAGATCGGACCAAAATACAACTGGCCTGCGCTGTTGATTTAAATTACAGATCCTACAGACTTCAGAGGGCGTTTTGGGCAAAATCATCCCAATGTTCAAGTCGGTTTATTCATACATGGGCATAAACTCCCGTTCAGTTTTGTTTGGCAAGCTTGAACCAAAGAGATTTCTTCTGGAGAAGTTTTATGAATATTTAATGGCGAATGGAGATTTTTGCCTGTAGACACACTTGCACATAAAGGGACACACACACACACACACACACACAATGTACTTATGTGCTTTCCCCCAAAGAGGGAGGGGGTTCTTAAATTTAGTTATGTAAGGTTAAATGAAGTGCTTTGCTTTTGTTTCATGGTTTGATGGAAAACCCAGTCAGAGTCTAGCTGTCTGGACAATCTTATCTAGCAAGAAAACAGGCAGCTCACTTAACCCTCGAAAGTTGTTCAATCTGCATTAAGAAAAACAACAGAATGGCTTGGACTGGTCTTCTCCAGATCACTGCAATGTACTGTTTTTAGCCAATTGTCTTGTTCGGTACATTGGGTTTACTGGGTTTATATTGGTTTGCTCTCTGCTCTGAGCTCACAGGAAGTCAATTCACAGTGTTAATCTGTTGGTCAGTAGTTGTCTTCCTATTAGGGAGGAAACCCTGAACTGTGGGACAGTAGTAGAAAAGTATTCAATTGATATGGAGTCTTTGTTGGGCTGAACTCTGACCTCTAGGCTAGTAGTCTACATACGGTGCATTTGGGAATTATTCAGACCCCTTGACTTTTTCAAAATGTTGTTACGTTACAGCTTTATTCTAAAATGTATATCAATTAAAACAAATCTCAACAATGTAAACACAATACCCCATAATGACAAAGAAAAAACGTTTTATTGTTGTTGTTTTTTAACTGGTGATGAGGGAGAACAAATCATTTAATCTGCTTTAGACCAAAGGTTGTTATGTAACAAAATGTGGAAAAAGTCAAGGGGTCTGAATACTTTCCAAATGCACTGTATATAACTGTTCCATTAGGAGAAGAAAAACACAGATGATCTTATGTAATTGTACTGTTTGGCAGTAGAACTGATGCTGTCGTCTGCAGTATGTAGCAGTATTCATCCCAGGTGTTTGTCTCTCTGAGTAGAGCGTGGCTGTCTTCCTCATTTGGTTTCATGTTTGCTTTTATATGTATTTTCTGTCTTCTCATTAACCAATGGCAACCACATTCCATAGGGCGGCAGGTAGCCTAGCTCTTAAGAGCGTTGGGCCAGTAACTGAAAGATTACTGGTTCGCATCCCCAAGCCAACTAGGTGAAAAATCTGTTGAGCAAAGTACTTAACCCTAATTGCTCCTGTAAGTCGCTCTGGATACGAGCGTCTGCTAATTGACTAAAATGTTAATGTAAAATTCCTTAGCAGGGGGAGAGACACAACGTGTCAACGTTACCTACCCCTGCCCACCACAGGGGGCTCCTGTGGAGCCACAGGGGGCTCTTGAGTCCCGCAGCAGTCTAAGGCACTGCATCTCAGTGCTAGAGTCATCACTACAGACCCTGGTTCGATTCCAGGCTGTATCACAACCGGCCGTGATTGGGAGTCCCATAGGGCGACGCACAATTGGCCCAGCGTCGTCCGGGTTAGGGCCTGGCTGGCGTAGGCCGTCATTGTAAATAAGAATTTGTTCTTAACTGACTTGCCTCATTAAATAAAGGTTAAGTAAAAATAAATAAACATGAGGTTCTCTGTGGTAAATAAAAGGCCTCTTGTACTCCTTCTCCTGGCTTTACTGCGGTAATCTAGTTCACTCATTAGAAACTAGAAAATGTGTTCTCTTTCTGTCCGTCTCTGAGAGAGATGCTTGATGACTAGAATTCTGCATGAGTGTAAACTCTCTCTCCCTCTCCCTCCCTCCCTAGGGTGTGGTAATCCTGAGGAGCTGACTATGGAGAGGGCCCATACAGCAGTGGAGGGGGTGTTTGAGACCCTCAAAGAGTTGAGCCATGCCCGAGACCACCTCAAACAGTTCACCTCCGTCTACACAGCCAGCGATGGAGTACATCAGGTCAGTCAGTTGCACAACGACCCACAACTCAACAACGCCATCGGTGTCGGCGGTCGCCCTCACAGTCTAGGATTACATCAGACAGGCATTCTTTGTTCGGAGGTGACTGTGGAACCCAATCCCTCACTAACACACCTCATACGCCTCCACAGCATCCTCCAGAACACATTACTGTTGTATTTTCTAGTAGTGAGTTTCTGTCCACAATGTGCAGAATGTGGGGCTATCTCCATTTGTCTATTCAGCTGTTCAACTATTCATTCATTTTCTGCCCATACATACATCACAGGAGCCTTGTGACACCTTAGTTGGGGAGGATGGGCTCGTGGTAATGGCTGGAGCTGAATTCGTGGAACGGTACCAAATACATCAAACACATGGTTTCTAGGTGTTTGATGTCATTCCATTTGCATCGTTCTGGCCATTATTATGAGCCGTCCTCCCCTCAGCAGCCTCCTGTGACACCGATGTAGTACGTATCTCCACAGACTTAAGACAATTATTCTCCCTTTTCTCCTGCCCCCTTTTACACACACCCTTGTGGGAAATGACACTGCCTGAAGCCACCTCCGGTAAATTGCGTCAGAGCCACAGCCTTCTGAATGACTCTCTCGCATCAGTGTCAGAGTGGCACATCGTCCCTGTATCTCTGTATCTTGTGTAACACACAAACCGTCTTCCTCCTTTTCAGAGGTAGTTATTGTTTGGAGGAGGGCACTGCAGGCCGGCAGCCACACACACACTGTACCTGTGAATGACATATTCCATGATGTATATTGCACTCCCATCTGCTCGTAATACCTCTGACAGTACCTTCACACTTTATTTGGAACTGTCTTGATTTTACACTCACAAAGAGTTATGTATTATAATGTTTACTTCAGGTTGTTGAAAAATCGAACCCCCCCATCTGGTTATCTGCATTCTAGGTCTCGGTGTTCTGCTGGCACCAAACAGTGCCAAAGCAAGGAGGGAGAGAGGCATTTTATCATTCGTTTTTTTTTTCAGACACTTTAGAGTCGTGTTCTTTTTCTCAGCGTGGAAGAACACAATGTCAAATCTAACCACTGCCAGTGCTCAGGTTTCTAAGTACATAGGCTTGAGTACCTGCCTGCATACACTCATATTCTCTCACACTGTGCCACACTGAAGAACACACACACACACTCACGCTGGAGACAAAGGGCACATTGACCTAGACAGAGACAGATTTATGTGCTGAAGTAGGACCTACATGTTGTACAAAATGACACGTAGTAATGATACTTCAGTAGCTGGGTCAGAATTACTCGTCTTCCTAAGTCATGGCACATTTTATAATAGGTCTCCGCGGCTCTGTTTGTTCCTGTCTGTCAATCTCTCTGACTCTGTCAGACGCACTAAAGGAGTGTGACGTGTTTTAAACGGTAGTTTGGGGGTCGGGGCCTTCGGAGGCAGGCTGGGAACATTGCGTGACTTTGGGCTGACAGAAATGTCTTCTTGCACAGAACACATTGTCACCATTGTCAAGTTTTTCTTTTTTTTTTACTAAAGTGTGCATCATATAGGCCGACATCATGTTTTCATAAATATGTTGCAGAAGTCATCATCTCAACATTTTTTTCAGTCAAATGAATCAGTACGGTATGTGATTCCCATTGTAACATGCACACACTGGCGTTTCGTTTTTTTTGCACACATTTTGTCACGTGTGTCTATACGTATTAGCTTTATTGAATAGAGCAGGAATTATATTACTCTCATAACTGAACATCAAAGTGTGCACATACACACACACACGCCTATATAACTACTGCTGTACACACCTTTTCTATTCATATACTGTCCATACTGTCTATACACACCATTTATATATATATGTGTGTGTGTGTGTGTATATATATATATATATTTATTTATATGTGTATATATATATATTTATATGTGTATATATATATATATTTATTTATATTTACAGATTTTTCACTAAATTAGCCCAGAGGGAGGTAGAAGGGTAGCATATGACTGGGATGGACGGCTTGAAGAGGACACATCAGTGATTTCATTACCGCTCTCTTGTCCATCTCAAGGTCAAGGAGTGGGGAAGTAAAAAGGGAAACTAAATTGACCGCAACAGGGAGATAATTCCAAGAAGACCTATCAATTTAGTCTATCTGTGCACACACACACACACACACACATACACACACGCACAACTCCCTTCTGAGAAGCGTAGAGAGGATATTGGTTTTGGTTTGAAGGTTGCAGTGGCATTGCTCATCTCATATGAAGTCATATTTTTCTTCCATTGCTATAGTAACCACTCTCCCTGAGGAGTCTGACAAGACTCTTATTAATCCGGGGGCTAAACGAAGGTCCGTCTATTCGTCAGGAAGCACTCAGCAAAATAACAAAGTGGGACTCCGGATCCTAGATCAACGTTTAGTAGGCTGATTCAGCCTGAATATTAAAAAAATTACAAAGTGGGACTCCGGATCCTAGATCAACGTTTAGTAGGCTGATTCAGCCTGAATATTAAAAAAATTACAAAGTGGGACTCCGGATCCTAGATCAACGTTTAGTAGGCTGATTCAGCCTGAATATTAAAAAAATTACAAATACATGGCATATCGTAACTCATATCAACTAATTAAACCAAATCATTCTAAACTTCATTATACGATTGTTGATGCTGTGGGGGTTTTGCGTGGATGATCTGTTCATCCTCCTCTTTAGTAGGTGAGATCCAGGGGGAATTCATATATATTAGTAACAGGGAAATTCAATTCAAATGTCATGGGAGGCCAGAGTGGGATGACTTAAGCTGAAGGAATTAAAGGACTGTTTTTGTCTTGTTAGTGGATGGGGAGATGAATGAATTGGTTTGTTTGTTTGTTTCATTTGAACGCGTAGGCCAATGTGTGTGTCTCTCTCTCTTTGTGTTTGTGTTTATGTGTGTTTACATAAGTAATGTGTTTCCTCCCAGGTTGGTTTGTGTATGCTCAATGAGCTGACCTCTAGTTGTGTGGGGAAGTTGAAGCGCTCGATGTTGGTTTTTAAAAGACCAACATATAACAAGGTCAGTCTCCCAGCTGCCCTGCCTAATATGGCTGAGCGGGCTGTCAGTCACGGGGGAGAGTCACTTCATTAGATAGAGAGCAGGGCTGATGGTGTGAGGCTGATTAATTGGTATGAACTTTGACAGGTGTGAAGAGGCCATGTCTGAGGGGCAGAAGGGGGTCGTACCTGGATATTACTGTGTCATACCTGAGTCAAGCAGAGGAGGATGGAGCCATATGCTCTGTGTTGATACTGGTTGCTGTGTGTGTAGTTGTGTTTGTGTGCATACCTGTGTGCAGCCCCTTACCAAAAGTAGATAACCTACCTTTTCTGAAAGCCCTGCTATTCAGAGTATTCTCATAAAGCCCTGCTATTCAGAGTATTCTCATAAAGCCCTGCTATTCAGAGTATTCTCAAAAAGCCCTGCTATTCAGAGTATTCTCATAAAGCCCTGCTATTCAGAGCATTCTCATAAAGCCCTGCTATTCAGAGTATTCTCAAAAAGCCCTGCTATTCAGAGTATTCTCATAAAGCCCTGCTATTCAGAGCATTCTCATAAAGCCCTGCTATTCAGAGTATTCTCATAAAGCCCTGCTATTCAGAGTATTCTCATAAAGCCCTGCTATTCAGAGTATTCTCATAAAGCCCTGCTATTCAGAGTATTCTCAAAAAGCCCTGCTATTCAGAGTATTCTCATAAAGCTCTGCTATTCAGAGTATTCTCATAAAGCCCTGCTATTCAGAGCATTCTCATAAAGCCCTGCTATTCAGAGTATTCTCATAAAGCCCTGCTATTCAGAGTATTCTCAAAAAGCCCTGCTATTCAGAGTATTCTCATAAAGCTCTGCTATTCAGAGTATTCTCATAAAGCCCTGCTATTCAGAGCATTCTCATAAAGCCCTGCTATTCAGAGCATTCTCATAAAGCCCTGCTATTCAGAGTATTCTCATAAAGCCCTGCTATTCAGAGTATTCTCATAAAGCCCTGCTATTCAGAGTATTCTCATAAAGCCCTGCTATTCAGAGCATTCTCATAAAGCCCTGCTATTCAGAGTATTCTCATAAAGCCCTGCTATTCAGAGTATTCTCATAAAGCCCTGCTATTCAGAGTATTCTCAAAAAGCCCTGCTATTCAGAGTATTCTCATAAAGCCCTGCTATTCAGAGTATTCTCAAAAAGCCCTGCTATTCAGAGTATTATCATAAAGCTCTGCCACACTTTGGGGCTGCATTGTTCACTTAGGGAACTTCTCTCACATAAAAAACTCCATCTTGAATCCTTGGTCTGGTTATCTTGTAATCTAAAAATGGACAGCTTTATAGGCCTGGGTAGCTGGGCAGATTAAACCTTCATTCTATTAATTCTGCTCTTTCTTCCTTGCACTCTCTCTCCCTTTCTCTCTTTCTCACTCATTCTCTCTTTCTTGTTTTTCCTCTCTCTTGTCTATGTTTCTCTGAAAGCGATATTCTTGAGTATTGTGTTTATCAGGTGCAATATAGGGCTCAACACACACCACGCCAAGAGAGACACCACAGCACTGCATAAAGAGAGACCTAAGACGACAACACAGCATGACGATAACTGTGTCCATGTAGGTCTTTTCAAAGTGCCCTCTCCATCACTCCCAGCACTTTGGGGTTGAACTTTTGAACTGAATGCAGTAGCGTGTTGAAGGGATAGAGTGCTCTTAGTGTGCAAGGATAGAATAAATGTAGAATAAATATATCTCTCGAAGGGCTATTAAATGAAGAACGTCGAACGCTTCCTCTCCGAGTCGTGTTGATGAGCGTGTGTACATGTCTGCCACCTGCGCCTATGTGTGTGTGTTAGAAGGACAGTGATGACGTGGGCAGCTTGAGAAATGTACACCTCCTGGGTGTGTATCTGTAGGGGCGTGTTGTTCTACCAGGATTAACCGGAATGCCCTGCCTGCAGCGGTTGGGTGTTTTGGTGGAGCAGGTTAGGTCACGTCGCACTGACTATTCAGCCATATTTACCGAGCGAACAGCCTAACAGCCTGCCTGGCTGACATGCCCGGCTGTGCAATCAGTGTATGAGCCTCAACAACACTCAACACAGTGCACTAATCAACAAGGCTATTCCAGACCAAAGTCATCAGCGCACACACACACAAACACTTAACACACAAACACTTGTCTTTAGCCATACCTTACCTTTACAATATCTTCTTGAAACAGCGGATGTTCATTTTTATGCAGATGATACTGTTCTTTATTCAAGTGGTGGTAGTTTATCTTTAGCTTTTGAAAATGCCCAAAGAGCATTTAACATCATACAACAGAATCTGTCTGATTTAAAGCTGATTCTAAATTCGGGTCAAATAAAATGCATGGTATTTTCAAATGCCAGGCATGTTACTAATCATGTCATTGCTCCATTGGCTGGACATACTATAGAGCAAGTTAAAGTGTACAAATATTTGGGTGTGTGGGTTGATGATAAGCTGAGCTTCACTGTACATGTAGAGAACTTGATAAGGAAGCTCAAGCTGAGAATAGGTTTTTGTTACCAGCATAAGGCTTGTTTTTCTTTTGAGGCCAGGAAGGAGCTGGTACGATGTACATTACTGTCGGTTTTAGATTTTAGTGATGTTTTATGCAGGCCTCAACCACTACCCTGGGAGAACTTGATTCAGTGTATCATGCAGCCCTCAGGTTCATTACAAATCAGAAACGATCACACATCATTGTGATCTCTACAGCGGTGTTGGCTGGTCGTCATTGACCTTGCATAGGCTTAAACACTGGTATACACTGATTTATATTGGGTAAAATTATCTCTGTTCTTTTTTAGTCAGGTCAGTAAATAAATATCAATTACGGTCCCATTCTGATTTGCTTCTAACAGTACCAAAAATTAGAACAGGTCATGGTAGAAATATTTTTAGTTACGTGGTCCTGGAATTCTCTCCTGAACATTTTAAAATGTGATGATCTAGTTTTGTTAGTGGAGTTTAAACACTTGATCGATATATATATCATAGAAGAGTGTAATTCTCTTCAGGACAGCTGATTTTAGTCAAGATGTTTGTGTTTTCAATGTAATATGTAATTGTTGTACTGTATGTGTGTTTATAGTTTTGTTTAATGTTGTGTTAGTGCAGTACTTCTCAAATAGTGGGGCGCGCCTGGGGGGGCTCGGAGCAATGCCAGGGGGGGGCGCGTGTGACTCCGGGGACATGCTTTTTTTGCCGCAGGGAGTAGGTTTTTTTTGCACCGAACAAGAGCACACAGCACAGAGCAGGAGATATGAAGTGCAGATAACAAACCCTTAAGAGACACCATGGAAAAATATTTAACAGGGATGAAAAGAAAGGCGGAGAGAGACGGAGATAATGAGACAAATGTAAGTCTCCCGAAAGCTAAGATGAGGAAATATGACGAAGCGTATGTAGCGCTTTGCTTCACTGTGACTACGGTGGGGGACGAGGAAAGACCGGTATGTTTACTGTGTCTAAAGATGTTGGCAGCGGACAGTATAAAGCCAAATAAATTAAGGCGTCACTTAAAGACATTACAACCCAATCACGCTGATAAGCCGCTTGAGTTTTTTTCAGCGAAAACGTGACGAATATTGCCAACAATCGTCCCGCTTTGTGAATGCTACTTCAGTAAACCAGCACTGTTAGCATCATATAAGGTGGCGTACCAAATTTCTCAGTGCAACAAAAACCACTCCATAGCAGAGGAGCTGATACTGCCTGCAGCATTAGACATGGTATCTGTCATGCTGGATGACGCAAGGGCTGCAAAAATAAAAACTCTCCCTCTGACCAATGACACTGTCGCCAGACGTATACATGACTTTGCTAACGATCTTAAAGAACAGCTGGTAGATAAACTCAAAGACAAACGTTTTGCCTTACAGTTCGATGAAGCAACTGACACCAACAAAGACTTTTTGTTTATCGCTTATGTACGTTTAGACATGACAAACTCCCTGTGTGAGGATCTATTCTTTTGTAAATATGTCAGAGACAGAGCCACAGCTGAAGAGCTATTCAAAATGCTGGACTGCTTTCTGACTGAGAATGGGTTAAAGTGGGAGAACTGCATTGGTGTTTGCAGTGATGGTGCACAGACCATGGCAGGGATGAGAAAAGGACTTTGGGCACTCATCAAGAAGGCCTCACCTAATGCTGAGTGGACACACTGTGTTATATACAGAGAAGCACTGGCATCAAGGCACCTTTCCTCTGAATTAAGTGAGGTTATGACTGACATTGTAGGTGTAGTCAATTTTATAAAGACCAGACCACTAAAAGAGTATTCTCTGCTATCTGTGAGGAGATGGGAGCTGAACATCAAGCTGTGCTGCTTCACAATGAAGCAAGATGGCTGTCACGAGGTCTTGTCCTGAGTTTTTGAGCTCAGAGAGCAGATAAGAATGTTTTCGGAGCAGGAGCACAAGGTATGACCTCACAGAAAAATTTTGTGATGAGAACTTCCTGGCAAAACTGGCCTACCTGAGTGACATATTTGGAAAGCTACATGAACTAAATCTACAGCTTCAAGGGAAAGATAACACACACCTCAGGTCACAGGCAAGATCAGCTCTTTCACTCGAAAGCTTGCAATGTGGGGCAGGCGACTTGATGAAGGAAATACTGATTCATTCGAGAACCTGCATGAATTTGTTGACACTACTGACTATGATGCCACCTCAGTGATTCCATATATTAAGGAGCATATTTCATCACTGATAGGATTCTTTAAAAAGTACTTCCCTGAAAACAGTTCCCAATATGACTGGGTGAGAGATCCTTTCAATGCACCAGCTCCAACTGGTTTCAGCTCTGCAGAGGAGGACCAGTTCATTGATATGATGTCTGACTCCACATTGAGACTGAGGTTCACCTCACAGACACTGAGTGAATTCTGGCTGAGTGTAGAGAGGCAGTATCCACTCTTAGGGCAGAGGGCCATGGGCATTCTTCTTCCTTTTGCAACATCTTATCTTTGTGAGACTGGCTTCTCTGCTGTTGCTGCACTGAAGACCAAGTACAGGTCCCAGCTAAACATTGAGCAGGAGCTGAGAGTTGCAGTATCATGCTTCAAACCCCGCTTTGAAAAGCTGTGCTCTGCAAAACGTGCTCATTGTAGCCATTAATCCTGACTTCCTCATTTTGATTTTAAAAAATCAACACAAATTGTTTTATTCATTTTTGTTTTATAGGTCAACGTGTTTCATATATTGTGCTCCTGAGTTAATGTTGCTGATCAATTTGAATGTATTATTATTTATTGATTATATTTATATTTGATTATATTTATTTAAATTTCAGGCAAATTGATGCACTTTAAGTCTTTTCTGTTACAGACTAAAAAACAATGTTAATAAAGTTATTCTTTGTTGTAAGTTGATCTATATTTCCTTCTTTTTTCTTTTTTTGGTTTCTTTAATGTTAATAAGGATACAATGTTATGCAGAGGTGTACTTATAATTTTTTATAGACAAATGATACTATTTACAGTCGCGGCGGAGAGTTGGGGGGCACGAAATGTTTACTTCTTCCTAGGGGGGGGGCGTAACAGAAAATAATTGAGAAGCACTGTGTTAGTGTATGTAAGTTGTTTTGTCTGAAACGTTGTTCCCCCTGCTGCTATTGGACCAGGTCTTTCTTGGAAAAGAGATGTTATCTCAGTGAGGAAAAACCTGTATAAATAAAGGTCAAATAAAAAAAATAAAAAAATACCCACCAAAACACACTGGCTTATAACTGAAAACAAGTTATTTTCATCCCGAGCAACAATGACCCTTTCATAAACAACTCAATACCATCAGCTCATCTGCATGGACCATCCTAAATTCAATGAGAGGCCTGCCTTAAAGAGGTGAGGGGTTTATAAATCTCCTTCATATTTAATCACATCACAGCATCTCTCATCCATCCAGTAATGGAGGGGACTGGAGGGTCACACCCAATGATGTGCATAAACCCTGGAAGCTGACGGGGAGCTGTACTGAAGCCGCCGTGCAGCCATCTTGGCTCTCCTTCATTGTTTTTTTTTGATGAGTATATTCTATTACATACACCTTAATTAATTATTTAAAATTAAGTTCAACATTTTTTACTAATATTACTGTCCCCACCTCAACAAAGAAATACAAAAATACACTTGATTTTGTCCTTGAAACATTTGATTGAAATACTGTAGAATTCCCTTCATTCCTATGGAGGACTGCTCCTTCTGGGGAGTACCAATATGGCGGCCGGTGGCTTCAAATATTCTAATTGGCTAATACATAGCATTAGCAATCCAGGGTTTATATATACTGTACCACATTGGTCACAACACTGATGAGGGTTCTTCACGCACAAACCCTCTTTATTCTAACAACCCAGACAGACACAACTCACAGATACCTAACTAGCACAAAGACCTAATACACAGTACCACTCAATATACAACCATATAACAGTCCCTGTGCTATATATCGCTCCCCATCCACTTTGTTGTCAATATGTCATAACTCACAAGGACAAAGCAACAGGACTGGGAACAGGCTTTTAATCGCCAGCCGCTAACTAGTGAAGTATGATTCATATGTTTTGACTGTCCCTGTTCCTTTGTGTTCCTCTGTGTTCCTGTGTGTTCTCCAGGCGATGTGCCGTCCATTCCTCAGACAGGTTCTGGAGGAGATCTTCCACCCAGACAGACCTGAGTGTCCCGACATAGAACACATGTCTGGGGGCCTCACCGGCCTGCTCAAGACTGGCATCAGTATGTTCATGAAGTTGAGAGACTGAACCAACACACATATACACACACACACACACACACAGAAGAGACACACACACACGTGAGAGGTCTAGTTATGAAAGGGTCATATTTGGCTGAGATGTGTTGGATATGGAGATTGGGCCAGAGGTTTATGTAGATTTGGCACAGAGGATATGGAGATTTGGGCTTGTGGGTAAGGTATATACACTACAGACTCCTTTCTGCCAGCAGTCTGACTTCCCCACGTCTGGTATTAGTTAAACTGGTGACTGGCCTGCATAGAGAATTAGACTGGTTGTGCTAACATGGCCTAGTTTCACAGAAATGAAGACCTAAACAGACAGCCAACCAAGAAAGTCCATACCATCAAAGTAACTTTCTCTGAACCATACAATCTCCATAGTCATCCTATACACACCCTCCATACAGTAAAACATTGATATAAAACTCACTGAACATGCCATAAAATGACTTTTCTATAAGACCTCTTGTACCTTTACAGTATAAGCTTTATCCATAAAACACATGCTGTGTACACCCTCTAGTCTGGAGAGAACATAATGCGCTTTCACTGTCTACCTTACCGTTAAGAGGAGACTTCTCAGAAGACTGTGTGCATGTGTAGACCCACTCTATAGGTGAAGGTGTGCATGTGTAGATCCACTCTAGGTGAAGGTGTGTATGTGTAGATCCACTCTAGGTGAAGGTGTGTATGTGTAGATCCACTCTAGGTGAAGGTGTGTATGTGTAGATCCACTCTAGGTGAAGGTGTGTATGTGTAGACCCACTCTAGGTGAAAGTGTGTATGTGTAGATCCACTCTAGGTGAAGGTGTGTATGTGTAGATCCACTCTAGGTGAAAGTGTGTATGTGTAGATCCACTCTAGGTGAAGGTGTGTATGTGTAGATCCACTCTAGGTGAAGGTGTGCATGTGTAGATCCACTCTAGGTGAAAGTGTGTATGTGTAGATCCACTCTAGGTGAAGGTGTGTATGTGTAGATCCACTCTAGGTGAAGGTGTGTATGTGTAGATCCACTCTAGGTGAAGGTGTGCATGTGTAGATCCACTCTAGGTGAAGGTGTGCATGTGTAGATCCACTCTAGGTGAAGGTGTGCATGTGTAGATCCACTCTAGGTGAAGGTGTGTATGTGTAGACTTTTTATCAACTACTTTTCCACTCAACAAAAACAAAAACTGCAGTTTTGACCACTTTTCCCCAACAACTTGGACAAAAACGTGGAGGTTAAATCTTAGTCTGTTTCCCTGCTACTCAAATCTGAAATCAGAACAGGAATAACTTCTACCAATCAAGACGTACAGCTGTTTTAGTAAGCGCATCAACGACTTTTCCTCTCAACTTTTTGAAGCAACTACCATTTCACCACTTTCCCAACAACTTGGACAAAAACATAGGGCATATGAAATCTTAGTCAACTTCTCTGCTTTTCGAATCTGAAATCAGAACAGAGGATCTGAACCAATCAAGAAGTACAGCTGTTTTAGTAACCCCATCCACTACTTTCATTAAGCTTAATTCCCACTGTTGAGTGAACTGCCATGGATCTTCCCTAAACGTCGACATTTAAAACGGGTTGTTTGGATCCTGGATACTGATTGGACAAGCAGCATTCTAAGCCATACTGTATTCACAGACACAGGCACACCTATGCCTGCTAACAGTTCCGCCTGCATTATCGCTGCGCCTCTATAAGAATATCATCATTTTTACACTGCTGTCCGAATCATCTGTTGTATTTCTCTCAACTCGCACACTTTTCCCTTGCTTCCAGCCTGGCATTTAGTTTGGTGCAGAGGAGGTTAATATAAGCCTAGTTGTCTGCCTCTCCGACCTCGGAAACAATGTTATGTACCATAGAGAACAAACAGTGTCCAGACAAGACATCAACTTTTTCTGAGCCAGGTGAAATCACGCATCAATGTCATTATTATGGATATATTCAAGTCAATGACAATAGAAAAACAGTTCAAACAAAGGAAAATGTAGCTAATGTAAGGTGCGATATTTGACGTGACTGAGTTAGCTGAAGTTGGCAACATCAGCACCACGTGTGTTATTTCATAGTTTTGATGTCTTCACTATTATTCTACAATGTAGTAAATAGTAAACAAATAAAGAAAAACCGTGAAGTGAGTAGGTGTGTCCAAGCTTTTGACTTGTACTGGATATGTGACCAATAAAATGTGATTTGATTTAAATTTAATCGTGCATCTGACCAATTGTGCAAGACTTTAGTTCTGGTTTAACCAAGATTACGTATTGCTTAATTATAGCACTGGGGGAGCACATTCTAAGAATGAGACAATTACTAAACAATGTGACTTTTGACACAAATCAGCTACTTTGAACACTTTCCCATCAAGTTAGACAAAAACCTAGAGGGTATGAAATCTTAGTCTACTTCTCTGCTATTCAAATCCGAAATCAGGGAGAAAATGAGGTATACCACCCTGCACACACCCGATCTCGGTAGCTAAGCAGGGTCGGGCCTGGTTAGTACTTGGATGGAGGTCCACCTGGTAATATCAAGTGCTGTAAGCTAAAAAGTATATATAATCTGAAATCAGAGCAGAAATATCTTCTGCCAATCAAAGATAGTACAGAATGTAAAGCATGACTGGTTCACTTAACTAAAACAAACAGGGTCAAACTCCAATTGTTTGTGTTTATTGGTTTTGGGGGGTTATGTAACTCAGTCGGGGTCTCAACTTACAATTGAGAGTTAGAATAGTAGAATACACAAGGTGCAAATTTGGTTGTGCATCAGCAGTTTTTCTCATGAACAGTGAATGTATCAGTATTCACTCGATTAACCATGTCAGCTAACTGTTTTTGATTTGTGAGTTAGTCTAGCCAGTTATCTAAACTTTTTAAGTAATCACGGCTGCATACCGACGGGCACGTGCCCGGGGGCCCTGACCTCCAGTGGGCCCTCATTGATGAATTTTGTCACTCTCACTCAGATATCATTTACATGTGTAGAATTGTAGGAAATGAGCTTTAAAACTGCAAAAACATCTCTGCCCCATGGCAAAATGAGTAGAATTGAATGAAATGTGGGGGGGTACAATAGAACTCAGGTACACACCCCCTTGGGGGGGGGTCAACCAAATCCCGCTTAGGACCCCCAAAAAGGCTAGAACCAGCCCTGAAAACAAACTTCTTTCAACCACCATGAAAATACTTTTAAACAGCTGAAATAAGTCACACAAGTTTACTTCATGTCAAATTACATTTCTAATTTGGTTGATATTATGTTTGCTTCGCTTTCCTTTCCTTTCCTTCTCTTCCCTTTCTCTTCTTAACCCTCCCCACCTCCCCTCCCCTCCTCTCACTCCTACAGACGTATCCAACTCTTGGTTGTTGCTAGAGTACAGTGGGTGTGTGTTGCCTGAAGGAGGGCAGGTCTTACCTCTTTAAGGATGCACATGTAGATGCTGTGTTTTTGTCTGCTGTTCTGTGTGTGCTGGTATAGCTAATACACAAATGCATGCACCCGCATACAAAGACTCATACAAATGCGAAATACAAAATGAACACAAAGACCCATACCCATCTGACCTACAACATTGCACACACATGCTCAGTCTCACATCCACACAAATATTTAAACGTAAACACACACACACACTCATATATACACGCTACCTACTCTGAGACACATGTTGAGCCAGCCCAGGCAAACTGCCCTGATGCACATGTCAGGCCATGCAGGACCAGTCCCGCCCCCCTGCAGCTTTGATTGCACGGTTATTATTCGAAGACTGCAGATGTGGCCTTGACGCTGCTTCCCAGCCAGTAGAGCACAGCCATTATCCATAGGCCAACCAATCACACACAGCACGCTCACCAGACCCTCTGACTCACACTCATGTACAAATCCGTGTATGTCTGGAATGAGTGTTGTTTAAAGCCTTCGACTGAATAGTGCATTCTGACCACTGCGTTGGGCAGTGACTCAGACCAGAGAGAGGAGAGACTGAAGGACAGAAGGGGAGGCCCACTGGGCACAGACCTCAGTTTAATGTCTCGTTTTGATTTACATTTGGTTGAGTTGTCAACTATTGTGAATGAAATCAACAAAAAATTGCCATGTCATTTGATTTAGGTAAAGCGTTAGGCATAAAAAAGACGAAATGCCCTCCTTACATTGAAAGCTTTTAGCAAATCCCAAGAGTTTTCCACTTTGACTCAAAGTCATCACATAGAAATTACGTGGAAAAAAACATTGATTCAACCAGTTTTTGCCCAGGGGGTAGTGACATACAGAGAGACAGAGAGAGGAAGAGAGAGAGTGAGTCAGTTTATGCTGAACTGGCTCCACAGATCAGAGTTTGTCTTCAGAGTTTCAGCTCACCAACCATAACATAACCTTCAATTATGTTATGGTTAGCTTGTTCCGTTCAAATTACATGAGCTAATCCTGTCGTGTTCTTTTCATCCCAATCCCTAACCCCTCCCTAGGTGAGCCGGCCACACCCCAGCGACCACGGCCTGCTCTTTCTCTTCCTGGTGGGAGGAGTCACTCCCTCTGAGCTGCGCCTAATCCGCAAGGTAGTCTCCGCCCACAAGCCGGGCACTCAGGTGAGAGACCCCGGCCTGCTGCTCTTAAATTATCTGGGAGAGCTTGAGTCGAACAAACAACACAGAGGGAGGGATTGGGGAGAGAGAGGGAGGGATTGGAGAGAGGGAGGGGTTGGAGAGAGGGAGGGAGGGAGGGATTGGTGAGAGAGAGAGAGGGATTGGAGAGAGGGAGGGGTTGGAGAGAGAGGGGGAGGGGTTGGAGAGAGAGAGGGAGGGATTGGTGAGAGGGAGGGAGGGATTGGAGAGAGGGGGAGGGGTTGGAGAGAGGGAGGGAGGGGTTGGAGAGAGGGAGGGAGGGGTTGAGAGAGGGATCGAGGGGTTGGAGAAAGGGAGGGAGGGGTTGGAGAGAGGGAGGGAGGGAATGGAGAGAGGGAGGGAGGGATTGGAGAGAGGGAGGGAGGGATTGGAGAGAGAGAGGGAGGGATTGGAGAGAGAGAGGGAAGGATTGGAGAGAGAGAGGGAGGGATTCGAGAGAGAGCGGTAGGGATTGGAAAGAGAGAGAGAGGGAGGGATTCGAGAGAGAGAGAGGGAGGGTGATGTAAATGGATCAAAGGAGAGGAGATGTGAGAGGCCAGGTGCAGACTACGCTGCTGTGGTATTGATGTGTTGTTTAGGCTACAGCTCTCCAGGTTATGGCTCAGTGTCATTACATAACACTCTGTGATGGGTTTGTCATCAGATTCTGAAGGGACATATCAAAAGAGGAACCTGAGCAGAAAATGCAGTGAGAAGCAGGGAGGGGGCGACCACAAAAATCTGGGTGCTGAGTTGACGATGCTCCTTCATCTGCCCTGGAAGAAAGTCAAAAGTAGCTAGATATTATATGACCCAACACACACACACACACACACACACACACTGACCCATATTCTCAGGTGACAGACAATGGATAGTGCAGCAGTAAATGCAACTCATGTTATATACTCACGTTATATAGACACGTACAGTAAGTGCAAAGCCATTGTGTGTGTTTGGCTGTTTTGAGTGTGGTAATGCATCTCAACAACATCCTCAACATCAGTGTGTATTGTACATTGTGTGTACATGGTTAGTGAACTGTGAGCCAGTGTACTGTAGTACAGTCTAATCCCTGGCTAGCTGTGCTAATGAAAGGGACGTATAATGGGGTTCAGAGGGGATGAAAGGCCTGAGCAGCATCAAAGCCTGATGAATACATCTCGAATCAGAACAACAGAAGAAAGAGACGCTCTTACTGTGCTGTAGGACCCTCATCCTGAAGCCAGCAGCCCACACACAGTCTGACCTCAGCCCACATACTCTGACCCCAACCCATTCAGACTGCTCCGTCTGTCTGCCTTTAGAGGTGTTCTGATCAGGGCTGGCTTCCAGGAACATACAGGTCATCTAAGGACTTGGTCATGAATGAACCCAGATTTAAATGCAGTCAGACAATAGTTTTGTTTGAATTAATGATACAGATATTATGTTTTTTTCAAATCCAGTTCAAAATGAATAGCCTGGATTTGCTTAATGTCTAAACTGAGTCATTGGGTCATATACTGAATGTGGACAGAAGGTGCAATAAATGTCATCTCTATCGAAATCAATTTGCATTATTTTAATTGAGAGATTGTTGCGCCTTCCATGTACATTCAGCATCTGCTTATTTTAAGTAGGACGTTTACTCCAGTTGTCTGAACCAATGGTCTGAACACACAGCAATTGTTGTGTTTCTCCTTTGCTGATGTAGTCACTGGCCAGTCTGACTCTCCCTGTCTGTCTGTGCTTATTCCCAGGTGCTGGTCCTCTCTACCAGACTGTTGAGACCTACAGACGTCCCCGAGCTGCTCTTCACCACCCAAAGACTGGTGCCAGACATTGGTGTGTGAGCATGGAACAAGGACCACGCACGCACACGCACGCACGCACGCACGCACGCCTCTACCACTCTTAGGGTGTGGAGAGGAGAAATGAGAGGCTCCAGTGAGATTGTGTGGTTTGGTAATGGACTGGAGTCATGGGTGTGGTGAGCAGAAGTGGAGGTTTATGAATTTGAAAAAACAGAGGATCTACTTCGGCTTTTTTCAAAGGCATTCCCAAATGTTTACTTCAGTTGTGTTACGTGAGAGTCCTCTCCCTTCCCTTGTACTACATTGTAAGGCAACACTTAGGTACTTATGGATTCTCTCATTCCAAACTGTACAGAATGTAAACGTGATCCAATCTGGTGTAATCTGATCTTGAAGCTCAACTCCAAACAGACAGATGACATTCAAATCAAGTTACTTTAATACGTGTTTTGTTGTTTACATTCAATCTGAATACGTTGAATAAATCTTGTATATTTGTGAAACTCATCCATGTGAAATGGAAAGTTCTTGAATGCTAGTTGGTTAGTGTGTGTGTGTGTGTGTGTGTGTGTGTGTGTGTGAGAGAGTTGTAGGGTTGTTCTGGCTGTGGCACTAACTGAAGTGCTAACAGTCCTATAGTATGTGTGAGCTCATTAGAAGTGAGAGTGTGATGTAACGTGAGGCGTCCTGGTGTTGAGATGGTGTGTCAACAACCAGCCGTTCAGAAGGCAGAGCAGCAAAAATTAGAGACATGTCTCCATGCACATTACAACCCTGACCTGACACCACAAACATACATCACCCCCTCTGTGACACCACAATAATACTGTTGTGTGGTGGCTGTGATATCTGTTGCCCTGACAATGACATGATCAGTCATGTTGTAACCCTGAAGATCACACAGACATAGCTGTCCTGTCAGTCACACTGCCCACCTTCCTGTGACATCATAGTAAGACAATGGTGGTGCTCTGTTGTAGCTGTCATGTTAAAGGACAATTCCACCACTTTTGAACCTTATAGTCATGATCTGCAGCACCAAACTAGTGTACCTGTGTGAAAACAGCTTGTTTCTATGATCTCTGGTTAAGATAAAGGTCCTAAAAAATGCTTCTCTGTGACAGTGTAGGATCAAAACCTGCAGAAAGTTGACAGAGTGCTCCCCACAAATCGATGTTTGAAAATCTGTATATTTCTTTCTACGCACTGTAGAAATGCACCGTTTACACCACTGGTATTGTGCTGATAGTGAGAATGAACTTGAAAGTTGGTGTAATTGCCCTTTAAAATCAAGGCCTCTAAAAGATCTGTATCTATGGATGAGTCAAACAGCCATCACACTGGTTGTGCATTCTACACCCACTGCTGTGGTAGAATAGAACATGCCATGGATTCTACTTGATTAAAAGCCTTCCTTCCACTTAGAAATGGGGTATATGCTAATTCTGTGGAGCCACAGTCATTGATCAACCATTCTTCTCATGAGGTTCAGAATCCTCTGTGGTCTTTTATCCCAGGTTTAGGAACAGCCCCTTTGAGGACGAGCCTGGTCTGTTAGTGTTCACCCTCACACGTCTGTGTGCACCTGGTTCATACCTGCCCCGTATAAAAGTATTGTCAGTGTATTTCTCAAAGAGGTTATAGTCGAAGACAAGAGTCGTCATGAATTCAATCATTTTATTTTCAAAAATGTAACAAATATCAGTAAGCCATTTGGCTTTCTTAAAGTGCATCACAGATACCCAACACCCCAGTGTCCAATCTATGCTGCCCCGCAGTGACCCTGCTGTCGTCGCATAGTTCACTACCATGTGCAAAATGATGGTTTTGCCTGCTGTACAAGGAATGCACTGGGGAACTGGAGATAATGACAGACGAGAAATGGAACAGTGACAACACAGCGCGCTGACTCAAGTGCTTGGCGTGTCTGACAGAGTGTTCTCTCAGCATTGCCAAGCAGAGTGGCAGCCTGAATAAAAATAACTCAAACTGACACAATAGGTGCCAGCTTAAAAAATAAAAAAAACATTCTGTGCAGTGTCCTTCAAGGCTTTTGTTGCCAGGAGAAGATATGAGATTGTGTTCACACTTTTATCTGGAGTATCTGGGCTTCATTCAGTGCAATGACAGCTTCCCCCTTTGTCTCTTCTGGTGGGCTGACATACCAACACCTCCCAGCTGCTGTCTCATAGCAGACCCCAGTGAACAGTCTCAGACAGGACAGGAGTGACGGTGACAAACAGGCTGACACCGGTCCGCCCCACAGGTCATTTCCGCTGTCAGAGTGAACATGGGGTCAGAGTTGAGCCTCCATTTTGTCTCTGCTGCTCATCGTAAGTCAGGCTGCTCCAGCCATATTGAGAAGTCCCAAACAAGACACAGGAATCTTCTCTGCCCTCTTCTCATTTCATTTATTTTCAGTAGCCACTTTGGACCACGTTGTGTAGTAGACGAACCCAAGTCCTTCTCACACAGAGGTGACAGTCCTGACTTTAGCAGACAGGGCCTGCTTGAAGCGCCTCTTCAGGTCCTGCATGTTGGGGGACTTGGGCCTGGGGATAAGGGGTGAGCGTCCCTTCTTCTCAGCCACTCCGCTGGAGGTGGTGTGGGAGGACATAGAGGCTGTGGGCTGCTGTTTGGCCATGTGGCAGCACAGCCTGTGGAAGGCCCCATGTACCTGGCTGTAGTCTTCGCTGGCTGACACCTCGTAGAAGGAGCAGCCCAGCGCTGCCGCCAGCAGGGGGCCCTGTTCGGCATCCACCCGCCTCATGTGCAGCAGGTCCGCCTTATTGGCCAGCAGGATGACGGGTGGCACGTTGGCCCTACCCGCTCGGGCCACCAGCTGGTGCAACTGGCCAATCAGATCAAAGCTATGGCGGTCGGTCACAGAGTAGACCAGCACCACGGCGTCGGCCCATTGGATGGAGCAGGTCACATGATCAGGGATGCTGAGGCCGTTACCGGTCAGCTGAGGAGAAAAACAAGGAGATCATGGTTAGAGAACTGTTGCATTGGAACCCACTTGATGAACGTTATATAATCCACCCTAGACAGCTATGGGATTTAAATTGAATCCAGATCAAATATTCCCATCTTTATGCAACAGGTCGGTTCTACTGAATGGAGTGCTGTAGTCTAGTCAGCCAGTGGGAGTAACTTAACTCCTCTCCTGCCCCTAGCCTACTCTCTCCTGTGGCTGCTGAGTGAGTGAAGGGGAACTAGGTGAGGTTGATTGAGGAGCCAGGCGTGGGGTATCATTTACCCCTAGCTCAGACATCCACTGAATAGAAATGGGAAATTAGATGGCTAGACTACAAGTCTCTGTACTTCAGTAATAAAAAAACCTGCTGGTTTGGACCAAAGCCCAGACCAGGGAGGGAAGAGCTCTACACAGAAAGTGCAGACTTCTCATAGCCTACTATAGTAATATAACGACTGTAAGATACTGATTCGTGGTAGGATTAAATCATGATCTATTCCTAAAACCTCACACAAAAAACCCTACAATGATCAGAGGCTAGCCTAAATAGAAGACTAGCCTAAATGGCGTTGGTTTGTAGGCACTCACAAGCAGACGTCTCGAGCGCTCAATTTGAAGTTGTGAGCGGATTTAGAGTTTGTGTAGCAAAAGGCAGATGGTGACTTACATCAACACCCGGCGTGTCCTGGACTTGGATGGCTACTTGCTCTCCTCCGTCCACCTGGACCTCTCTTGAATAAAGGTTTCCTGCGTTTCTCTCGTAGTCCCCGATGAAGCGCCTTGTTAGAAATCTTACTACCAGAGCTGGAAGAGAAGACGACCATAACATTAATCAAATGGTCTATGAATTTACAAATACATTTCTCAAATGTAGTTAATATAAAACGAACAAGTTCAAACAGTAAAACGAAAAACTGTAGATAAGTCCAACTGATTTTTCAATGTACCTGTTTTGCCAACTCCGCTGCCCCCGATCACGGCTATTTTGATGTTCCCGTTGGACGGGCACTCTGGGGTCGCAAACTCCGCGATGGTTGACATGTTCTGGACCAGACGCATTTTGACTAAATCCTCGTTCAGTTTTCAATATGATGCAACAATTTTATTCAGCTCTGTCAAACAATGTTTCGTAAAATAGTTTGTAAATACCTAAAGTAAACCCTTAATAGCAGCTTCAGAAAACCAGAAAATCTCTTGTCTGCTGTTCCTTCCAACCCGGAGCTGACTGGGTGAATACTGCAAAATGTGAAAGCCCGTTGGATTTTATAGTGCCAAAGAAATGGTCGATGCTGATTGGCTAGTGGCAACAGCAGGCTCTCTCGGCACCCTGCCTCCTTTCACGTGGATCCGCGAGCCAAACACAAGGAGAAAAAGACTGCAACCACCAATTGGATACCACGAAATTGTGGAGAAAAAGTGACCAAAAAAGAATGCCCCGTGCAACAAACAGGTGGGTCAGTTCTTAACAAAACATAATTTCGTATACATAATAAGCCCTAATAGCTACTGTAGAGGGACTGGGGCGCTAGTAATTGACCAGATAGATGACATTTAATAATACCCAAAACACGTGGGAAAAAATGGTGAATGAGATTATAGTATAAATATTGATCCCCAATAGAAACCAAACCTATCGAAAAAGTTAGTTGGGCCTAAGTATAAGAAAAAAAAGAAGAATATAATGACCACGTGCACACAGATGCTATTTGCACATCTGCAAGGAGAATCTAAAACATCGACTGATAAAGTGTGATCAAACGCACATCCTATAGTGGGGTGCGGGTCCGGAAAAATTAGTTCTAAAAGTAATACAGCCCGCACACTCGTAAACTCCACCACGTACCCGTATGAACAAACCCACAACATTTCGATCCTGCAAGCAGTGGCAGATTTAGGTACAGGCGACATGGGCAGCCAACCAAGGCGACATCTTCCCGAGGGCAGCACGAGGCAATGCACAAAAAAAATCGTAATGGTGACATTTGCGCGATCGGTTTTCTATCGCTCATTTGCGCATCACGTCAATGATGTGGGTCTCCACTCAGAAGTTCGAGATGGGGGGGGGGATCTATCAAATAGCGCACCTCTAAGGTTGTACAGTACTAATGCAATTAGTACAATCAGTCACACAATGAAATGCTACCAGATAAACTACAATTCATTCATAATACTGTGAATATATAGTTTCACATACATATTGTTGCATTTTGTTCTGGTTTGTGCGAAATCGGGTCGCCCAGGGAGCCATACAAGCTACAACTGCCTGCAAGGATCTTCATGTTTATTAATAAAGTCACGTGGTCGAGTTTATGAGTGTGCAGCCTCTATTTCTAAAAGATCACAGTACATAGGCTACACAGGAAAGTAGAAAGGTATTTGTTTAACAGGTGTCCTATTTAGAGACGCGTTGACTGTACTTGTCTGTATAAAACATGCACACAAACATCCAGGTCTTTTGTGTCTGGCAGTGTGCACGTGCAAAAGTACTGAGAAGATAGCTGTCGTTTCCGTGGCAGACGTCCCTAGTTGTGTGAATGGAATATAACCAGACACTTTGTAGGCGACTCCATGGAGTATTGTTGTGAAATAGATCCATGCTGTTGGTGGTAGGTAATGGGAGCAGTCAAAAGGCTCTTTACAAGGCCTCAGCACAGGGGGTTGATGTTCTCTAAACGGAACCCCACACACGCCTATCAGACCCCATGCAATCACACGGAGGTGTGAAAGTTGTCTGGCTGACACCTAACTCGAAGTCTTCCTGACTTCAGAGTCTGGAAAGGCTCCGTGGTGTTGTAGGAAAGATGCGTCTATAATGACTGGGGCTGTGGTTTTTAACTGATTGGTTCGCCTGTGTCTTTCTCACTCAAATACTAACCTAATGTAGCAGGCTCAAACACCCACATGGACAGCCACACAAAGGCCAGAGCGCACCCCCTTCCAATACAACTGTTGGATTTTCAAATCCAAACAACGAGATGTCGCAGTCCCCCAGGGAGAAGGAAAAAAAGGTTGACAGAACCAATCAAAGCTCAAGCCATCTTCTGTGCAAATACTGCACTAACAACGGACTCCTGTCCAGACCAGTGTGTCACAGCTCTCCCTCACTATGTACCACGTGAGTCGCATCAGCCAGGCTGTGGCTGCCCCCCACCTCCTCAATTATTTACAACCCTCAATTCACAGCAGAGCACTTAAATATTTCCAGAAACAAAGTATACCGAACAAAAATATAAACGCAACATGTAAAGTGTTGGTCCTATGTTTCATTAGCTGAAATAAAAGATCCCAGAAATGTTCCATTTGCAGTAAAGCTTATTTCTTTCAAAAGGCCTCACAACCACAGACCATGTGTAAACCACGCCAGGCCAGTTCCTCCACATCCGGCTTCTTCACCTGCTGGATCGTCCGAGGGAGTGGGAGAGGTGGGTACTAGGTGCAGAGGAGTATTTTTGTCTGTAATAAAGCACTTTTGTGGGGAAAAACTCATTCTGATTGGCTGGGCTCCCAAGTGGATGGGCCTATGCCCTCCCAGGCCCACCCATGGCTGCGCCCCTGTCCAGTCATGTGAATTCCATAGATTAGGGCCAAATATTTTTTTTTCAAATGACAGATTTCCTTCTATGAACTGTAACTGTAAATCGTTGAAATTGTTGCATGCTTTGGTTATATTTTTGTTCAGTATAACTTAAGTTTAGTAGCATAATGACTTTAAACATTCACTTTTTAAATTGTTTTTTTCCATCTTTGACTTTCTTTTGCTCACTTTGTGTTTGTGTGCGTGCGTGTCTGCAGCTTGTGCAGCAGCAGGAGTGTAGGTGCCTGTGGTAACAGAGCAGGGTTTCAAAAGAAAGCATTTTGTCGGTCTTTATTGTTTCTACTACAATTACTGCTGTTGAATAACCTACTTCTCTTTTTTAACCTATTCCTTTTCTTTGCCTCACTTTATTATGTATCCGTCTCTCCCTCTCTCCCTCTCTCTCTCTCTCTCTCTCTCTCTCTCTCTCTCTCTCTCTCTCTCTCTCTCTCTCCCCCTCTCTCTCCCTCCCTCCCTCTCTCCCTCTCTCCCCCTCTCTCTCCCTCCCTCCCTCTCACCCTCTGCCACCCTCCCTCCCTCTCTCCCCCTCTCTCTCCCACCCTCCCTCCCTCTCTCCCCCTCTCTCTCCCACCCTCCCTCCCTCCCTCTCTCCCTCTCTTCCACCCTCCCTCCCTCTCTCCCTCTCTCCCCTCTCTCTCCCTCCCTCCCTCTCTCCCTCTCTCTCACCCTCTCTAGCTCTCTCCCTCTCTCGCTCTCTCCCTCTCTCTCTCGCTCTCTCCCTCTCTCGCTCTCTCCCTCTCTCGCTCTCCCTCTCTCGCTCCCCCATCTTTCATCCGTGTTCATGCGTCTGCCTCTTGAGGTATGTTGGCAGCCGGTCGTAGACTGATTATGGTCTGGTATGTCTTTTTTATAAGAGCCCCGATGACAGGCGAGGGCACTCATATATAAAATGAATGCCTAGGATTCATCAGCAGACAGGTCCCTGCTAGCTGCACAGCACAGCATGTCACCAGCCCCCCCACAACCCACCTCACCACATCACAAACACCCAGCCCCCAGTGCATCATAGGATGGGCGTGTGTTTACCATGCCCATAACCAGCTTGTTCAGGAGTGTCCTTTGTACTGGTGAGTGATCTGCAACTTTGCACTGTCACAATAACGGCTTCGTAATTGTAGCTGCAGGATTTATGCTGGTGATATAGAAATCTCTGCACCCAGAACCAAATTGTTTAAGCACGCTGGCCACTGGTCACGAGAGGCAGAAGTTGTACGCTGATGGTTTCTGTGACCGTGCCCTGGCTACAGCTACTTTATTATGCCATGATGGTGACCCACTCCTCAGCTTCTATCCCCCTCTAATCTGCTCCCATACTGGTGACTAGTGCAGACACTTCAGAGCCGTTCTACAAATGAGCTCAGTGTTCACCTCCATGTCCGAGGTGTTGCGTTAGCAGCTCTAGGTGCCTGTTAGCCTAATGAAGGGCAGGTGATATTCACTCTTTAGCTCCATAAAGACAGATGTCTGATACGCTGTGAGCCTGTCATTCACATAATGGTTTTAAGGTGTCGGGTCGTCCATCCATATAACATCTCACTGACGGCGTACAGCACGTGTCCCTATTATGATATTCTGTGCATTGTCAATTGACAAAGGTAATTGATTGTGTTTTTCGGAATGTGGGTCATAAACCGTTCCATTATTGAGTGTAGGATATTGTGATACATACAACCTGGCAGTAAATCAATTGCTCCTCATACTGATAGTTGTTGTTGTTCCTGTTTTAGAGAGACAATGCATTTCAGTTTATGGTATTGTGTTAAGATCATGAGTGTGAATGAGCTCCCTCAGGTACATAGTGCTGCGTACTTGTGCATTGGGCTGAAAGTTCATTTTCACTGAGCGAGGGAAAGAGAAACACATCCAAATAAATGTGAATATAAAGAGCAGACAATTAGCCAGAGAGAATAAAGAAAGCGTGAGTAGAACAAGGAATCAACTAGGGATAGGGGTGTCACTCACACCGTGGTGACAACAGAAGGCTAGAGGGGACAGAATGGGGGTGGTCTCTAGTTGGGGTGTGGACCCTCGAGGGGACAGGGGGCTTCCATGGAGCAGCAGGGGAGTGGCAGGGTAATTGGGCTTGTGGAGGAGGCAGGGGGAGGGAGTGATGTGGGGGGTATTCTCAGAAGGATGTTTGTTGACACAGAGGTGAAGACTGATTTCCCGTGGTGGGGAATGGAAGTACCCCGCCTTTTACACTCTCCCCAAAGAGGAGAGGAATTCATTAAGGCCATAGACTGGTTCTCAGTACGCAAATGCAGTGATCTGGTGGACAGGGACAGTCTGACATGATGTCATGCTTTGGGTCACACCTGTTAAAGGAGCACTAGGCAGAAATCATTCCACCATTTCCTGGTTGCTAAAATTCTAATAGTTTGCCTAATTTCCATTTAAAACAAGCAAGTACAGTGTGGATAATCATTGTACCATGTAAACTGCTGTGAAATATATTTTCCATAACCAAAAATATTGTATTTTCAGCAGTTTGAAGCTGGTGTACAAAACCGAAAGTAAAATACGCAACAACAAAAAAAGTAAGAGCAGGAAGCGTAGAAATGGCGCACATAGAACAGGTATACGGCTTCTTAGACCTGCTTTCAATGAGAATGACAGATCTATAACTCACATTGCTATGTGAATTTGGTCGGGTCGCACAAAACGTTCCATATTGCAGCTTTAAGTCTGGGTGAGGTATGATTTGTGTATCTCGATATGGATGTTGGTGAAATGCAAATCATCCAATTTCATCTCTCTCATGACAAAGCAGAACATGTTCAAAATGGAAGCTGTGCCACGTAAACTTAGCACTAGCAACACTCATGTAGTCATTTTGGTAATTGTTGAAACTATTGAAGTATACGAAACGCTTCAGTCTGGTTTTAGACCCCATCATAGCACTGAGACTGCACTTGTGAAGGTGGTAAATTACCTTTTAATGGCGTCAGACCAAGGCTCTGCATCTGTCCTCGTGCTCCTAGACCTTAGTGCTGCTTTTGATACTATCGATCACCACACTCTTTTGGAGAGATTGGAAACTCTAATTGTCTACAAGGACAAGTTCTGGCCTGGTTTAGATCTTATCTGTCGAAAAGATATCAGTTTGTCTCTGTGGATGGTTTGTCCTCTGACAAATCAATTGTAAATTTCGGTGTTCCTCAAGGTTCCATTTTAGGACCACTATTGTTTTCACTATATATTTAACCTCTTGGTGATGTCATTCGGAAACATAATGTTAACTTTCACTACTATGCGGATGACACACAGCTGTACATTTTGATGAAACATGGTGATGCCCCAAAATTGCCCTCCCTGGAAGCATGTGTTTCAGACATAAGTAAGTGGATGGCTGCAAATGTTCTACTTTTAAACTCAGACAAAACAGAGATGCTTGTTCAAGGTCCCAAGAAACAAAGAGAACTTCTGTTGAACCTGATAATTAATCTTGATGGTTGTACAGTCGTCTCACATAAAACTGTGAAGGACCTCGGCGTTACTCTGGACCCTGATCTCTCTTTTGACGAACATATCAAGACTGTTTCAAGGACAGCTTTTTTCCATCTACGTAACATTGCAAAAATCAGAAACTTTCTGTCCAAAAATGATGCAGAAAAATGTATCCATGCTTTTGTCACTTCTAAGTTAGACCTGCAATGCTCTACTTTCCGGATACCCGGATAAAGCACTAAATAAACTTCAGTTAGTGCTAAACACGGTTGCTAGAATCTTCACTAGAACCAAAAAATTTGATCATATTACTCCATAGCTAGCCTCCCTACACTGGCTTCCTGTTAAGGCAAGGGCTGATTTCAAGGTTTTACTGCTAACTTACAAAGCATTACATGGGCTTGCTCCTACTCATCTTTACGATTTGGTCCTGCCGTACATACCTACACGTACCCTATGGTCACAAGACGCATGCCTCCTTACTGTCCCTAGAATTTCTAAGCAAACAGCTGGAGGCAGGGCTTTCTCCTTACAGAGCTCCGTTTTTATGGAATGGTCTGCCTACCCATGTGAGAGACGCAGACTCGGTCTCAACCTTTAAGTCTTTATTGAAGACTCATCTCTTCAGTCGGTCCTATGATTGAGTGTAGTCTGGCCCAGGAGTGTGAAGGTGAACAGAAAGGCACTGGAGCAATGAACTGCTCTTGCTGTCTCTACCTGGCCGGTTCCCATCTCTCTACTGGGATTCTCTGCCTCTAACCCTATTACAGGGGCTGAGTCAGTGGCTTACTGGTGCTCTTCCATGCCGTCCCTAGGAGGGGTGTGTCACTTGAGTGGGTTGAGTCACTGACGTGATCTTCCTGTCCGGGTTGGCGCCCCCCTTTGGATTGTGCCGTGGCGGAGAACTTTGTGGGTTATACTCGGCCTTGTCTCAGGATGGTAAGTTGGTAGTTGAAGACATCCCTGTTGTGGTGTGGGGGCTGTTTTGGCAAAGTGGGTGGGGTTATATCCTGCCTGTTTGGCCCTGTCCGGGGGTATCATCGGATGGGCCACAGTGTCTCCTGACCCCTCGTCTCAGCCTCCAGTATTTATGCTGCAGTAGTTTATGTGTCTGGGGGCTAGAGTCAGTCTGTTATATCTGAAGTATTTCTCCAGTCTTTCCGGTGTCCTATGTGAATTTAAGCATGCTCTCTCTAATTCTCTCTCTCTCTTTCTCTCTTTCTATCTCTCTTTCTTTCTTTCTTTCTTTCTCTCTCTCGGAGGACCTGAGCCCTATGCCTCAGGACTACCTGGCCTGATGACTCCTTGCTGTCCCCAGTCCATCTGGCCGTGCTGCTGCTCCAGTTTCAACTGTTCTGCTATGGAAGCCTGACCTGTTCACCGGACGTGCTACCTATCCCAGACCTGCTGTTTCCAACTCTCTAGAGACAGCAGGAGTTGTAGAGATACTCTGAAAGATCGGCTATGACAAGCCAACCGACATTTACTCCTGAGGTGCTGACCTGTTGCACCCTCGACAACTACTGTGATTATTATTATTTGACCCTGCTGGTCATCTATGAACATTTGAACATCTTGGCCATGTTCTGTTATAATCTCCACCCGGCACAGCCAGAAGAGGACTGGCCACCCCTCATAGCCTTGTTCCTCTCTAGGTTTCTTCCTAGGTTCTGGCCTTTCTAGGGAGTTTTTCCTAGCCACCGTGCTATTACACCTGCATTGCTTTCTGTTTCTGGTTCTAGGCTGGGTTTCTGTACAGCACTTTGTGACATCAGCTGATGTAAGAAGGGCTTTATAAATACATTTGATTTGATATTGTGATATGGATGCCCATACTGCCCAGGCCCTAGACCTAATACATGTAACACCGTCAGTGCCAATGTTTAGGGTAATACCTGTAAGCCTGCCAACGCCTGATATCTGACATCAGTAGGATGTGTGCCATCCTTAATGTTTTTCCCACAAGATTCCTAAGTAAATGCAAAAAGAGGGGGGTATTTGGAAAACAGAAAAAGAAGGGATAGCTCTATTCACTTATTTGTTTATATCTCTCACAAGTGTGTTAGCATTTGCAATGACCAATAGAAATTCTATTGACCTATTTGTCACAGCAGCTCTTCGCCTGGACAAAAGAAGAGAGGTTGTTTATTCTTATTGAAATGTGAAGAGGTGAGGGTGGTGGTGGTGGGGGGATGAGTGCTGCTATGCTGCTGAGTCTGAATTACAATAGCCCCCTACTCTCAGGAATGTGCCCAAAGGTTCTTACAGTGTAAAGTCATTTTATATATATATATGTTTTTTTTAATTTTTTTTTATTGGCCCATTCACCTCTTTGGAGGACAATAAATAACTTTGTTTTTATAGCTTTTCAGTTTTTGTTACATTTACATTCTACACATATTTTACATACATGCCACTTTTTTTACACAGTAGTTGACAAAATATAGTTATTTGATATACAGTGCTCTCCGTAATGATTGGGACAGGGAAGCCTATGTGTATTAAAGTAATCAAATGTTAAGTATTTGGTCCCATATTCATAGCATACAATGACTACATCAAGCTTGTGACTCTACAAATGTGTTGGATGCTTTTGCAGTTAGTTTTGGTTGTGTTTCGGATGATTTTGTGCCCAATAGAAATGAATGATAAATAATGTATTGTGTCATTTTGGAGTCACTTTTATTGTAAATAAGAATAGGATATGTTTCTAAACACTTCAACATTAATGTGGACGCTACCATGATTACGGATAGTCCTGAATGAATCGTGAATAATAATGAGTGAGAAAGTTAAACGCACAAATGTCATATATATGATATTTGTGGGACTGTTTTTCACCAAGACATGCTAACCTCTCACCCTTACCATTTTTTTTTGGGGGGGGTATGACATTTGCACGTCTAACTTTCTCACTCATTATTATTCACGGTTCATTCAGGTTTAACTGTAATCATGGTAGCATCCACATTAATGCAGAAATGTCAAACTCTATTGGAGAGATGCGACACCATTCTTCCATGAGAAATTCCATAATTTGCTGTTTTGGTGATGAAAAACGCTGTCTCATTCACCACTCGAGAATCTCCCATAAGTGTTCAATTGGGTTGAGATCTGGTGATTTAGACACACACACGATCACACACACACTTTAAACCCCCTATGCTCCTTTGAGACATGGCATTTATTCATGTATGCCAGGGGAAACCAGGCTTCCCCTAAAAATACACCAAGAAAATAAGAAAAAAACATTGTTTTTTCAAATCTTTTGTCTCTCTTGCGTTTCAGTTTCCTTCAATTCGGAAGAGGCTCAATGTACAGTTGAAGTCGGATTTTTACATACACTTAGGTTGGAGTCATTAAAACTTGTTTTTCAACCACTCCACAAATTTCTTGTTAACAAACTATAGTTTTGGCAAGTTGGTTAGGACATCTACTTTGTGCAAGACACAAGTAATTTTTCCAACAATTGTTTACAGACAGATTATTTCACTTGTAATTCACTGTATTACAATTCCAGTGGGTCAGAAGTTTACATACACTAAGTTGACTGTGCTTTTAAACAGCTTGGAAAATTCCATAAAAAGATGTCATGGCTTTAGAACCTTCTGATAGGCTAATTGACATCATTTGTGTCAATTGGAGGTGTACTTGTGGATGTATTTCAAGGCCTACCTTCAAACTCAGTGCCTCTTTGCTTGACATCATGGGAAAATCAAAAGAAATCAGCCAAGACCTCAGAAAAAAAAATTGTAGACCTCCACAAGTCTGGTTCATGACGGCTGGTTCATGCAGCCATCATACCACTCAGGAAGGAGACGCGTTCTGTCTCCTAGAGGTGAACGTACTTTGGTGCGAAAAGTGAAAATCAATCCCAGAAGAACAGCAAAGGACCTTGTGAAGATGCTGGAGGAAACAGATACAAAAGTATCTATATCCACAGTAAAACGAGTCCTATATCAACATAACCTGAAAGGCCGCTCAGCAAGGAAGAAGCCACTGCTCAAATACCGCCATAAAAAAGGCAGACTATGGTTTGCAACTGCACATGGGGACAAAGATATGTACTTTTTGGAGAAATGTCCTCTGGTCTGATGAAACAAAAATAGAACTGTTTGGCCATAATGACCATCGTAATGTTTGGAGGAAAAAGGGGGAGGCTTGCAAGCCGAAGAACACCATCCCAACATGAAGCACGGGGGTGGCAGCATCATGTTGTGGGGGTGCTTTGCTGCAAGAGGGACTGGTGCACTTCACAAAATAGATGGCATCATGAGAGAGGAAAATTATGTAGATATATTGAAGCAACATCTCAAGACATCAGTCAGGAAGTTAAAACTTGGTCGCAAATGGGTCTTCCAAATGGACAATGACCCCAAGCATACTTCCAAAGTTGTGGCAAAATGGCTTAAGGATAACAAAGTCAAGGTATTGGAGTGGCCATCACAAAGCCCTGACCTCAATCCTATAGAAAATTTGTGGGCAGAAGTGAAAAAGTGTGTGCGAGCAAGGAGGCCTACAAACCTGACTCAGTTACACCAGCTCTGTCAGGGGGAACGGGACAAAATTCACCCAACTTATTGTGGGATGCTTGTGGAAGGATACCCGAAATGTTTGACCCAAGTTAAACAATTTCAAATATAAACTGTGAGTGTATGTAAACTTCTGACCCACTGGGAATGTGATGAAAGAAATAAAAGCTGAAAGAAATCATTCTCTCTACTATTATTCTGACATTTCACATTCTTAAAATAAAGTGGTGATCCTTACTGACCTAAGACAGGGAATTTTTACTTGGATTAAATGTAAGTAATTGTGAAAAATTGAGTTTAAATGTATTTGGCTAAGATGTATGTAAACTTCCGATTTCAACTGTATCTCAACGGAGACGGAATCCAAGTGAGAGAAACAGTCTACCTCTGTCTCAATATGTGTAGCCTATGTCTCTGATGTCTTCTGGCCCAAAAGTGTATGAAATTGTTGCCGCCCGTAGCATTAAATTCAATAAGAAGGGACGCGAGCGAGCATTTGGCCTCATTTGATTTAAAAAAATAATAATAATAGCCAATCAGCATTGAGCTAAACTGAGTGAGCTCAAATGTGAATGGTCCTGGGTCACTGAAAAAAGTGTCAAGGGATGCCAGTTTGGATTTGGCTTCACACCATACACATCACATCAAAAGCAGAATGTCAATCACAGAAAAAAACGTGGATTGTTTCATGTCGTTGTCCTCCGGTGGCTAAAATCATCCCTTTCCTAAATTAGAGTCATAGACCGTTTCATCAACATGAAAGAGAGGAGGATGGCATTGGCTTGCCTCTAAAACATGTTTTTGTACACACACACACATGCACGCAGGCGCGCACGCACACACACACACACACACACACACACACACACACACACACACACACACACACACACACACACACACACACACACACACACACACACACACACACACACACACACACACATACATCATATGTAGCTTACATTGATTGGACTAAATCGTTTTTGGTACCTTTTATAGTCACTATTAGACTAAGCAAAGGTGATTTGATGATGTTGAAATAGAAGTTGGTACTGGAATAGTGGAGGCAGCTCCTGTTTTCTTTGCAGCTTGTGGGAACTTTCTGTGGTTCTAAATAAATAGTTGTTTAGTTGTCCATGACAATGCTCTTTCCATGACATAGACTGACCAGTTGAATGCAGGTGAAAGCTATGAAAGTCACTTGTTAAATCCACTTCAATCAGTGTAGATGAATGGGAGGAGACAGGTTAAAGGATTTTTAAGCCTTGAGACAATTAAAACATGGATTGTGTATGTGCCATTCGGATGATGAATGGGCAAGACAAAAGATTTAAGTGCCTTTGAACGGGGTATGGTAGTAGGTGCCAGGCACAGCAGTTTGTGTCAAGAACTATAACGCTCAACAGTTTCCCATTGTGTACCAAGAATGGTCCACCAACCAAAGGACATCCAGCCAACTTTACACAACTGTGGGAAGCATTGGAGTCAACATGGGCCATCCTCCCTGTGGAACGCTTTTGACACCTTGTAGAGCCCATGCCCCAACGAACTGAGGCTGTTCTGAGGTCAAAAGGGGGGCGTGGTTATGACGTTGAACTGAGCAGTTTTTAGTGCTCTCCTGCCAATTTCAGCTAAACTTCTTTTTAATTATTTTAATCTCTTATTTCAAATCCTCATAACATGAACAGCAATTTTCTTGGATAATTTCAGGGGTATCTACATCCATTATGAATCGACTTAAAGATAGTCCTCCTAAAACAAAAAGAACATCTCGCACTGACAACGTGGTCCAGACTAGGCCAGTTAGCCCTGCTAATTCAGCCAGCTCTACTAACCCAGTTAGCCCGGCAAGCTCCTCACACCACAAGTCCGACATGACAACCAACGATGTCGACGACCTAAACCAGAACTAAGGGGTTTTGGAAGCAATCTCTGCCATGAGGGCGGACTTTTCCATCAAACTCGAAGGTGTCCTAACAGGGATTAGTGAGGTTAAACGTGACCTTCAAGCCCACTTCACGCACTTGGACGAAGCAGAGGAACGCATTAGCATGGTGGAAGATACTGTCGTCACTGTCAAAACAAGTTGGAGAAACAGGTGGCGGACGTTACTTCAAAACCTCACTCGCTCGAGAACCACCACAGGAGGTCAAATGTGAAACTGGTTCATCTACACGAAAAGTAGAAAATGGTGACGCATTTGCATTTCTCGAGAGATTGTTTCCCGAGGCATTGGGTCCAGGTAACTTTCCGGATCCCCTGCGCATTGAAAGAGCCCATCGGCTTCCGGCTCCTACAAGCACAAGAAACCACCACCTCTCCTCGAGCCCTTATCATGAAGTTTCTCAACTTTCAAGACAAAATCCGAGTGATGTGGAAAGCCAGGGCTAAGGGCAAGGTGATGTACGGAGACCAAGAGATCATGTTCTTCCTTCAGATGGGAAGTATCCAGACGCCTTTAGTTGCACAATGTTCCATCTAGCTAATGTGTTTGGTGCAGTATTTCTCAAGTTGGCTGTGTTTATGACTCCTTCACACAAACACACAGAATGTACAGTAGCTCTATCAAACATAGGAACTGGAGTTATAAAGTGATTACAGCTGCACAGGGAATTTAAGGAAGCACAGACAACAGTAGATACTCTCTATACACACACAGTCCTACAGATCATGTCGGGACTCAGAGGTAAGAGACTGAGATTTATGGGTTTAGGCGACTGTCGAAGGACCTCATTTAGCTGGTAATTTAGCTGTGCCCCTGGGGCCCTGTCTGTCTAGCCTGCTTTACGTGGCCTGGCCTGGTCTGGTCTGCTTCTGGAGGAGTACAACAAGGACTTCTGTTTTCAGACACAGAGCTTCCCTATGGGCTGCCTCTGGGCCAGCTCTTCTCTGTTCTGTAGAGGATGGTGGTTACAGTCTGGAGAAAAGAGGGGGAAGCAGACCCTGGACCAGCACTTTTTTGGCAAATCACCCTCTGGGCTCTACTTTAGGCTTTATGCTTTATATTCATATGGGTTATACATCTCCATCAGACAGACAGACAGGCAGAGTGGGTTATAAATCTCCATCAGACAGACAGACAGGCAGAGTTGGTTATAAATCTCCATCAGACAGGCAGAATGGGTAATAAATCTCCATCAGACAGACAGACAGGCAGAGTGGGTTATAAATCTCCATCACACAGACAGACAGGCAGAGTGGGTTATACATCTCCATCAGACAGGCAGAATGGGTAATAAATCTCCATCAGACAGACAGACAGGCAAAGTGGGTTATAAATCTCCATCACACAGACAGACAGGCAGAGTGGGTTATAAATCTCCATCAGACAGACAGACAGGCAGAGTAGGTTATAAATCTCCATCAGACAGACAGACAGGCAGAGTGGGTTATAAATCTCCATCAGACAGACAGACAGACAGGTAGACTGGGTTATAAATCTCCATCAGACAGACAGGCAGAGTGGGTTATATACCTCCATCAGACACACAGAGTGGGTTATAAATCTCATCAGACAGACAGGCAGAGTGGGTTATAAATCTCTATCAGACAGACACACAGAGCGGGATATACATCTCCATCAGACAGACAGACAGAGGGACAGAGTGGGTTATAAATCTCCATCAGACAGACAGACAGGTAGACAGACAGACAGGCAGAATGGGTTATAAGTCTCAATCAGACAGACAGACAGGCAAAGTGTGTTATAAATCTCCATTAGACAGACAGACAGGCAGAGAGGGTTATAAATCTCCATCAGACAGACAGGTAGACAGACAGACAGGCAGAATAGGTTATAAATCTCAATCAGACAGACAGACAGGCAAAGCGTGTTATAAATCTCCATTAGACAGGCAGACAGGCAGAGTGGGTTATAAATCTCCATCAGACAGACACACAGAGTGGGGTACAAATCTTCATCAGACAGACAGACAGACAGGTAGACAGGTAGACAGACAGACAGGCAGAGTGGGGTGTAAATATCCATCAGACAGACAGGCAGAATGGGTTATAAATCTCCATCAGACAGACAGACAGGCAGAGTGGGTTATAAATGTCCATAAGACAGGCAGAGTGGGTTATAAATCTCAATCAGACAGGCAGAGTGGGTTATAAATCTCAATCAGACAGGCAGAGTGGGTTATAAATGTCCATAAAACAGGCAGAGTGGGTTACAATCTCCATCAGACAGGCAGAGTGGGTTATAAATGTCCATAAGACAGGCAGAGTGGGTTATATACATCTCAATCAGACAGGCAGAGTGGGTTATAAATGTCCATAAGACAGGCAGAGTGGGTTACAATCTCCATCAGACAGGCAGAGTGGGTTATAAATGTCCATAAGACAGGCAGAGTGGGTTATAAATCTCAATCAGACAGGCAGAGTGGGTTATAAATATCCGTCAGACAGGCAGAGTGGGTTATAAATCTCTGTCAGACAGGCAGAGTGGGTTATAAATCTCCGTCAGACAGGCAGAATTGGTTATACATCTCCATAAAACAGACAGAATGGGTTATAAATCTCCATCAGACAGACACACAGACAGACAGGTAGACAGACAGAAAGGCAGAGTGGGTTATAAATCTACATCCGACAGACAGACAGTCAGAGTGGGTTATAAATGTCCATCAGACAGGCAGAGTGGGATATAAATGTCCATCAGACAGGCAGAGTGGGATATAAATCTCCATCAGACAGGCAGAGTGGGATATAAATCTCCATCAGACAAACAGACAGAATGGGTTATAAATCTCCATCATACATGAAGAGTAGGTATTAAATCTCAGTCAGACAGACAGGCAGGAAGAGTGGTTTATAAATCTCCATCAGACAAACAGACAGAATGGGTTATAAATCTCCATCATACATGAAGAGTAGGTATTAAATCTCAGTCAGACAGACAGACAGACAGACAGACAGAGTGGGTTATAAATCTCCATCAAACGACAGACAGACAGACAGACAGAGTGGGTTATAAATCTCCATCAAATGACAGATAGACAGACAGACAGACAATCAGGCAGAGTGGGTTATAAATCTCCATTAGATAGAACGGGTTATAGTGGGTTATAAATGTCCATCAGACAGACAGGCAGAGTGGGTTATAAATGTCCATCAGACAGACAGACAGGCAGAGTGGGTTATAAATGTCCATCAGACAGACAGACAGGTAGAGTGGGTTATAAATGTCCATCAGACAGGCAGAGTGGGTTATAAATGTCCATCAGACAGGCAGAGTGGGTTATAAATGTCCATCAGACAGACAGAGTGGGTTATAAATGTCCATCAGACAGACAGGCAGAGTGGGTAATAAATGTCCATCAGACAGGCAGATAGGCAGAGTGGGTTATAAATGTCCATCAGACAGACACAGTGGGTTGTAAATCTCCATCAGACAGACAGACAGGCAGAGTGAGTAATACATGTCCATCAGACAGGCAGACAGGCAGAGTGGGTAATAAATGTCCATCAGACTGGCAGACAGGCAGAGTGGGTTATAAATGTCCATCAGACAGACAGACAGACAGACAGGCAGAGTGGGTTATAAATGTCCATCAGACAGACAGACAGACAGGCAGAGTGGGCAATAAATGTCCATCAGACAGGCAGACAGGCAGAGTGGGTTATAAATGTCCATCAGACAGACAGACAGACAGAGTGGGTTATAAATGTCTATCAGACAGACAGAGAGGCAGAGTGGGTTATAAATGTCCATCAGACAGGCAGAGTGGGTTATAAATGTCCATCAGACAGGCAGAGTGGGTTATACATGTCCATCAGACAGACAGAGTGGGTTATAAATGTCCATCAGACAGACAGGCAGACAGGCAGCGTGGGTTATAAATGTCCATCAGACAGGCATAGTGGGTTATAAATGTCCATCAGACAGACAGACAGACAGACAGACAGGCAGAGTGGGTTATAAATGTCCATCAGACAGACAGATAGGTAGAGTGGGTTATAAATGTCCATCAGACAGGCAGAGTGGGTTATAAATGTCCATCAGACAGGCAGAGTGGGTTATAAATGTCCATCAGACAGACAGGCAGACAGGCAGCGTGGGTTATAAATGTCCATCAGACAGACAGACAGGCATAGTGGGTTATAAATGTCCATCAGACAGACAGACAGGTAGAGTGGGTTATAAATGTCCATCAGACAGGCAGAGTGGGTTATAAATGTCCATCAGACAGGCAGAGTGGGTTATAAATGTCCATCAGACAGACAGAGTGGGTTATAAATGTCCATCAGACAGACACAGTGGGTTGTAAATCTCCATCAGACAGACAGACAGGCAGAGTGAGTAATAAATGTCCATCAGACAGGCAGACAGACAGAGTGGGTAATAAATGTCCATCAGACTGGCAGACAGGCAGAGTGGGTTATAAATGTCCATCAGACAGACAGACAGACAGACAGGCAGAGTGGGTTATAAATGTCCATCAGACAGACAGACAGACAGACAGGCAGAGTGGGCTATAAATGTCCATCAGACAGGCAGACAGGCAGAGTGGGTTATAAATGTCCATCAGACAGACAGACAGACAGACAGACAGAGTGGGTTATAAATGTCCATCAGACAGACAGACAGGTAGAGTGGGTTATAAATGTCCATCAGACAGGCAGAGTGGGTTATAAATGTCCATCAGACAGGCAGAGTGGGTTATACATGTCCATCAGACAGACAGAGTGGGTTATAAATGTCCATCAGACAGACAGGCAGACAGGCAGTGGGTTATAAATGTCCATCAGACAGGCATAGTGGGTTATAAATGTCCATCAGACAGACAGACAGACAGACAGACAGACAGACAGACAGACAGACAGACAGACAGACAGACAGACAGACAGAATGACAGACAGACAGACAGACAGACAGGCAGAGTGGGTTATAAATGTCCATCAGACAGACAGATAGGTAGAGTGGGTTATAAATGTCCATCAGACAGGCAGAGTGGGTTATAAATGTCCATCAGACAGGCAGAGTGGGTTATAAATGTCCATCAGACAGACAGGCAGACAGGCACCGTGGGTTATAAATGTCCATCAGACAGGCAGAGTGGGTTATAAATGTCCATCAGACAGACAGACAGACAGGTAGAGTGGGTTATAAATGTCCATCAGACAGGCAGAGTGGGTTATAAATCTCAATCAGACAGATACAGTGGGTTGTAAGTCTCCATCAGACAGACAGACAGGCAGAGTGGGTAATAAATCTCCATCAGACAGGCATAGTGGGTTATAAATGTCCATCAGACAGGCAGACAGACAGGCAGAGTGGGTTATAAATGTCCATCAGACAGGCAGACAGGCAGAGTGGGTTATAAATGTCCATCAGACAGGCAGACAGGCAGAGGAGTGGGTTATAAATGTCCATCAGACAGGCATAGTGGGTTGTAAATGTCCATCAGACAGGCAGACAGGCATAGTGGGTCATAAATGTCCATCAGACAGGCAGAGTGGGTTATAAATCTCAATCAGACAGACACAGTGGGTTGTAAATCTCCATCAGACAGACAGACAGGCAGAGTGGGTTATAAATGTCCATCAGACAGGCAGAGTGGGGTATAAATGTCCATCAGACAGGCAGATTGGGTTATAAATCTCAATCAGACAGACAGTGTGGGTTATAAATCTCCATCAGACAGACAGACAGGCAGAGGAGAAATCAGACATTCTGTTATAACTCAGAGAGGCATCAGGGAATAACGTTATTTTTAGTAAATTTGCTGCATTTCTTTTTTATTCTGATTCAACCAGAATTGCATCACCCACAATCAGGTCCTCTATCTGTGTGGTACTCTGTTTGGTACTGTGTAGAGGTCGACCGATCATGATTTTTCAACGCCGATACCGATTATTGGAGGACCCCAAAAAAAAAAGCCGCTGCCGATTAATCGGCCGATTTTTAAAATGTATTTGTAATAATTACAACTACAACAATACTGAATGAAGACTTATTTTAACTTAAAATAATACATCAATAAAATCAATTTAGCCTCAAATAAATAATGAAGCATGTTCAATTTGGTTTAAATAATGCAAAAACAAAGTGTTGGAGAAGAAAGTACAAGTGCAATATGTGCCATGTAAGAAAGCAAACGTTTAAGTTCCTTGCTCAGAACATGAGAACATATGAAAGCTGGTGGTTCCTTTTAACATGAGTCTTCGATATTCCCAGGTAAGAAGTTTTAGGTTGTAGTTATTCTAGGAATTATAGGACTATTTCTCTCTATACGATTTTTATTTCACATACCTTTGACTATTGGATGTTCTTATAGGCACTATTGCCAGTGTAACAGTATAGCTTCCTGTCACGTTCTGACCATTGTTCGTATGTGTTTTCCTTGTTTTAGTGTTGGTCAGGACGTGAGCTGGGTGGGCATTCTATGTTGTGTCTCTGGTTTGTCTATTTCTATGTTTGACCTGATATGGTTCTCAATCAGAGGCAGGTGTTAGTCATTGTCTCTGATTGGGAACCATATTTAGGTAGCCTGTTTTGTGTTGGGTTTTGTGGGTGATTGTTCCTGTCTCTGTGTTTTGCACCAGATAGGGCTGTTTTTGGTTTTCCACGTTTATTGTTTTGTAGTGTTCGTGTTTATCTTTTTGTTATTAAACATGAATCAAAGAAACCACGCTGCATTTTGGTCCGCTTCTCCTTCAGATGAAGAAAACCGTTACAGAATCACCCACCACAACAGGACCAAGCGGCGTGGTAACGGGCAACAGCAGCGAAAAGAGGAATGGACATGGGAGGACGGTTTGGACGGCAAGAATATGGACTATACTACTTGGGAGGAAATAGACAGGTGGGCGGTCGACCCAGGGAGAGTGCCGGAGCCCGCCTGGGATTCGATGGAGCAGTGCGCGGAAGGTTACAGGAGAATGAGGTTGGCGAAGCAAGCACGGCGGCGTGGACGGAAGCCCGAGAGTCAGCCCCAAAAATGTATTGGGGGGCACAGGGGGAGTGTGGCAGAGTCAGGAGTCAGACCTGAGCCAACTCCCCCCGTTTATCGTGAGGAGCCAAGGAGGAGCTCAGAACCAGAGCTGGTGTTGGAGGTGAGCGAAGCAGAGACTGTGAAGGAGTTAATGGGGAAATTGGAGGAGAGATATATGAGGGAGTTGCTGTGTTGGTGCATGAGACACGGAATTCGCCCGAAGGAGCGTGTCCGGGATTTGATGACACCTGGGTCAGCTCTCCATACTCGTCCTGAGGTGCGTGCTAGTTGTCTGGTGAAGACTGTGCCAGCCTCACGCACCAGGCCTCCTGTGCATCTCCCTAGCCTTGCACGTCCTGTGCCATCTCAGCACTACAGTGCTCCTAGCAGTGCCAACCGTGGCGAGCGTGGTGCTGGTCAGGCACCGTGTTATGCGGTGGTTCGCACGGTGTCCCCAGTACGCGTGCTTAGCCCGGTGCGCTACATCCCAGCTTCCCACATCTGCCGGGCTAGGGTGAAGATCCAGCCAGGGCGGTTAGTGCCAGCCCTGCTCTCAAGATCTCCAGTACGCCTTCACGGTCCGGTCCATCCAGTGCCACCTCCACACACCAGCCCTCCGGTGGCAGCTCTCCGCACCAGGCTTCCTGTGCGTGTCCTCGGCCCAGTACCACCAGTGCCAGCACCACGCATCAGGCCTACAGTGCGTCCCTCCAGCGCTGCCGGAGCATTCCTCCTCTCCAGCACAGCCGGAGTCTCCCGCCTGTTCGGCGCCATCTGAGCTACCCGTCTCTACAGCATTGTCAGTGCCGCCAGTGCCGCCAGTCTGCCCAGCGCCATCAGAATCGCCAGTCTGCCCAGCGCCGCCAGTGCCGCCAGTCTGCCCAGCGCCGCCTGTCTGCCCAGCGCCGCAAGTGCCGCCAGTCTGCCCAGCGCCGCCAGTGCCGCCAGTCTGCCCAGCGCCGCCAGTCTGCCCAGCGCCGCCAGTCTGCCCTGCGCCGCAAGTGCTGCCAGTCTGCCCAGCGCCGCAAGTGCCGCCAGTCTGCCCAGCGCCGCCAGTGCTGCCAGTCTGCCCAGCGCCGCCAGTGCCGCCAGTCTGCCCAGCGCCGCCAGTGCCGCCAGTCTGCAAGGAGCCTCCAGTGCCGCCAGTCAGCCAGGAGCCGCCAGTGCCGCCAGTCAGCCAGGAGCCGCCAGTGCCGCCAGTCAGCCAGGAGCCGCCAGTGCCGCCAGTCTGCAAGGAACCGCCAGTGCCGCCAGTCAGGCAGGATCCGCCAGAGCCGCCAGTCTGCCAGGATCAGTTAGATCCGCCAGTCAGCCAGGATCCGCCAGTCTGCCAGGATCCACCAGTCAGCCAGGATCCGCCAGTCAGCCAGGATCTGCCAGAACTGCCAGTCTGCCAGGATCCGCCAGTCTGCCGGGATCCGCCAGTCAGCCAGGATCCGCCATTCAGCCAGGATCCGCCAGTCAGCCAGTGTCTGCCAGAGCCGTCAGTCAGCCAGGATCCGCCAGTCTGCCAGGATCTGCCATTCAGCCAGGATCTGCCAGTCAGCCAGGATCTGCCAGAACCACCAGCCAGCCAGGATCTGCTAGATCCATCAACCTGCCGGAGCTTCCTCTCAGTCCTGAGCTTCCTCTCAGTCCCGAGCTTCCCCTCAGTCCCGAGCTTCCCCTCAGTCCCGAGCTTCCCCTCAGTCCCGAGCTTCCCCTTAGTCCCGAGCTTCCCCTCAGTCCCGGGCTTCCCCTCAGTCCCGAGCTACCCCTCAGTCCCGAGCTACCCCTCAGTCCTGCGCTACCTCAGTCCGGAGCTGCCCCTCAGTCCAGTGGGGCCCGTTGTTAGGTTTCCTAGGCCAAGGTTAGCGGCGAGGGTCGCCACTCAAGGGACGCTAAGGAGGTGGACTAAGACAATTATGGAGTGGGGTCCAGCGCCAGAGCCGCCACCGCAGACAGATGCCCACCCAGACCCTCCCCTATAGGTTTAGGTTGTGCGTTCGGGGTCCGCACCTTGGGGGGGGGGGCTACTGCCACGTTCTGACCATCGTTCGTATGTGTTTTCCTTGTTTTAGTGTTGGTCAGGACGTGAGCTGGGTGGGCATTCTATGTTGTGTGTCTGGTTTGTCTATTTCTATGTTTGGCCTGATATGGTTCTCAATCAGAGGCAGGTGTTAGTCATTGTCTCTGATTGGGAACCATATTTAGGTAGCCTGTTTTGTGTTGGGTTTTGTGGGTGATTGTTCCTGTCTCTGTGTTTTGCACCAGATAGGGCTGTTTTTGGTTTTCCACGTTTATTGTTTTGTAGTGTTCGTGTTTATCTTTTTGTTATTAAACATGAATCAAAGAAACCACGCTGCATTTTGGTCCGCTTCTCCTTCAGATGAAGAAAACCGTTACACTTCCGTCCCTCTCCTCACCCCTACCTGGGCTCGAACCAGGAACACATCGAGAACAGCCACCCTCGAAACAGCGTTACCCATGCAGAGCAAGGGGAACAACTACTCCAAGACTCAGAGTGAGTGACGTTTGAAACGCTATTAGCGCGCACCCTGCTAACTAGCTAGCCATTTCACATCGGTTACACCAGCCTAATCTCGGGAGTTGATAGACTTGAAGTCATAAACAGCGCAATGCTTGAAGCACAGTGAAGAGCTGCTGGCAAAACACACAAAAGTGCTGTTTGAATGAATGCTTACGAGTCTGCTGGTCCCTACCACTGCTCAGTCAGACTGCTCTATCAAATCATAGACTTAATTCTAACATAATAACACACATAAATACAAGCCTTAGGTCATTAATATGGTCGAATCCGGAAACTATCATTTCGAAAACAAAATGTTTATTCTTTCAGTGAAATACGGAACCGTTCCATATTTTATCTAACGGGTGGCATCCATCAGTCTAAATATTCCTGTTACATTGCACAACCTTCAATGTTATGTCATAATTACGTAAAATTCTGGCAAATTAGTTCGCAATGAGCCAGGTGGCCCAAACTGTTGCATATACCCTGACTCTGCATGCAATGAACGCAAGAGAAGTGACACAATTTCACCTGGTTAATATAGCCTGCTAACCTGGATTTCTTTTAGCTAAATATGCAGGTTTAGAAATATATACTTCTGTGTATTGATTTTAAGAAAGGCATTGATGTTTAGGGTTAGGTACACGTTGGTGTCACGCCCTGGCCATAGAGGCTTTTTATTCTCTATTTTGGTTAGGCCAGGGTGTGACCTAGGGTGGGCATTCTATGTCCTTGTTTCTATGTTTTGTATTTCTATGTCTTGGCCTGGTATGGTTCTCAATCAGGGACAGCTGTCTATCGCTGTCTCTGATTGAGAACCATACTTAGGTACCCTTTTCCCCCACCTGTTTTGTGGGAAGTTAACTTTGTCTTTGTTCAGGGCACATAGCCCAAAACTTCATGGTTTGGTTTTGTTCTTTGTCTTGTCGGCGTCATTTTTAAATAAAGAAAATGTACGCTTACCATGCTGCACCTTGGTGCAGTCCTTCAGCCAGCCGAGACAGAACTTCCCACCACCAACGGACCAAGCAGCATAGTAAGGTGGACTCCAGGACATGGGAGGACGTTCTGGACGGCAAGGGAGTCTACACATGGGAGGAGATCCTGGCGGGCAGGGATCGCCTTCCATGGGAACAGGTGGAGGCAGCTAGGAGAGCAGAGGCAGCCGGAGAGAGGAACCAGCGGTATGTGGGAACACAGCTGGCAAGGAAGCCCGAGACCTGAGCCAACTCAGTACTGTCACGCCCTGGTCATAGAGAGGCTTTTTATTCTCTATTTTGGTTAGGCCAGTGTGTGACTAGGGTGGGCATTCTATGTCTGTTTTTCTATGTTTTGAAAATGTACGCTTACCATGTTGCACCTTGGTCCAGTCCTTCAGCCAGCCGTGACAGTTGGAGCAACGAATGCGCACCGCATCGATTATATAAGCTAAGCAGGGTTGGTCCTGGTCAGTTCCTGGATGGGAGACCAGATGCTGCTGGAAGTGGTGTTGGAGGGCCAGTAGGAGGCACTCTTTCCCCTGGTCTAAAAAATATCCCAATGCCCCAGGGCAGTGATTGGGGACACTGCCCTGTGTAGGGTGCCGTCTTTCGGATGGGACGTTAAACGGGTGTCCTGACTCTCTGAGGTCATTAAAAGACCCCATGGCACTTATCGTAAGAGTAGGGGTGTTAACCCCGGTGTCCTGGCTAAATTCCCAATTTGGCCCTCAAACCATCATGGTCACCTAATAATCCCCAGTTTACAATTGGCTCATTAATCCCCCTCCTCTCCCCTGTAACTATTCCCCAGGTCGTTGCTGCAAATGAGAACATGTTCTCAGTCAACTTACCTGGTAAAATAACGGATAAATGAAAAAAAAAATGCAACGCAGGACACGCTAGATAAACTAGTAATATCATCGACCATGTGTAGTTATAACTAGTGATTATGATTGATTGATTGTTTTTTATAAGACAAGTTTAATGCCAACTAGCAACTTACCTTGGCTTCTTACAGGCAGGCTCCTCGCGAGGCAGGTGGTTAGAGCGTTGGACTAGTTAACCGTAAGGTTGCAAGATTGAATCGCTGAGCTGACAAGGTAGAAATCTGTCGTTCTGCCCCTGAACAGTTAACAAGGCAGTTAACCCACCGTTCCCAGGCTGTCATTGAAAATAAGAATGTGTTCTTAACTGACTTGCCTAGTTAAATAAAGATTAAATAAAGGTGTAAAAAAAAATAGGCAAAATCGGCTTCTAAAAATAGAGATTTCCGATTGTTATGAAAACTTGAAATCGGCCCTAATTAATTGCCCATTCCGAATAATCAGTCGACCTCTAGTACTGTGTCATTACTCTGTCACAGCAGCCCCCCTCCCATCACCATCACTGTCCTACTCACAGGAAACAGGTGACCTAGCTAAACAGCACACTGCTGCTTACGAGCAAAAATATCCCCATGACCAGGGCTTTTGAATCCTATTTGGACAAGTTCTCATTTCTATTTATTTACGTAATTATTTAGTCGGATCATTTGCCTGCTCACTGTTGTTACAAGCAGATGCCACAGTTTATAACCATGAACGGCTAAGGCAGGTTTTGTCTGTCCAGTGACTAATCACAGACTAAAGGTTCATGTGTTAACTCACAGACAGAGGCTCACCCTTGGGTCCTGTCAGTACATTCTGTTACTTAATGGGGAGCAGTTTTACGATGGATTTCACGCCTGTGGACAGAGGACTGATCTCACATGAACTTGCACCAACACATATGCCAAACGATTCTAGTTATGAAGGTATTTAACTCATGTTAGAGAAAATATGAACTTGTCTTGATCTACATCCACGTTTCCCAGACATGAAAGCAGGACGTTTAAGGACACAGAGCAGTAGATCGTGCTGTGAGGTGACTGACACGTTTTAAACAACAGTGGGTTGAAAAATGAAATGTGAGGAGTTTGTCTATCGCATCGGTCTGTTGAGCTCGCTGAATCGAGACCAGACACAAACAATGGTACTCATGAACGTGCTGCAGCATTTAGTTTTGGTTTAGTTTTATTGAGTTCAGCGCGGTCAATAGTCATGTTCGTTTTCCGATATCTGCAGCCCAACTACGAAATCAATAATACTGTTCGCTATATCGTATGATAATGTTTTTTCCTCTGTCCCTCCCCTGTCCTGTGTTTCCTTAGCTGGAGAACCACAGCTCAGTGAATAGGGTTGATGAATCTCCTTCTGGAAGGAAGGCAGTGTGGCTCCACTTCACCGGTCAGGCCACGGTGCTCGTCTCCTCTTAAAGTGATGAGTTACTTCTCATTTCTCTTCTTTATCCTGGCCGAGGTCTCTGAGTCCCCAACTTGCACCAATCATTGTGTTGAGAAGAGAAAAGAGAATAATTGCCCGTGAAGTGAAGCTTTAGTCACAGTCAGCCGTCACCCAGAGGAGAGGAGAGGAGTCATGTGGCGGAAATTCTTTCTAATTCACTGATACTTTTATCTGTGCCTCTGGCCTAGTTGAATGGAATTCATTTAGGAATTATATATATATATATCTTATACAAATACTGACACATCCAACAAACACACATACACACACAAGGTGTAAACACTCAATCAAACGGATACTGTGTAGGCTACACACACACACACACACACACACACACACACACACACACACACACACACACACACACACACACACACACACACACACACACACACACACACACACACACACACACACAACCTTCTCCCCTAGTCTGTGTAGTGGCGAGGCTGATTCAGAGAGAGATGAGTCTCTCTGTGTAGATTCCCAAGGTCATTCTCTGACGGTTCCTGTGTGCATGTGTGTTTGTGTGCGTGTGTGTGTGTGTGTCAGCAGAAGCACACCACAGGAGGTCAATGAAAATCTCTACGTCTGAGATTCAAATGCTCACCTACAACAGTGCTTCTGCGTAAATTGATGTGCAAGACATTTTTATCTGCTTTAGAGGAATTGCAAAGCACAAATAAAGTATTTTTCCTCACAAGACTATATGGGTGCTGCTCACAGTCAACTTTTATGAATAAGCCCAAATGACATGTATATTTAGTTGTTTCCAAGAATGTGTCTGGTGGTGTGTCTTGATGTGTGTGTGGTTGTGTGTCTTGATGTGGTTGTGTGTCTTGATGTGTGTCTGGTTGTGTGTTTAGTTGTGTGTTTGGTTATGTGGCTGTTCCATTTCCACGTTGCTGAGTGGACAGTGGGTAACACCGCAGGTTCATGCCTCTGCTTCTCTTTAGCCTCTTAAGCCCACCACAGGCGGTACCTGGAGGCCAGTAAGTGCACCCTCTTTCTCCTGACCCGGCCGGGCCCAGCTCTCACTAACACATTCTCAGCAGCACCAATTTCATCTGAGGCGGAGACGAGGTGCGGCCAGGCCATTAACACACCGCAGAGCGAGAATAGGAAAATAGCAGGCAATAAAGGGGGACTGGATTCAATGTTCTGGGTGGATACACCATGTAGAATTGGCAGCTGGTACCAGCGAAGAGGAGATGAGATTTGCGTCAGATAGGCCCCTCAGAGCTGAACCACTCAGCACATGACATTTAAGTTCCCCTCGTCTGTACCAAAACACGCCTGGCATCTGAGAGGGACGCGCTGTGCCTGCAAAACGGGTTCACATGTTGCTGCATTTTACCCCTTGGGGAGAGAGAGCAGGCCCAGCCATTTGATTATCCTGACGTTAGTGTGTGAGACAGGAAATCATGGATTTTGGGTGTCGACTCGAGTCACTGAGGACAAAAGGAAGCAGACAGACCGATTAACAAGAGGAACAAGGTAATAGAGTATTTGAGAACCCTGAAATCATATTCCCTCTGCCACACAGAACTATCTATGAAATGGAAGGCTCACCCAGAGAAACCTTTCCCCAAATTTCTATATTCTTCTAGATTACATTAGAGCCATACAAGAATAAGGTTCATGGGGGGCGTCCTCTCCACCTGGCACAGTAACAGAGTTAAGGCAGTTCAAGCGGGTAGAAATTGGGTTAGAGCTGCCATGTGCACTGTAAACTGACGCATCCTGATCTGCCCGGGTACCCCAGAGAGTCCCTTATACCATAAACATACTTGTCTGTAATCAGGACAAGATACTACTGAGCCATTTCAACCTGAAATTTCAGTTGGACTCTTGACAATAGAGGAGAGGAAACATTGTAGATGTCCAGGCTTTATGCAGCTGATCAGTATCTCTCCCTCAGTACTATTCCATGGAAACTCTCCTTCAGCTGCTTTTGGAACTGTGTCACTCTCTCACAATGCCTCCTGAAAGGTGAGTGACCCACTGCTCACTGTAGGGCTCTCTTAAGAGTGGATCCCCAGGCACACACAGAGTATGAGTATGCCCGTCTCAGATGGACTATGACTGAAGGATATTTTCGCTGTCATTGTCCTTGATGGGTGTGGTATTCTGGGGGGAACTTGGGAAGTGCTCTATTTAGTCTGGCACCCAGTGATGGAAGGCTTCTAGAGTGATAGAGAGAACACGTAGGTAAGGGACAAACAGTGATGGAAGGCTTCTAGAGTGATAGAGAGAACACGGAGGTAAGGGACAAACAGTGATGGAAGGCTTCTAGAGTGATAGAGAACACGGAGGTAAGGGACAAAAAGTGATGGAAGGCTTCTAGAATGATAGAGAGAACACAGAGGTAAGGGACAAACAGTGATGGAAGGCTTCTAGAGTGACAGAGAGAACACGGAGGTAAGGGACAAACAGTGATGGAAGGCTTCTAGAGTGATAGAATGAACACGGAGGTAAGGGACAAACAGTGATGGAAGGCTTCTAGAGTGATAGAATGAACACGGAGGTAAGGGACAAACAGTGATGGAAGGCTTCTCAAGTGATAGAGAGAACACGGAGGTAAGGGACAAACAGTGATGGAAGGCTTCTAGAGTGATAGAGAGAACACAGAGGTAAGGGACAAACAGTGATGGAAGGCTTCTAGAGTGATAGAGAACACGGAGGTAAGGGATATACAGTGATGGAAGGCTTCTAGAGTGACAGAGAGAACACGGAGGTAAGGGACAAACAGTGATGGAAGGCTTCTAGAGTGATAGAATGAACACGGAGGTAAGGGACAAACAGTGATGGAAGGCTTCTAGAGTGATAGAGAGAACACGGAGGTAAGGGACAAACAGTGATGGAAGGCTTCTAGAGTGATAGAGAGAACACAGAGGTAAGGGACAAACAGTGATGGAAGGCTTCTAGAGTGATAGAGAACACGGAGGTAAGGGATATACAGTGATGGAAGGCTTCTAGAGTGACAGAGAGAACACGGAGGTAAGGGACAAACAGTGATGGAAGGCTTCTAGAGTGATAGAGAACACGGAGGTAAGGGACAAACAGTGATGGAAGGCTTCTAGAGTGACAGAGAGAACACGGAGGTAAGGGACAAACAGTGATGGAAGGCTTCTAGAGTGATAGAGAGAACACAGAGGTAAGGGACAAACAGTGATGGAAGGCTTCTAGAGTGATAGAATGAACACGGAGGTAAGGGACAAACAGTGATGGAAGGCTTCTAGAGTGATAGAGAGAACACGGAGGTAAGGGACAAACAGTGATGGAAGGCTTCTAGAGTGATAGAGAGAACACGGAGGTAAGGGACAAACAGTGATGGAAGGCTTCTAGAGTGATAGAGAACACGGAGGTAAGGGACAAACAGTGATGGAAGGCTTCTAGAGTGATAGAGAGAACACAGAGGTAAGGGACAAACAGTGATGGAAGGCTTCTAGAGTGACAGAGAGAACACGGAGGTAAGGGACAAACAGTGATGGAAGGCTTCTAGAGTGATAGAGAGAACACAGAGGTAAGGGACAAACAGTGATGGAAGGCTTCTAGAGTGATAGAATGAACACGGAGGTAAGGGACAAACAGTGATGGAAGGCTTCTCAAGTGATAGAGAGAACACGGAGGTAAGGGACAAACAGTGATGGAAGGCTTCTAGAGTGATAGAGAGAACACAGAGGTAAGGGACAAACAGTGATGGAAGGCTTCTAGAGTGATAGAGAACACGGAGGTAAGGGATATACAGTGATGGAAGGCTTCTAGAGTGACAGAGAGAACACGGAGGTAAGGGACAAACAGTGATGGAAGGCTTCTAGAGTGATAGAATGAACACGGAGGTAAGGGACAAACAGTGATGGAAGGCTTCTAGAGTGATAGAGAGAACACGGAGGTAAGGGACAAACAGTGATGGAAGGCTTCTAGAGTGATAGAGAGAACACAGAGGTAAGGGACAAACAGTGATGGAAGGCTTCTAGAGTGATAGAGAACACGGAGGTAAGGGATATACAGTGATGGAAGGCTTCTAGAGTGACAGAGAGAACACGGAGGTAAGGGACAAACAGTGATGGAAGGCTTCTAGAGTGATAGATTGAACACGAAGGTAAGGGACAAACAGTGATGGAAGGCTTCTAGAGTGACAGAGAACACGGAGGTAATGGACAAACAGTGATGGAAGGCTTCTAGAGTGACAGAGAACACAGAGGTAAGGGACAAACAGTGATGGAAGGCTTCTAGAGTGATAGAGAACACGGAGGTAAGGGATATACAGTGATGGAAGGCTTCTAGAGTGACAGAGAGAACACGGAGGTAAGGGACAAACAGTGATGGAAGGCTTCTAGAGTGATAGAATGAACACGGAGTTAAGGGACAAACAGTGATGGAAGGCTTCTAGAGTGATAGAGAGAACACGGAGGTAAGGGACAAACAGTGATGGAAGGCTTCTAGAGTGATAGAGAGAACACAGAGGTAAGGGACAAACAGTGATGGAAGGCTTCTAGAGTGATAGAGAACACGGAGGTAAGGGATATACAGTGATGGAAGGCTTCTAGAGTGACAGAGAGAACACGGAGGTAAGGGACAAACAGTGATGGAAGGCTTCTAGAGTGATAGAGAACACGGAGGTAAGGGACAAACAGTGATGGAAGGCTTCTAGAGTGATAGAGAGAACACAGAGGTAAGGGACAAACAGTGATGGAAGGCTTCTAGAGTGATAGAATGAACACGGAGGTAAGGGACAAACAGTGATGGAAGGCTTCTAGAGTGATAGAGAGAACACGGAGGTAAGGGACAAACAGTGATGGAAGGCTTCTAGAGTGATAGAGAGAACACGGAGGTAAGGGACAAACAGTGATGGAAGGCTTCTATAGTGATAGAGAACACGGAGGTAAGGGACAAACAGTGATGGAAGGCTTCTAGAGTGATAGAGAGAACACAGAGGTAAGGGACAAACAGTGATGGAAGGCTTCTAGAGTGACAGAGAGAACACGGAGGTAAGGGACAAACAGTGATGGAAGGCTTCTAGAGTGATAGAGAGAACACAGAGGTAAGGGACAAACAGTGATGGAAGGCTTCTAGAGTGATAGAATGAACACGGAGGTAAGGGACAAACAGTGATGGAAGGCTTCTAGAGTGATAGAGAGAACACGGAGGTAAGGGACAAACAGTGATGGAAGGCTTCTAGAGTGATAGAGAGAACACGGAGGTAAGGGACAAACAGTGATGGAAGGCTTCTAGAGTGATAGAGAACACGGAGGTAAGGGACAAACAGTGATGGAAGGCTTCTAGAGTGATAGAGAGAACACGGAGGTAAGGGACAAACAGTGATGGAAGGCTTCTAGAGTGACAGAGAGAACACGGAGGTAAGGGACAAACAGTGATGGAAGGCTTCTAGAGTGATAGAGAGAACACGGAGGTAAGGGACAAACAGTGATGGAAGGCTTCTAGAGTGATAGATTGAACACGGAGGTAAGGGACAAACAGTGATGGAAGGCTTCTAGAGTGACAGAGAACACGGAGGTAAGGGACAAACAGTGATGGAAGGCTTCTAGAGTGACAGAGAACACGGAGGTAAGGGACAAACAGTGATGGAAGGCTGCTAGAGTGATAGAGAGAACACAGAGGTAAGGGACAAACAGTGATGGAAGGCTTCTAGAGTGACAGAGAGAACACGGAGGTAAGGGACAAACAGTGATGGAAGGCTGCTAGAGTGATAGAGAGAACACAGAGGTAAGGGACAAACAGTGATGGAAGGCTTCTAGAGTGATAGAATGAACACGGAGGTAAGGGACAAACAGTGATGGAAGGCTTCTAGAGTGATAGAGAGAACACGGAGGTAAGGGACAAACAGTGATGGAAGGCTTCTAGAGTGATAGAGAGAACACGGAGGTAAGGGACAAACAGTGATGGAAGGCTTCTAGAGTGATAGAGAACACGGAGGTAAGGGACAAACAGTGATGGAAGGCTTCTAGAGTGATAGAGAGAACACAGAGGTAAGGGACAAACAGTGATGGAAGGCTTCTAGAGTGACAGAGAGAACACGGAGGTAAGGGACAAACAGTGATGGAAGGCTTCTAGAGTGATAGAGAGAACACGGAGGTAAGGGACAAACAGTGATGGAAGGCTTCTAGAGTGATAGAATGAACACGGAGGTAAGGGACAAACAGTGATGGAAGGCTTCTCAAGTGATAGAGAGAACACGGAGGTAAGGGACAAACAGTGATGGAAGGCTTCTAGAGTGATAGAGAGAACACAGAGGTAAGGGACAAACAGTGATGGAAGGCTTCTAGAGTGATAGATTGAACACGGAGGTAAGGGACAAACAGTGATGGAAGGCTTCTAGAGTGACAGAGAACACAGAGGTAAGGGACAAACAGTGATGGAAGGCTTCTAGAGTGACAGAGAACACGGAGGTAAGGGACAAACAGTGATGGAAGGCTTCTAGAGTGACAGAGAACACGGAGGTAAGGGACAAACAGTACTCTCTCCTTCTGATATCCCCACCAACACACTCGGCTGTTTTTGAACGACAGAGAAAGAATAGAGGAGCTTTATACATTTCACTTGAATGCATTCAGTTGTACAACTGACTAGGTATCCCCCTTTCCTTTTCCTTTAATATAAACATGCATGACCTTTAAAATTCAGCCTGTGCCCCCCCCAGTCACTGTGCATGCACGTATGTGTGCATACACTGTACATGTCATGCGCGCACATGCACTCACACATCATCACACTGAACTCTGCTGCTCCCAGCTGCTCTCTGTTAAAATGAGTACAGAGTGTCTATTGTTCTGCTGTTGCTATGGCAGCACTGTTGGTCTCTCAGGTGACTGGGGCTGAATGTGTGGCAGCAGCACAGGTGCATCGTGGAGGAGTTCTGACTGACTACGAAGGCATCTGTGGAGGAGGCTGTAACAATGGGCCTTGCTTTCCTGTGTGTGTGCATGTGCATGGATTACATACCGTTCTGTAACTTTACTGCGGTTTGGCCTGATACCAGTTTAGTATGTCCCCTGCTCTGTCTCCTAAATGATAACTCAGGATGGTAACACAGAGACACATTTTACAGTACATACCAAGAGGAGGGTTGGCCCCACGGTGTCAGTAGCTCTGGGTCTATAAACACACAGCTGATCCAGGGGCTTCCACCACCACCACCACACTGCCTGCCCTGCTCTGCTCTGTTTATAGAAGCAGCTGGGAAGTACATGTTTGGAATAGATTCCAGATGGGGCTGGTGGAACACTGTGTACCCAAGGCAAAATACATCCACATAGAGTTAGTTTGGAACATACACCTCTCTGCCTCGTCGTTCCATTCTCTCCGTACTATCACTGTTCATCCATTTACTGGCATCAGGCTGATGTTTTCTGAGCCCCCCATAAGTAGGCTACAACTTGGCTGCCAGAGAGAGTACTAGACAATGATCTTGCTCATGACTGGAAAACAGTCTGTCTGCCTCTGAGCTAGTCTGAGTGGAGTGGAATGGGTGACCTATGAGAGAGACTCTTAACTAGTTGATCCGTCTGAACAACGGTCCTCTGTGAGAAGGGTACAGGACATATTATCAAAACCACATGGAGATCAGACACAGAGAAAAACACACATACTATCCCTTTGGAATTTCCTGTGGTTGAGGAGAGAGACCAACCTGCTGTACTCCACTGTAATACAGAAGAACACTATTGAACACCAGGCAGGCAGAGGCACTATTGACATTCCAGCTACAACATATCAAACAAGATGCATTGCTATTACTGTAACCATTACATCCCACCAATTACCAGAAACGCACACCAGCTTTCAAAAGAAAATAAGTTGTTTCCCTTGTTCACATTAAACAAAACCCAACCACTGTTCAAGAGTTTCCGCTCCATAGTACCGTCTCAGCGAAGAGGCCGGTGCCAAGGATAAACAGTCTGCACGACATCACTGTTTCTACTGAATTTCTCATAAGGGCGGAGGGGAGGTTATGTCTCAACTTTTGGGAAATTATACATAACTCAGCTCCTTTTTATGTCTGTAGCAGCCCACAACAGGAGTCATCACCGAAAGTCTCAGCTGGCTGAAACCCTTTAAAGACCTGGAGGATGTGTGTGTGTGTGTTGTGCATGCTTGCATATGTGCGTGCTTGCTTCCTTCTGTGCGCGTGCATGTGTGTATCTGTGACCCATCTAGAAGAAAAGGAAACGCACACCTATTAGGCGAGGTGCTTGCTAGTGCAGTAGAAAACTTGAAAATAAAGGAGAGCTGCACACTCTAGGAGCTCAGATGCTAAAATGTCATGTCCAACGTTTCGATAGCCAAGCTGACTCGTTTATATAGTGTCAAAAGACACGCAGGTGTCTGTAATCATGGCCAAGAGTGGCCTAATATCATTGGTTAATTCTCAAATATTAAAATGTCATACAAAGAACAGCATACAAAAAAACAAATGTATAGCATACGATCATAGATTAATTTGACTACACAAGCTTACAAACAATTACAATGGCAAAAGTCACAATAATCACAAGAATGGCTTCAGATCAAAGTCTACGTTGAGACCGAAGGGAGCAAGGGTCTTTAAATTAAAGATCCAGGCAGCCTCTCATTTTAAAAATAAATTATCAAGGTCACCCCCTCTCCTAGGGAGGGTGATATGTTCGATGCCAATATAATGCAGAGACGAAATCGAGTGGCCTGCCTCCAAAAAGTGGGCCGCAACTGGGTAAGTCAAGTTATTGCACCTGTATCTGTGACCCAGACATGTGGGCCTGCCTGTCTCAGTAATGAGCAGACAAAAAAGGCCCAGCAGCGTGTATAACAGTCCTGTCAAATGACAGAGCCACATCTGGGACAGATTAAAGCCCCGAAAACAAAGGCAGAAAACAGCTGTAATAACGTTATGGGTTTTCAGGAGGATTAGTGTGGGTATAGCTGAGTGAAAATGAATTGGACTGATCTTTTGTGGATAATGATATTCTTTTTTTCCAAGAAGGCAGCCAGACATGTGTAAAGGACACAGTCTACTGCCCTTTGAGAGGCATTTTACAGCCTTTCTGAGATTAAACTATTCAACACATTTCTCTAACGGCTATTCCAAAGACTAGAGTCATTCCATTATGCGCTATGCAATATCATTTATTTGACGAACCTTTCAGTCGGTAGTGAATGGAAATAGTAATAACTGTAATAACCATGTCAATAAAGCTTTCAAACACTGTATCAATGTCTTGATTGGCAGGGAAATTAAAACATTTGTGACACTAAGATTCAAAGTCCATTAAGAGTGACTTGACTAAAATCTGTCCAAATGAAAAAGAACAAGTCAAATCCCCTGATTGAAAAAAGTAGCTATGGAATATAGCAGCCTGTTTTAACATTGGACTATAAAAACTGAGAACATTCTGTTCAGACACAGTGGGGTTAAGAGAACCCAGCAGCTACCAATGTTAATTGTTCCCCTAATTCATAAATAAACCTTGGTATATACAAGAACCTATCAATCAACATGTTCTCAAATAAACCCCTGGAACATTCCAGAGCTCAGGCCAACAATGAGGCTTGACGACTTCATCTAATCTTGGTCATTCCCAGCTCCTCATAACACACAAACTGACAGCACACAAACTGACAACACAATGGTGTTGTTTCATTCAATTATTTTCATGTTTTCCCCCCATTTCTCTTGAAGTCTGTTATTTATCAAATTAAATTAAATCAAACTTTATTTACACAGCACATTTCAGACATGGAAAGCAACCCAGTGTGCTTTACAGAAAAAAAACAAATGAATAAAAACTTAAATATTAACTAAACCAAAAGGATTTTTTTTTTAAATAAAGAATAACAATAAAAACGGAACGATTAAAAAGGACCCTAAGGAAAAGCAAAGCTAAAAAGGTGTTTTAAGATCTCTTTTAGTGTCCACAGTTTCGGCCCCCCTCAGGATCTCTGGCAGGCTATTCCAGAGACTGGGGGCATAATAACTAAAGGCTGCCTCTCCATGTCTCTTGGTCCTAGACTTTGTGATAGTTAAAAGGCCAGTGCCAGAGGACCTGAGGGACCTACTGGGTACATAACTTAAAAGCATGTCTGACATTTATTCTTAGCTGCTCTTGTTCCTTCTTTTTGTTCACATGTAAATGGTATGGACATAATTGCTGTCAGTGGTGTGAAAGCCCAGAAAAAGCCCATGTTAAAGAAGAGAGACCTAAGGGCCTGGGGCCCTGTGGAGCCTCAGAGAGATCAGTCACTCCTTCCCTCCTCTTTATTATTGACATATAATTGGTGTTTAGGGTGCATGCTAAAGACCCATTAACCTTCCTCCCTCCGAAGATACAGATATGTGCCACAAGGCATGGCTGTCCTGTGAGAGAGGAAGATACTGAATATTTTATATTTCAGTCAGTCTTCAAAGTGAAGCTAGGTAAGATCATATCCACCCTGCGTCAAACACTAATTTTCTAATTAGGCCGTCCCGCTATGACCCTACTCTGCCAGTGCTGTTCAGTGTAACTTTTATAGTCTTCCATGATTCTATGTGTAGCCTGTTCACATTCTTCCCCAAAAAGCATGCATTTACACAGGCAGCCCATGTCTGATCTTTTGACCAATTATTGGCAAAAGAACTGATCTGATTAGTCAAAAGACCAATTTATGGAAATGATCAGAATTGAGGTGCCTGTGTAAACGCAGCCCTAGTGTCATGTCGTTTTCTACACAATTTAAGGGGTTTTCACAATACCACTCAGAAGTGAAAATGACTTAATTGGTAATGAATGGTCTTAGTTCATGGGATAATGAAAGTGCCACACATCTCAATGGAGCTCAGAATTGTATTTTTTAGCTAGGCAAGTCAGTTAAGAACAAATTCCTATTTACAATGACGGCCTCCGAGGAACAATGGGTTAACTGCCTTGTTCAGGGGCAGAACGACAGATTTTTACCTTGTCAGCTCAGGGATTTAATCCAGCAACCATTCGGTTACTGGCACAACGCTCTAACCACTAGCCTACCTGCCGCCCCAGATAGGGAGAAGATATCAGATCTTCGTACCAGGTGATTAGACAGGCCTGATTAAGTGTAAAGCCTCAGCCTCTGTGTTGTAATGCACCAGAAATAATCACTGAAGTCACAACAGACATTTCAAGTGTACAGTACAGTATGTGACAGATAGCCTTTTGTTGTGCAGTGCTTGAGAGGACCTGGGCAATCACAGTGGGTGAAGCTCTTGTCTGTGTTGACAATAAACAGCAGTGGGCTGTGAGTCTTTGAAGGGTGATTGTTGTGTCCACACTGATTTCACCACTAGGCGAGGCTGGTCCTGTTCAAATACCTTTGCAATGCATCCTTTACTTCCCTACAAAGTGATCACTGATCTTAGATACGCAAAGGAACAATCTACCCTTTCACTTCATACATGATTACACGAGAACAAGGAAAGAGTGATGCATTAAATAGTATTCATTCTCTAGTCTAGTTAGTGGTTTTCAGTATGACTGATAACTGGCTCCGTAAAGCAGTCACATGCGCCGAATACAACAGGTGTAGACCTTACAGTGAAATGCTTACTTACGAGCCCCTAACCGACAGTGCAGTTTAAAAAAAATATGGATAAGAATAAGAGATAAAACTAATAAGTAACTAAAGAGCAGTACTAAAAAATAATAATATATACAGGGGGGTTCCGGTATAGAGTCAATGTGCTGTGGCACCGGTTAGTTGAGGTAGTATGTACATGTAGGTAGAGTTATTAAAGTGAATAACAACAGAATGGCAGTGGTGTGGAGATGGGGGGGTGCAAATAGTCTGGGGTGCCATTTGACTAGATGTTCAGGAGTCTTATGGCTTGGGGGTAAAAACTGTTGAGAATCCTTTTTGTCCTAGACTTGGCGCTCTGGTACCGCTTGCCGTGCGGTAGAAAAGAGAACAGTCTATGACTAGGGTGGCTGGAGTCTTTGACCATTTTTAGGGCCTTCCTCTGTCACCGCCTGGTATAGATGTCCTGGATAGCAGAAGGCTTGGCCCCAGTGATCTACTGGGCTGTTCGCACTGCCCTCTGTAGTGCCTTGTGGTCGGAGGCCGAGCAGTTGCCATACCAGGCAGTGATGCAACCAGTCAGGATGCTCTCGATGGTGCAGCTGTAGAACCTTTTGAGCATCTGAGGACCCATGCCAAATCTTTTCAGTCTCCTGAGGGGGAATAGGTTTTGTCAAACCCCCTCTTTACGACTGTCTTGGTGTGCTTGGACCATGTTAGTTTGTTGGTGATGTGGACAACAAGGAACTTGAAGCACTCAACCTGCTCCACTGCAGCCCTGTCGATGAGAATGGGGGCGTGCTCGGTCCTCTTTTTTACTTGTAGTCCACAATCATCTCCTTTGTCTTGATCACGAGGAGCCGTGAAAGCTGTTAGAACACATCTTGAACTTTTAAACAACCCACAGGAGCCTGTCAAAGGTTAGTTTCCCCTTCCATCATCTGCAAACTTGTCCTGTCAAACCCGTCCAAACATGAGGACTGAGACATAAAGCACTGAAAAAGGCATAAAACAGCCGACCGGCCTTCATTAACAGCCTTTCTGTTAATCTGTCATACTGTTACTGGTCAGGCTTGATGCCAGTTACCACCATGGCTGCACAGGTCCAGGTCTTCTCTCTCCAAACAAAAGACACACTTCAGGGACCATTATGGGGTTTCAGGAGGAAACAGGGGTTGCTATCATAAATAAGGAGTGAGGTTAAACAAGGTCCGTCTGGTGTTGATAGTCTTTTCCAATCTTTCACTTGTCCAATATGAAGACATCAGTGCGCCTGTTCTTGAAAGATATCAATCATCGTTGGTTGGTTCCTAGATCTGTTACAATTGTCAATGTGCAGACAGTAGTGCACATCCTTCACAGACATTTTAGGTGTGTCTGTGGCCCTTCAGAGTTGTATGTTCCTCTCAACAGGTCCAGAGCCAGGGGTGGAGCCCCTGACCCAGGTTGAAGACATGGTTGCTCCGTCCCAAGGAAATGGCCTTGTGACACAGACAGCCATGAGTAAGCAAAGCTTAGAAGGAGTGGGAGTCAGTCTCTAGTCGTGGCCATTACTCGCCTCAACAGGTCTTTCACACAACCACTGGCACACGCCCTCTTCATATGACATACTGTATGTACAGTTGAAGTCGGACGTTTACATACACTTAGGATGGAGTCATTAAAAGTCATTTTTTCAACCACTCCACAAGTTTCTTGTTAACAAACTATAGTTTTGGCAAGTCAGATAAGACTTCTGACCCAGATATGACTTCTGACTCCTGAACATCTAGTCAAATGGCAACCCAGACTATTTGCATTGATGATGTCATGGCTTTAGAAGCCACACCACAGGAGGTGTACCTGTGGATGTATTTCAAGACCTACCTTCAAACTCAGTGCTTCTTTGCTTGACATCATGGGAAAATCAAAAGAAATCAGCCAAGACCTCAGAAAAAAAAACAAGTCTGTTTCATCCTTTGAAGCAATTTCCAAATGCCTGAAGGTACACATTCATCTGTACAAACAATAGTACGCAAGTATCAACACCATGGGACCACGCAGCCGCCATACCGCTCAGGAAGGAGACATGTTCTGTCTCCTAGAGATTAACGTACTTTGGTGCAAAAAGTGCAAATCAGTCCCAGAACAACAGCAAAGGGCCTTGTGAAGATGCTGGAAAAAACAGGTACAAAACTATCTATATCCACAGTAAAACGAGACCTATATCGACACAGCCTGAAAGGCTGCTCAGCAAGGAAGAAGCCACTGCTCCAAAACTGCCATAAAAAAGCCAGACTTCGGTTTGGGGACAAAGATCATACTGTTTGGAGAAATGTCCTCTGGTTTGATGAGACAAAAATAGAACTGCTTGGCCATAATGACCATCATTATGTTTGGAAGAAAAATGGGGAGGCTTGCAACCTGAAGAACACCATCCCAACCGTGAAGTACGGGGGTGGCAGCATCATGTTGTTGGGGTGCTTTGCTGCAGGAGGGACTGGTGCACTTCACAAAATAGATAGCATCATGAGGAGGAAAATGATGTGGATATATTGAAGCAACATCTCAAGACATCAGTCGGGAAGTTAAAGCTTGGTCGCAAATGGGTCTTCCAAATGGACATTGACCCCAAGTATACTTCCAAAGCTGTGGCAAAATATCTTAAGGACAACAAAGTCAAGGTATTGGAGTGGCCATCACAAAGCCCTGACCTCAATCCTATAGAAACTTTGTGGGAAGAACTGGAAAAGCATGTGCGATCAAGGAGGCCTACAAACCTGACTCAGTTACACCAGCTGTCAGGAGGAATGGGCCAAAATTCACCCAACTTATTGTGGGATGCTTGTGGAAGGCTACACGAAACGTTAGACCCAAGTTAAACAATTTAAAGGCAATGCTACCAAATACTAAATGAGTGTATATAAACTCCTAACCCACTGGGAATGTGATGAAAGAAATACAAGCTGAAATAAATCATTCTCTCTACTATTATTGTGACATTTCACATTCTTAAAATAATGTGGGGATCCTAACTGACCTAAAACAGGGAATTTTTACTAGGATGAAATGTCAGGAATTGTGAAAAACTGAGATTAAATGTATTTGGCTAAGGTTTAGGGTTAGTGCTGACATCAATTGCACATCTGTGATGAAAGAGACAGAAAGCTGTTAGAACACATCTTGAACTTTTAAACACCCCTCATGAAGATGTCCAGCTGCATAGAAAAGGTCCAGTTGTGTTTCTCCCGACAGGATCCACAGAGAGGAAGTGGCTTGACTACAGGTTTATGAGAGAACTGCTCAACCCCTGTGTTCATCACTTAGGACATTTGAGGTCTTAGAGAATACATTTCTTACAACCAAATCATTTATCTTTATTGTAAATGGCATATTATAGAAGGGCCCAGAAACTTTTTTTTTGTTATTTCATTTTTTTGGAAAAATGCACCTCAACTTCATCCACAATATTATATACCATTCTGTGCGACTCGAGCTGTTTCCCCTATCCAGCTGTTCCATTCTCCACGTAGCCTGCTTCTAGAATGGACAGAGAGGTATCGCTTGAGTCTGTAAGGACCGACCATGGAGATGAGAAGCAGGTATGGGGAGTTGACATTTAATACGGAACAGACAGGTAACAAAACAGGAACAGCGTCAGCACACGGGTAAACAAGGACATATGACAATTAATGCTGCCGCAGGGAATAGAGCGGGGAACCAGACAGATATAGGGGAGGTAACGACAGAGGTGATTGAGTCCAGGTGAGTCCAATAATTGCTGATGCGCGTGACGTGGAAAGGCAGGTGTGCATACTGATGGTGTCAGGAGTGTGTAATGCTGGAAAGCGGGAGCAGGTGCGACAGTACCTGACGGGCCGGCCGAGGAAGGGGCGCTGGGCAAGCCGGTTGGGCGTAAACTCCTGACAAACCAGGAGAGGCATGGGAGCCTGTTGAGCCGGCTGAGGCGTAGGAGCCTGACGATCCCGCTGCAGCGTAGGAGCCTGACGATCCCGCTGCGGCGTGGGAGCCTGACGATCCCGCTGCGGCGTGGGAGCCTGACGATCCCGCTGCGGCGTGGGAGCCTGACGATCCCGCTGCGGCGTGGGAGCCTGACGATCCCGCTGCGGCGTGGGAGCCTGACGATCCCGCTGCGGCGTGGGAGCCTGACGATCCCGCTGCGGCGTAGGAGCCTGACGATCCCGCTACGGCGTGGGAGCCCGATGATCTGGCTAAGGCGTAACAGCCTGATGAGCCGTCTGGGCATAAAAACCTGACGATCCGGCTGAGGCCCGAAGTGGGATGGACGCCTTCCGAGCCAACCGGGGAAAGAACCTCTCGAGCCAGCTAGGGTGTGACAGCCTCATGAGCGGGCTTAGGCACCCCTGGTTCCATTGGTGTTGGCCCCCGGACCCGACTTCATCACCAACCAGAACACCAGCACTCCCCAATGCTTCATTAGATGGCTGCAGCTTTCTGTAAGGACCGACGCTGGAGATGATAATTTTGAGATACTTTGGAATATTAATAGTGAAATGTACAATGTAATTTTGTTTTGATCTTTGTTTAATTAAAATAAGATACCTCAAGCTTTTGAGAGTCAACTGCTCAAAAATCTCCAAATAAAATGTATAAAATATATTTTAACACACTAATCTTCAAGAGGCATTTCGCCACATAGAGGGTAAAATGTCCCCTTTCTAGCAGCTTTTTTGTTTAAAAACATTTTCCTTAAAGCTTGTATCCTCCCTGCCACTTCCGTTTGCGATATTACAACAACAAATAAATTACTGCAAACAACAAACAGATTTTTTCTCTTTGGATATTTTAGCACAGCCCAATATGTACTTTTTTTCACAACATTGGGCGACGCTCCTCGCTTTTACTTTGTCGACAAAACAAAAACCATAACAAAGTCCGTGAGTCGGACCGTGGCACTGTTGCCCCTACAGGGGATTCTATCTTTTGGGGGTGGGGTGGTGTTTTCACCAAATGTACCCTACTGTCTGTGAATGGGCTGGTTTTGATGGCAAAGGACGATGGCAATGTACCCTACTGTCTGTGAATGGGCTGGTTTTGATGGCAAAGGACGATGGCAACATTTGCAATGCAAATATGTCTATAAATTAAGATTCAAACCAATATAACGCGAGCAGCATGACACTTGAGTATCACCATAGTTGGCAAGTTGGTGTGAAATGTAATGTGATTATTCGATGTATGTAAATTATGTACTACTAGCCAAATTCACCACAACTCCCAAAAATCCATTGCATCATTCAATCCCTGATCCGAGGATCTGATTAGTCTGTCTGTTCTGTCAATCAAACATCAGAGCGCTCGATTCGACAGAAATGCGGTAGCTTTTTGAAGTGGGCGGGACGTACATTTCCTTACATAGCTTGTTGTCCGTTGCTATCAACCTGCCGCAACTTCATGTGTGTTTAGTCACTCATGCATTTGTCATTTTTAGGTAACTTATACGTTAGCAGTCTGCGACAATTAAGTAATCAAAGCGTTAAAATTAAGCTGCATTTTTTTTAAAATTTCGTGTTAACTGCATGCGGGTTGGTCTCTAGTCGACACAGTCATTGCCCGTTTTTTACCCCTGTGGTTGCGGTCTGGCCTTAGCCGCGGCTGCGAATCAGCTTAATCTTTTCTCAGTATCGTCCTGCATTGAAACATGTTTATTTTATAAATATGACGGTGAGAGGGACCCTGTAAACTAAATGACTGTCAGAAATATCGCCTCCATTTGTAATATGGTAAGTAGCCATAGCGCCTTCGAGTGTCTGCTGCAGTCACCGTTGGCCACCTTGTCTGTGTAATGATGATGAGAGGTTCATGGTTGAATTGCTCCTGGGAGCTCGAGCTGATCGGCTGTAGTATCAAGCCACCAGTCCTTGTTTGACAGGGATGCATGGGGGGGGTCCATCATTTCGGAAGGGTAGCTTGATCTTGAATGATGAGTATGAGCCCTACATGTTTAGCTACTCTAGCCAAATAAACACATGCAATGTCAATTGGCGACGTCAGGAAAATTGGTATCAGACAGCAACGTTGTCACACAAAGCTTGCTGTGCACACTTTACAAACACTTCTTAGTACGGTGAGTGACGTGGTTTGACACCTTTTGACAGGTTGATTTCTAGTGTCAGGCTCGTGTGAATTTAAAGATCCCTAAGCTTAATTTAGAAGTGAAGAAAGGGAATATGACAGATCCGAAACTATGCTAATCTATATTTAAAGGACCCATGTGCTGTGTGAAAGTAGTTTTCAGGTCAGCTTCCTCAATTACATTATCAGTGACAGTCAGAGAGTATCCTGTCTCATGACATGGTTCCATCCCCACTGCTGCACCTGTACACACCTGTGTGCATCTGCTGCAGAGCCAAGGCAGTGATTGGTGAAGGCAGTGTAATAAGCTGTTAGTGGTGGGAGACTTCATGAAATTTCAATTATTCTATGATTGCAATGCTATGCCTTAATATAAATGTTTTGTGTTCATTGTCTCACATGGAGGTGATGACTTGCCAAGGGCATTACTGATGGGCATGATGAGCATCTGACTAACTCCACGTATAGAGGAGGTCCTTTGGTGTAACATTTTACATTGCAGTGTCCTTATGACTGTGTAATTACTCCACACAAGAATAAGTACACTAGGCTAATGTAGTGTTACCTTTCTTTACCAGAACAGTGTTTAGGCTACTGAATAAGGATTCAAAAGTCCAGGAAGATGTCAAGTTTGGAAGTACAAAAATGTTGTGACGCAGAGCATTTGATTGGTGTTGAATGGGACTGTTATCATCATCTGGTCTTTGTTTACTTTCTTTTGTGCCGTTGTTTGTGTAAGCTTTGATGGGACATTATTATTTAGATGAGACAAGAAAGTGTACGTTGTCTAGTTTGATTAAACACTTTGTGTGTCTTTGGCACACAAGCGCAGGCTCAGCGGTGTGTGCATGCGTCTGTATGAGAAATTCAACATTGAGAACTCTGTCAAAATGGAAATCAGAGACAACAAAGCAATGTGTTCTGCTTTGACTGAGAGAAAATGACAGCAATTTTAAGACTAAAACAACACTAGCAGAAGTCTCTATGTTCTCTCAACAAAGACATGGCTTCATCTGGAAGCTCTTTGAGCTCTGGTTAGTCAATGGGCTCTGTCAGGAGATAAGTACCCTGTCACTACATTACGGAATGTTAAATGCTCTTGAATATTTACATTGTGATACTTATCCCCCTGAGTGAAGAGGTTGGTAGTGAGTTTGTCAGATGATGAAACCAAAGGATTCCTGATTTCCAGTAGCATGAATAAGCAGGGTTTGGGATGGGAAACAGCAAGCTACATGAAAGCTATAATAGGCTGGAGGGGACTGGCAGTCATTGTCAGAAATAATCCAGGCATTCAACATATATCTGAAGCAAAGGTTAGACTTATGTGAGACAGAGACATGTGCAGCATGTGACCTCTCTATAAAGAGGCTTTGGTCCGTCAGTTCCCTGCGATATACTGTACTTACCTAGATGACTATTAGACCAGAGAGTTCTTGACCAGATTCTCTAGCTGCAGTAATTTTGTGCCTATGAACCAGAGGGATACCTTTAGCACTGAGGCAGTGTGCCCTAGTAGGAAGTCCAATGTGTGCAGCTCACCCAGCACTAACATAAATAACATGAGCATGTCTACCTCATCAAATCAAAATAAAATGTTATTTGTCACATACACATGGTTAGCAGATGTTAATGCGAGAGTAGCGAAATGCTTGTGCTTCTAGTTCCGACAATGCAGTAATAACCAGCGAGTAATCTAACCTAACAATTTCACAACTACCTTATACACACAAGTGTAAAGGGATGAAGAATATGTACATAAAGATATATGAATGAGTGATGGTACAGAACGGCATAGGCATGTTGCAGTAGATGGTATCGAGTACAGTATATACATATGAGATGAGTAATGTGGGGTATGTAAACATATAAAAGGGGCATTGTTTAAAGTGGCTAGTGATACATGTATTACATAAAGATGGCAAGATGCAGTAGATGGTATAGAGTACAGTATATACATATGAGATGAGTAATGTAGGGAATGTAAACATTATATTAAGTGGCATTGTTTAAAGTGGCTAGTGATACATTTTTTACATACATTTTTCCAATATTAAAGTGGCTGGAGTTGAGTCAGTATGTTGGCAGCAGCCACTCAATGTTAGTGGTGGCTGTTTAACAGTCTGATGGCCTTGAGATAGAAGCTGTTTTTCAGTCTCTCGGTCCCTGCTTTGATGCACCTGTACTGACCTCGCCTTCTGGATGATAGCGGGGTGAACAGGCAGTGGCTCGGGTGGTTGATGTCCTTGATGATCTTTATGGCCTTCCTGTGACATCGGGTGGTGTAGGTGTCCTGGAGGGCAGGTAGTTTGCCCCCGGTGATGCGTTGTGCATACCTCACTACCCTCTGGAGAGCCTTACGGTTGTGGGCGGAGCAGCTGCCGTACCAGGCCGTGATACAGCCCGCCAGGATGCTCTCGATTTGGCGACAAGCTGAATTTCTTCAGCCTCCTGAGGTTACTAGGAGCTACTGCGCCTCTTCAACCGCTGTCTGTGTGGGTGGACCAAGTCAGTTTGTCCGTGATCTGTACGCAGAGGAACTTAAAACTTACTACCCTCTCCACTACTGTCCGGTCGATGTGGATAGGGGTTGCTCTCTCTGCTGTTTCCTGAAGTCCACGGTCATCTCCTTTGTTTTGTTGACGTTGAGTGTGAGGTTATTTTCCTGACACCACACTCCGAGGGCCCTCACCTCCTCCCTGTAGGCCGTCTCGTCGTTGTTGGTAATCAAGCCTACCACTGTAGTGTCGTCTGCAAACTTGATGATTGAGTTGGAGGCGTGCGTGGCCTCTGCTAAGCTTCCCGGTAAAGCAATAAAAACAATGGCCTCTGCTAAGCTTCCCAGTAAAGCAATAAAAACAATGGCCTCTGCTAAGCTTCCTAGTAAAGCAATAAAAACAATGGCCTCTGCTAACCTTCCCAGTAAAGCAATTAAAACAATGGCCTCTGCTAACCTTCCTAGTAAAGCAATAAAAACAATGGCCTCTGCTAACCTTCCCAGTAAAGCAATAAAAACAATGGCCTCTGCTAACCTTCCCAGTAAAGCAATAAAAACAATGGCCTCTGCTAACCTTCCCAGTAAAGCAATAAAAACAATGGCCTCTGCTAACCTTCCCAGTAAAGCAATAAAAACAATGGCCTCTGCTAACCTTCCCAGTAAAGCAATAAAAACAATGGCCTCTGCTAACCTTCCTAGTAAAGCAATAAAAACAATCAAGTGTCCCAGAAAAGTTATAAAAAATAGCCCACATTAACAAATGCAGCTTAAGAAACAAGGTTCATGAAATTAATAATTTGCTAGTAACAGATGATATTCATATTCTGACAATCTCTGAAACTCACTTAGATAATACATTTGTTGATACAGTATAGCAATACATGGTTATAAGATCTACAGAAAAGACAGAAATACCAAAGGTGGAGGTGTGGCCGTTTAAATTCAGAAACACATTCCTGTAAAGCTTAGAGAGGATCTCATGTTAAATACGGTTGAAGTAATTTGACTACAGGCTCATCTGCCTCACCTAAAGCCCGTTCTGGTGGGGAGCTGCTATAGACCACCAAGTTCTAACAATCAGTATCAGGATAACGTGTGAAATGCTTGATAATGTTTGTGATATCGACAGAGAGGTATATTTTTGGGGGTGATTTAAATATTGACTGGCTTTCATCAGGCTGCCCACTCAAGAGAAAGCTTCAAACTGTAACTAGTGCCTGCAACCTGGTTCAGGTTATCAGTCGATCTACCAGGGTAGTTACAAACAGCACAGGAATGAAATCATCATGTATTGATCACATCTTTACTAATGCTGCAGAATTTTGCTTTAAAGCAGTATCTAAATTCATCAGATGTAGTGATCACAATATAGTAGTCATAGCTATGAAAACCAATGTTCCAAAGGCTGGGCCTAATTTAGTTTATAAGAGGTCATACAATAAGGTTTGTGGTGATTCCTATGTTGTTGATGTAAAGAATATTTGTTGTTCCGTGGTGTGAAATGACAAGCAATCAGACGCTGCACTTGACACATTTATGAAATTGCTTATCCCAGTTACTAATAAGCATGCACCCATTTATAAACTGACTGTAAAAGGGTTAAATTCCTGTGGATTGATGAGGAAAATAACATTTGTATGGTTGAGAGGGATGAGGCAAAAGGAATGCAAATAAGTCTGGTTGCACAACCGATTGGCAAACATACTGCAAATTGAGAAATCCTGACTAAACTGAATGAAAAGAAGAAGCTATACTATGAAACAAAGATAAATGACATAAAGAATGATTGTAAAAAGCTTTGGAGCACGTTTAAATGAAATTTTGGGCAAAATGGTAACCTCAACACCATCATTCATTGAATCAGATGGCTCATTCATCACAAAACCCACTGATATTGGCAACTACTTTAATTACTTTTTTCATTGGCAAGATGAGCAAACTTAAGCATGACTTTGAGTGTGGAAGAGGTGAAATAATTATTGTTGTCTTTCAACAATGATAAACCACTGGGGTCTGACAACTTGGATGGAAAATTACTGAGGATAATAGTGGACGATATTGCCACTCCTATTTGCTATATCTTCAATTTAAGCCTACTAGAAATTGTGTTTGACCAGATACAATGCTATTTTACAGTAAACAAATTGAGAACAGACTTTCAGCATGCTTATAGGGAAGGACATTCAACAAGCACAGCACTTACACAAATGACTGATGATTGGCTGAGAGAAATTGATGATAAAAAAGATTGAGGTGGCAGTTTTGTTAGACTTCAGTTCGGCTTTTGACATTATCGATCATATTGCTGTTGGGAAAACATATAGGTGTTATGGCTTTACTATATTGCAATATTGTGGATAAAAAGTTTACCTGTCTAACAGAAAACAGACTGTGTTCTTTAATGGAAGCCTCTGCAACGTAATCCAGGTAGAATCAATAATTCCCCAGGGCAGCTGTCTAGGCCCCTTACTTTAAAAAATCTTTACTAACGACATGCCACCGGCTTTGAGTAAAGCCAGTGTGTCTATGTATACGGATGACTCGACACTATACACATCAGCTACAACAGCGACTGAAATGACTGCAACATTTAACAAAGAGCTGCAGTTAGTTTCAGAATATATATATTTCTAAAAGGTAAAGCATTTTATTTGGGACAAATCATTCACTAACCCTAAACCTCAACTAAATATTGTAATAAATAATGTGGAAATTGAGCAAGATGAGGTGACTAAACTGCTTGGAGTAACCCTGGATTGTAAACTGTCATGGTCAAAACATATTTATACAACAGTAGCTAAGATGGGGAGAAGTCTGTCCATAATAAAGAGCTGCTCTACCTTTTTAACAGCACTATCAACAAGGTAGGTGCTACAGGCCCTAGTTTTGTCTTACCTGGACTACTGTTCAGTTGTGTGGTTAGGTGCCACAAAGAGGGGCTTAGGAATGTTGCAATTGGCTCAGAACAGGGCAACAAGTCTGGCCCTTGGATGTACATGGAGAGCTAACATTAATAATATGCATGTCAATCTCTCCTGGCAGAAAGTGGAGGAGAGATTGACTTCATAACTACGTGTATTTGTGAGAGGTGGTAACATGTTGAATGCACCGAGCTGTCTGTTTGAACTTATGGCACACAGCTCGGACACCCATGCATACCCCACAAGAAATGCCACCAGAGGTCTCTTCACAGTCCCCAAGTTCAGAACAGACTATTGGAGGCACACAGTACTACATAGATCCTTGACTACATGGAACTCTATTCCACATCAAGTAACTCATGCAAGCAGTAAAATTAGATTTAAAAAAACATTGATTAAAATACACCATATGGTACAGCAGGGACTGTGAAGCAACAATCATAGGCACAGACACATCCATACATACACTACAAAATACGCACTATACACACATACTGTAGACATGGATTGTGCAAGTTCTCCCACTTAAAAAGATGAGAGGCCTGTAATTTTCATCATAGGTACACTTCAACTATGACAGACAAAATGAGAAGAAAAAATCCAGAAAATCACATTGTAGGATTTTTTATGAATTTATTTGCAAATTATGGTGGAAAATAAGTATTTGGTCACCTACAAACAAGCAAGATTTCTGGCTCTCACAGACCTGTAACTTCTTCTTTAAGAGGCTCCTCTGTCCTCCACTCGTTTCCTGTATTAATGGCACCTGTTTTAACTTGTTATCAGTATAAAAGACACCTGTCCACAACCTCAAACAGTCACACTCCAAACTCCGCTATGGCCAAGACCAAAGAGCTGTCAAAGGACACCAGAAACAAAATTGTAGAACTGGCTGGGAAGACTGAATCTGCAATAGGTAAGCAGCTTGGTTTGAAGAAATCAACTGTGGGAGCAATTATTAGGAAATGGAAGACATACAAGACCACTGATAATCTCCCTCGATCTGGGGCTCCACGCAAGATCTCACCCCGTGGGGTCAAAATGATCACAAGAACGGTGAGCAAAAATCCCAGAACCACACGGGGGGGACCTAGTGAATGACCTGCAGAGAGCTGGGACCAAATTAACAAAGCCTACCATCAGTAACACACTACGCCGCCAGGGACTCAAATCCTGCAGTGCCAGACGTGTCCCCCTGCTTAAGCCAGTACATGTCCAGGCCCATCTGAAGTTTGCTAGAGAGCATTTGGATGATCCAGAAGAAGATTGGGAGAATGTCATATGGTCAGATGAAACATGCATCATGCTTTGGGGCTGTTTTTCTGCAAAGGGACCAGGACGACTGATCCGTGTAAAGGAAAGAATGAATGGGGCCATGTATCGTGAGATTTTGAGTGAAAACCTCCTTCCAACAGCAAGGGCTTTGAAGATGAAACGTGGCTGGGTCTTTCAGCATGACAATGATCCCAAACACACCGCCCGGGCAACGAAGGAGTGGCTTCGTAAGAAGCATTTCAAGGTCCTGGAGGGGCCTAGCCAGTCTCCAAATCTCAACCCCATAGAAAATCTTTGGAGGGAGTTGAAAGTCTGTGTTGCCCAGCAACAGCCCCAAAACATCACTACTCTAGAGGAGATCTGCATGGAGGAATGGGCCAAAATACCAGCAACAGTGTGTGAAGACTTACAGAAAACGTTTGACCTCTGTCATTGCCAACAAAGGGTATATAACAAAGTATTGAGATAAGTATTTGGTCAATAACAAAAGTTTATTTTCCACCATAATTTGCAAATCAATTCATAAAAAATCCTACAATGTGATTTTCTGGATTTTTTTTCTAATTTTGTCTGTCATTGGCAGCAGCTAATGGGGATCAATAATAAGGAACACAGCCCTGAAGAAGATAGAACAGACGTGTGAGTAAGGCACTCCAGATGATGTGGAGCTTATTTCATGCATAATAAGGATGTTTAGACAGTGCACATTTGAGCTCATGTTCTCTCTCTCTGGTCTCCCTCAGGGCACCAATGCCTCTGCTCTGGAGAAAGACATTGGTCCGGAGCAGTTCCCAATCAACGAACACTACTTTGGATTGGTCAACGTAAGTGTCATTCACTCTGTCCACTAGGTCACTACTGAGTCATGTTTTCCATTGGACAGGTGCTTGGTGTTGACACTTCATGAGAAACAGGTTGTTTTGTTTGTTGGCTTGTCAGTAATGCTACCATTGTTTGTGAATGATGTCTTTACACAGTTTTGATGTCTCTGGCTGTCCCAGTTTCCCTGCTATTCTATTTCTAGTGGCTTAACAAAACAAATCTTTGAGGGCCTGATGTTACCCAACTACTCTGTTAGCCAACCCTTCAGATGGCTTATGTTTAATGACTGGAATGTAAATGAAATGTTGAGCGGTTCACCGGTGGATTGTATGTATAAAAAAAACATTTAATTAAATAAAACTTCAGATGGAGATTGATGATACTCAAGCAGAGTTTGGCTAGCCTGGTTTCCGTCTCTGTTCAGCCATTACATTCCACTCCTTTCCACTCCTGTCATTTGCAAAAGTGACTGGCCTTTCTGCAATCTTCAAATATTAACATTCTATCATTAATGAGCTCGAGAAGATTAGAGGATTTGATCCTGATTTGATAAAACCCTCACATCTTTCATCCAATCACAATGTTTATGCAAATTAGACTGATAGGAAAATGTTCTAATTCATTCATACATTTGATTGGTAGCATTCTAACAATGGGCATTCTGACGTAATACATTCAATTGTAAACAAAAACATTGCACGTGGAGAGAACAGAGGATTCCTGTTTATTGCATTTTTACCAGAAGCTAATGTGATCACAATACACCAGAGAAGCTCTTGCCATTCAAAGTTCCCCAGCAGTTCATTGTGAACTCTGAAGCCTATTTTATATCCAGCAAGCAAGAGCAAGGTGCTTCTTTCCTCAAATATATATATTTTTTTATTTGCTCAAAATAAGTGACCAAACTACACTGAACAAAAATATAAAAGGAACATTTAAATGTTTCATGAACTGAAATAAAAGATCGCAGAAATAAATGTTCCATACGCACAAAATGTTTATTTGGCTCACATTTTGTGCACAAATTTGGATACATCCATGTTTGTGAGCATTTCTCGTTTGCCAAGATAATCTATCTTCCTGGCAGGTGTGGCATATCAAGAAACTGATTAAACAGCATGATTACTACACAGGTTCACCTTGTGCTGGGGACAATAAAAGGCCACTCTAAAATGTGCAGTTTTGTCACACATCACAATGCCACAGATGTCTCAAGTTTTGAGGGAGTGTGCAATAGGCATGCTGATTGCAGGAATGTCCACCACAGCTGTTGCCAGAGAAGTAAATGTTAATTTGTCTACCATGAGCCACCTCCAACGTCAGTTCAGAGAATTTGGCAGTACGTCCAACCGGCCTCACAACCGCAGACCACATGTATGGGTTCATGTGGGCGAGCGGTTTGCTGATGTCAACGTTGTGAGCAGAGTGTTGCCCCATGTTGGCGGTGCATTTATGGTATGGGCAGGCATACGCTACGGACAACGAAAACAATTTTCATCGATGGCAATTTGAATACACAAAAGTACCGTGACGAGATCATGAGGCCCATTTTTTTTTAAGGTATATGTGAGCAACAGATCCATATCTGTATTCCCAGTCATGTGAAATCCATAGGGCCCAATCAATTTATTGAAATTGACTGATTTCCTCATATTAACTGGAAAATCAATTAAATTGTTGCATATTGCTTTTATATTTTTGTTCAGTTTATATATTGCTACTTCTGGGTATCACATTGGGCAAGGCTACTGGTTCAAGAGCTATAAGAGGCACACAGAGAGGATGAAAGAGAGAGATGCCAGTGGAGATGCATGAATTGTGCAAGAAGGGAACCATGAGAGATGGCAGAGATGTGTAAGTTAGTTCATTCATAGGCTGGGCTATTAATCCACCACTTGTATGCTATCCTATATTATTAGGCATAGCTTACTAGAATGAATTTAGGCGACCACCACCTGCGCTATGCAAGCCAGAGATAAAGAACAATAAAAAAAAGATGAAGAGCAAGCTATAAAGGGAAAATACTGGAGTTTTTATAATGTTGTGATATTGTCATAACGATACCATATATCAACAAAAAAATATCCTGATATGTAACTGTATTCATCCCCCCCGTCCCATCCCGTTCCGTCTATGTCCGTTCAGAAAGTTTCCTAAAGTAGCCTGTCTGGAATCCATCTCTTAATAAGAGAGGACGTACAAATAATGCAACTGAAATGAGCGTAACATTTTTAAAATGTAAGCAAGTCATGATGATCAGCATATGTGCGAGGAATGACGACAGGTGCTAGTTTTGTGTTTATTTCCTCTCATTAATGAGAGGCAATTGAAGCAAACATAGCTTGATTGAATCTTGTTGGCTAATATTTTTCATATGATTATTTCTCTCATTACGGAGTCCTATAGAGCCACTTTGAACAACATAATCTTGCATTGACACTGTCTTCTCACAAGGGAATGACCGCAGCAGGTGATAATAGTCTTGTTTGTTGTTCTTAAAGTCCTCATTCTATATTGCACCAAATTTGCACGCACCCCACGTTCCATAATGTTGTCATGGAAAATATGAATGTTTCCAACTACCAATCAGCAACTGTGCTGTAAATCTGGCTGCATATTGAACGCTAAGATTGCCCGAAAGACCAGTGACAGGAGTGTAATGTTAGCTAAAAAGACTGCTACCAAGACTAGTTTGGCTACATTAAGTTAAAATTCATACAGGTATCTGATGGCAGCTGTGCAGTCTGGCTGTCACAATCCCTTTTTAGATGTGAGAACACTCATCTCACTTTGCACCAAGTCTCTGTTGGAGGTGACGGTCATGAACCTTCTCTCCGTATTTTCAATGTTACGTTTTTCGGTCCTCAGAGTGATAAAAATCTCACCCTCTCTTTTTCTATTTGTCCCTGCCGTGTTGGCCCCCTCAGTTCGGCAACACGTGTTACTGTAACTCGGTGCTTCAGGCCCTGTACTTCTGCCGGCCCTTCCGGGAGAACGTGCTGGCCTACAAGGCCCAGCAGAAGAAGAAGGAGAACCTGCTCACGTGTCTGGCAGACCTCTTCCACAGCATCGCCACCCAGAAGAAAAAGGTGGGAGTCATCCCGCCCAAGAAGTTCATCTCACGCCTGCGTAAGGAGAATGGTGAGCGAGACTACACCAAACCGAAATACAATCACTGTCTGCCAGGGACTGTCTGGGAGAGGGCTGAGGCTGGGGACAAATACACTACATAGTGTAATACCCTCATAGCTACCATTTTGTATAGGTTGTCATATGATTGTTGTTGGTTGACAAACTGACTGTGTTGATTGGTTTTAGACCAGCGTTTAGAGGTTTCAGACTGCTGAGACTAGTTATCTTGAATCAACCGTATTCCGGAAAGATACAGTAGGCATGTTTTGAGCTGGGGATTGAGATAGGGCTACAGGGGAAGTGGAAGTGTTTTTGTCAGGTGATAATCACTGTGGGGTGAAGGGCAGGTGCATGTTGTAGTGGCGGTGCGGACATTCAGAGCATGGGCCTGGAATAGAAGCAGGTTGTTGTCTGACTCCAGGCAGCTCTCTCTCTGAATGAACAATGGACATCTATGTGGACTAGGACCTGTTCAGCTGCTTACTGTCACACTCTCACTCTCTCCTGCTCTCCAATTTCACTTTTCACACATATCGGATTTGTGTGTGCATGCATGTGCGTTGACCTGCCTTGATTCACCTTGATCAGGCCTGTTGACTGACTGATCACCTTTCTACACAGTTTCCCTAAAAGCCCCTGTCCTCTGCGTCTCCCCCTACAGACCTGTTTGACAACTACATGCAGCAGGACGCCCATGAGTTCCTCAACTACCTGCTGAACACGGTGGCAGACATCCTGCAGGAGGAGAAGAAGCAGGAGAAGCAGAACGGCCGCCTCAAGAACAACGGCACGGCGGTCACCACGGAGACGGAGCCCGAGAACAAGCCCACGGAGCCCACCTGGGTGCATGACATCTTCCAGGGAACTTTGACCAATGAGACGCGCTGCCTCAACTGTGAGACGGTGAGTCAGCGCTGGTAGACCCTGTAGAGGGATTTCTGGGGTAGTGGGTTTTGTGGAGCCTTGCAAGCCGTCTGATCTCATGAGCTTACTTCCGTGCAGCGAACCAGTCATGTAATCTCGCGAGATCAGGCAGCTTGCGAGGCAAGGTTTTATGTTCTCTGGCAGGGATTGAAATGGGTGGTCCTAATTCAACCAAGTTATGTAGGACATAAACGCTTATGTAAGAATACTTTATTGATTGGAAATGTGTCTCTTGTTTTATTTTTAACTCAACCCCCTTCCTCAGCAGTGTTGGTAATGCTTTGCCAATCGACTACCAGGGCATAGCTAAGTGACTGTCTCCCACAGAGGGATTATCTCTGTCTGTAATAGTAAGCTCTCAGCTCTGACGGGAATCCTCCAGCCCCCACAGGCTGTGGCATCGGCCTACCACTCTGCCTCTCTCTCCTTCTGTATCTGCGACGTAGGAGGCATTGATGCTCAGAGAGGAAGAGCAGTGTGAGGGAGGGAGGTAGAGAATGGCCTTGAACAACCCTCTTCACCACGCTACAGGCACTGTGCTTCTTAATGACATACTATCAATACATCAAACAGACCCGCTCTCTCATCTTGTGTGCCAGTGTGTGGTCAGGTCACAGAGCAGGAGCAGCATCAGTGCCTTTCAGCACGTGAAGAGGCAAGTACACTGACTCACCTCATCTGTGTGTTTCTCCTTCCCTCCCTCTCTCGGACAGGTGAGCAGCAAAGATGAGGACTTCCTGGATCTGTCTGTGGACGTAGAGCAGAATACTTCAATAACACACTGTCTTAGGTATTATTGACCTGTTACCTGGTATCTTTCTGTACCATAACTACTCCCTGTATCAAGCTTACTGACACAGTCCCCTCTGTGTGTGTTGTGTTCCCCAGGGACTTCAGTAACACAGAGACATTGTGCAGTGAATACAAATACTACTGTGAGGCATGCTGCAGCAAGCAGGAGGCCCAGAAACGGTCAGTACACAACACTGTTCCCGCTCAGATTGGGTGTGTATGACTGCGGTATCTGTCTCTTCATGTACAGTACCAGTCAAAAGTTTGGGCACACCTACTCATTCAAGGGTTTTTATTGATTTTTACATTGTAGAATAATAGTGAAGATGTCAAAACTATGAAATAACACATATGGAATCATGTAGTAACCAAAAAAGTGTTGAATAAAATCTAAATATTGTTCAAAGTAGCCATCCTTTGGCTTGATGAGAACTTTGCACACTCTTGGCATTCTCTCAACTAGCTTCACCTGGTATGCTTTTCCAACAGTCTTGAAGGAGTTCCCACATATGCTGAGCACTTGCTTTTTCTTCACTTTGCAGTCCAACTCATCCCAAACCACCTCAATTAGGTTGTTGGGTGATTGTGGAGTCCAGGTCATCTGATGCAGCACTCCATCACTCTCCTTCTTGGTCAAATAGCCCTTACACAGCCTGGAGGTGTGTTGGGTCATTGTCCTGTTGAAAAAAAGATAATAGTCCCACTAAGCCAGATGTGATGGCGTATCGCTGCAGAATGCTGTGGTAGCCATCCTGTTTGTGTGCCTTGAATTCTAAATAAATCACCAACAGTGTCACCAGCAAAGCACCATCATACTTCCTACTCCATGTTTCACAGTGGGACCCATACATGCAGAGATTATCTGTTCACCTACTCTGCGTCTCACAAAGACACGGAAGTTGGAACCAAAAATCGCACATTTGGACTCGACAGACCAAAGGACAGATTTCCAACTGTCTAATGTCCATTGCTTGTGTTTCTTGGCCCAAGCCAGTCTCTTCTACTTATTGGTGTCCTTTAGTAGTGGTTTCTTTGCAGCAATTTGACCATGAAGGCCTGATTCACGCTGTCTCATCTGAACAGTTGATGTTGAGATGTGTCTGTTACTTGAACTCTGTGAAGCATTTATTTGGGCTGCAATTTCTGAGGCTGGAAATTCTAATGAACTTATCCTCTACAGCAGAGTTAACTCTGGGTCTTCCTTTCCTGTGGTGGTTCTCATGAGAGCCAGTTTCATCATAGCTCTTGATGGTTTTTGCAACTGAACTTGAAGAAACTTTCAAAGTTCTTGAACTTTCTCGGATTGACTAACCTTCATGTCTTAAAGTAATGATGGACTGTCGTTTCTCTTTGCTTATTTGAGCTGTTCTTTCCATAATATGGACTTGGTCTTTTACCAAATAGGGTTGTCTTCTGTATACCACCCTGTATACCCTGTATACCATTCTGTATTGTCACAGCACAACTGGGGGTGGCAGGGTAGCCTAGTGGTTAGAGCGTTGGACTAGTAACCAAAAGGTTGCAAGTTCAAATCCCCAAGCTGACAAAGTACAAATCTGTCATTCTGCCCCCGAACAGGCAGTTAATTGAAAATAAGAATTTGTTCTTAACTGACTTCCCTAGTTTAAATACAGGTAAAAAAATATATTTAAAAAACAGCACCACTGATTGGCTCAAACGCATTAAGAAGGAAAGAAATTCCACAAATTAACTTTTAATAAGACAAAACTGTTAATTGAAATGCATTCCAGGTGACTACCTCATGAAGCTGGTTGAGAGAATGTCAAGAGTGTGCAAAGCTGTCATCAAGGCAAAAGGGTGGCTGCTTTGAGACATAACACTTTTTTTGGTTAATACAAGATTCCATATGTGTAATTTCGTAGTCTTGAGGTCTTCACTATTATTCTACAATGTAGAAAATAGTAAAAGTAAAGAAAAACCCTGGAATGAGTAGGTGTGTCCATACTTTTGACTGGTACTGTATTTATGTGTGTTTTTACTCTTTGCTTTTCTATGTCTGTATATAACTCCTGTGTGTCCCTGTAGGATGCGGGTTAAGAAGTTGCCTATGATCCTGGCCCTGCACCTGAAGCGGTTTAAGTACATGGAGCAGCTGCACCGATACACCAAGCTGTCGTATCGCGTCGTCTTCCCTCTGGAGCTCCGCCTCTTCAACACCTCTGGAGACGCTACCAACCTCGACCGCATGTATGACTTGGTCGCTGTGGTCGTCCACTGTGGCAGGTAGGGTGCACAAACACATACACACATGTCTATTCTATACTGAACAAGAATATAAACGCTACATGCAGCAATTTCAAGGATTTTACGGAGTTACAGTTCATAGAAGGAAATCGGTCAATTTAAATAAATAAATTAAGCCCTGATCTATGGATTTCACATGACTGGGCAGGGGCGCAGCCATGGCAGGGCATAGGCCCACCCACTTGGGAGCCAGGTCCACCCACTGGGGAGCCAGGCACAGCCAATCAGAATGAGTTTTTCCCCACAAAAGGGCATTATTACAGACAGAAATACTCCTCAGCACTCCCACTTCCCGCAAGTGAAGAAGCCGGATGTGGAGGTCCTGGGCTAGCATGGTTACACGTGGTTTGCGGTTGTGAGGCCGGCTGAATGTACTGCCAAATTCTCTAAAACAACGTTGGAGGCGGCTTATGGTTGAGAAATGAACATTACATTTTCTGGCAAACCAATTTCTTCTCAAAATCTGAGAGAAATAAGCTTTTTGTTCGTATGGAAAATTTCTGGGATCTTTTATGTCAGCTTGTGAAAAATGGGACCAACACTTTACATTCATATTTTTGTTCAGTATACGTTCAGCACCTTTGGACACACATTCTTATGCAAACACACTTACTCGTATCCAAACAAACTTGTACCTTGTACTTTGCAGAGACTTTGTCATATCACTGCTTTCCCCTTCTTGCTTCCTCAGTGGACCCAACAGAGGACACTACATCACCATAGTGAAGAGTCACGGCTTCTGGCTGCTGTTTGATGATGATATCGTGGAGGTGTGTGTCACAGTCATACTTTTCTGTAATACTGTTATTTTTAGTTGGCCAGCACACCTGTTTTATATGTCTCATACAGCATGTTTCATTATTTTGTTGTGTCCCTCTCTGGTTTGTTCAGAAAATCGATGCACAGGCCATCGAGGAGTTCTATGGGCTGACGTCAGACATCTCAAAGAACTCTGAGTCTGGATACATCCTCTTCTACCAGTCCAGGGAGTAAATGGATTAAACACCCAGCCAACCAGAGCCCCTTAGAGAGAACGATGGGAACTTTGACCCTTACCTGAACCCTGTCTGAGATGTGTGCCAACACCATTCCCTATCCCACGGCCTGCCCTGGGTCTGCCTGCACTTAATTTCCCATAACCCACTTCCCTCCCTGCACTCAGCATACTGGGAGGACTCTGCCAACTGCGTTTTGCCCTTCAGCCACATGCAACAAAAAAACAAACAGTCACAAGAACAAGGGGGAAAAGGAAGATCCAACAGGCTGGTGTGTGATGCCTGTTTGTCCCAGCATGGGTCACTCTCCTGGGGTCTGCCTGGCATACAGAGCTGGTTGGACTGGTACAGATACAATCTTCTTTCCAACAGCAGTCTGTATCCTTTATATATCTGTATAGTATGTCTATTTTCACGTAATGTCACACGCTCATAAATCATTTTAGTAGGGTTATCCTGTGACCTTATATTTGTCCTGCCCATAGAAGTCTTCTACCTGGGGTATAGCTAGAGCTGGGATGGAAGTTCAAGTGAAAGATAAACTAGGTGAGAGAGGGTCTATGCATATGGTGTAGCTGAAATGCACATTTCAGTGTTAACAGTTTAAGCTGGTGTGGATTCGAGTTGACTTGAGTTGTGACCAAGCCAAACTTTTTCATTGCGGTGCTGAGAAATTGTTGTCCCACAGAAGACCAGCCTTGCATGTACAAACTACAGCTCTACTAGTCTCTAGAATAATCTGGTTTAGTTCATGCCCAGTTCATTATCTGTCTCGTCCTTGTTGTGCAAAACACTATTTATTGTTCTTATTTTATTCATGTTGGGGAGTTGTAATGTTGAGTGTGCTGGTAGGCGGAGGATATTGTGTGTCAGACTCCATCTTGTCTTGTGTATGTGACGTCTCCCCCTTACAGAGTCCTGTAGGTAATACACATACAGAGCTCTCTGGGGTTGAATTGAACTTTGACAACGTCTTTTTCTTTTTTGTTGCTCTAGTTTGAAGTATGTGGATTGCTGAGCTCTGTCAAAAGAACCACATGAGGTAAGACGGAGGGGTCAAAATCCACAGTTCAAAGCGTCCTTGAACTGTACTGTTTTTCACGTTGAGATCGGTGCAATAGGAGGAGGTGAAATGAGCTGATAAGATGTTGACTTTCCTGTTGAAGCGAATATAGATATTAAATGCTGGTGTGTTTTCTTACCAGCTGGTCTCCTCCCAGTCGTGTGTATCTGTGTGTGAGATGGATCAACGGAGGTGGAACTCCTTTGCTAGGTGCGATATGAGGCTGCAGTTCACACACTGCAAACGTTGGTTTGATGTTACTTAGAACCTTTTAGTTCTTCTGCAGTGACGCCATAGTCTGAATATTGATATTGGTCAGTCCTTTGTTGAAGTCATTACATGTGTTCTATCACCATTTTATTTAGCCTCGTCCCTTCCATTGTTAGGCACTTGACTTGGAACCAATGGTCTTTACTCAGAAGCTGTGCCTGGCAGATACTTCTATTAAGTTGTGTTTAGTGTAAAGGTGACCAGTGGTCTATATAGACTGATGATTTACCATCCCATAAGGTTAGGGCCACGTACTGTAGAGTAGAACTATATCAAAGGCCATATAGAGATATTTGAAGACTCAGTGCTGCTCAGACTGTCCTATGGCACTCTAATTCACTGTAATACTGAAAGAATATTGACCCAAATGCATCTCGCTTTAAAGAGATGCTCCGGAACTTTGGCGACTACTAAGTATTCTTTAAACATCCTGCTTTGGGCTGGATGTGTCAGTGTAGTTTATACCTAAATTAGCCACAAAATCCCTAGTTTGAAAGTGATTATTTCTGGAATTTGTGCTGTGCCATTTTCCTACAGCTCCCTAGCAATTCGAGTTCTAGCCAATGAGCTTCAGACCTTTGCCATTTGAGTAAACTCTGCACATATGTGATGTAGTCCACCATTTTCAGGGAACACATTTGTCTCGTGAGAGCTACTTTCAGAACTACTGGCTAAAAAGTATACAAATGTACTGGAGAATCTGTTTAAATTAGAAGTAGAGATGATTTGGGTTATGTGTGAGGTTGAGTGTGCCTACTCCTTTTATATGTGAGTTAGCATGTAATGTGTGAGAGTGTGTTGAAGAATCTAGATGGTTAACTGACTATTTCCTTCTGTTTAGTATAACTGGGTAAAGTCAATGATGAATATGTGCCAATCTGGAGTCACTAATGACCTTGCAAAACTGGACAGGAACTCTTACAGAACACTATTTTCTCTGCTAAGATACAAGTGTACATACATTATGTAGGAAATATATTTTTTAAAACCTAGAAGCTAAAACACTAAGAGAAAGAGGAGTTAACTAGAAAATAAAAACAAACCCTGTAAAGAAATATGGAGCTGATTTACAATCAGTCAAACACATAATCAATTCATCACACAATAGTTACACAATCAAGGAATGTCACAACCAGTCACATTGGGGTTCAAGAGAATTAGCCAGAGCTGTTTGAGGCATTTTAAACGTTATGATGGGAAGAGATACTGTGTGTGCTAATCTTCCAATTACTGTTCTGCACACACCCTCGCTCAGATACTGTCTTATTGTACTCCTAACGTGGTCTCAACAGTCTAGAAATGTGAAGTGTTCTACCTATGGGACTCTGGTGCAGTGCCTAGAGATGAATACGTACTGTACTAGCATGTCTATGTTGGTAAGAGGAGAAGTTGAAGGGAGATCCAGTTAGCTACTCTCAATTCCAATTAGTTGTTTGTAAACTGAAAGTGCACTTTACTAGTGATGAGCTTAAATGCTTTAATGAGAGCCACAGTCTTGAGTACTTTTTGGAGTTCCTTGCCCTCTGTTCAATAAAAGGACTGTATCTACTAAGGCACTGGGATTTGTGAAGAATTAGTTTGTCATGTTCTTTGTATTTTGAAAGATTTCTTAACCCCCTCACCTTCGACTCGTTCTTCTCTTATCCTCTTCACCCCCAGGCCAGTCCTTCACATCCCCACAGTCATGTCACAGTTGTTTTCCTTTACCCGTTAGTTACACACACAGTTCATTCCTGTGTTGTCAATCTGGTCACTTCCTCTGTCACATCATGTTTACCAGGCAGTGCGTGCGTGTTGCTGTGGTGACAGCCAGCCACAGGAACGCAGCATCACAGAACACAATGTTCAACAGCCTGTGAGGGGAGACTCCAATAGAGAAAGAGAATGTTCCAGAACTATTAGACATCTTGCTTTCTCCTTCCTTCATCTACTCTATAGTACAGCCATCTGTGACGAAGGTGAGGAAATGAGGAAAGAATGCCTTGTATGTTTTATTGGAATGTGTTTAGTGAAGCTCTGACCCTTGAGAGCCCATCTTGTAGAAGCCAAAATATCATCAGTTTTGGCAGATCGCCTTTTTTTTCTTTTTCATTTTGGTAGACCGCTCTTATCCAGCACAACTAGGTTTAAGTGCCTTGTTCAAGGGCACATTGACTGATTTTTGTTGTTGTTGCAGATCTGGGATTCGAACCAGCAACCTTTTGGTTACTGGCCCAACACGCTTAACCACTAAGCTACCTACCGCTCTGCAGGCTAACAGTCCCATAGGTCTGCATTTTGGCATATTTAATGTCTGCCATTGTGATGATTTTAAGGGCTACTGTATGTTGTGTGTGTACACGCCTGGCTGTGTGTATGTATGTTTCTGCATGGCTGTGCGTGTGCGGAAAATCATATTTGTTGTATTTGTCTGTGGGTATCAGAGTTAGTCAACTCTGTGACTCTGTCCTTCCCCAGCTCTGAGGACATTTAGTTCCCCTCTCAATCATCCCCAGCTCTAATTACCTCCTGCAGTCAGAAATAAAGAATGTTTCTCTCTTCACTCTTCCTCACCCCCTCTGTTCTCCCTTTACCCCCGTCTCCTCCCCCTCTCCCCTTGTCCCTTTCTACCTCCCTCCCTGCAGATCAAGTGAATGTACTCTGACAGCTGACTGTGCACCAAACATTGTAGTGTAGAGGACTAGTACACAAACCAAGCCTCCTCTAGCTCGACACATACACACACACACACACACACACACACACAACAATGTGGGTACAGTATACGTGTATAGTTATGTGGAATGATTGTGTGAGAGTCTGTCTGTCCAGCCTCACGTCTGTCTGTCTCTGTAAACATGAGTGTCAGTAGGACACGGTAGTGCAAGTTGTCTGGCATAAGTAAAGACAGCCAGAACAGGGGGCCTAACCAAGCCAGATCTGATCTGGGATTAGTCAGTGAGGTCAAAGGTCCTGCCTCATCATGATTACAGCACTGAGTGTCTCTGCATCTGCCACATTATTGTAATTACACATCATTATAATAATTATCTGCATAATTAACTCTGATGTAGCAGTAGAGTTCTGCTAATGATGAATGCTAGAAGGGCAGGAAATATGTCACTGATTAAATAAATCAATGAAATAACTTATTTAAATAATTGCATAAATCCCTGTCATAATTCCATGAATCCCTGCTATCTGGTAGGTAACGTTTCTGTAAGAAGTACTATACCCTCCTAGTGTATAAACAAGTAACTTATTGACCTGGGAACAGTTTTTTTGTGTTTGCTTGTGCATGTGTGTGCATTTCTGAGGAAAGCAAATGGAAGGGTGAGGGATGGTGGGTGCTTATGTCTGGTCATACATGTCAACAATCGGAGAGGAACTACCCACAATGAATGCCATAGGAGGACTGTGAAGCTGCTTCTTCGTTCTCTTTTCTATGGAAAGCCTCACACCGACCCTGGACCATTCTTAGTAATGCTCCTCCTCCCACGTACCAATATATACAAGGACAAATATCAAACCATCAAAAGAGAATAATGAGTGCAACTTCTAGGAACAAACTAATCACAGCAACAACATCTTCCCAGAACGCATGATAGAAAAAACCCCTGGGGTTCCAAGGAGTTGGAACTTGTGATAAGTATGCTAATATACATAATCTAAAAAAATAATATTGAATAAAGAGAACAGAACAAACTGTAATGCTGCAGATAAGGTGTAACCGGTGATGACAGTGTATCTATCTGCATTTATATTCCAATACCAAGGAGCACTGAACAACATTACACTACCTGATATTACACAGGAGACATGCTATTTGTCCCAGTGGTGACCACCACCCAAACACCAGAGAAATACTTGCTTGAGTTGTAAAGTAGACATATGAACGTGGAAGTTTACAGTCATTTAATCTGGCCAAATAAAGGAATGTTTTTGTTCATGCACTCTTGCTTGTAAAATGTCCATTAGTAATGTTCCTTGGAAATGGACGGGCTGGATGACTTAATACAGTTATTATACTACAAAATTCTGGGGCACTACGGTCTTTGGTGCTTAGTCACTTCTATTTTGGGGACATTCTTATCAGACGCAAAACAAGCACATGGATTCCTTGTCGCTCTTAGGACAGAGGTTTAAAAATAGCAGGCACTTTAGTTGGATGTAAATTCCTGGCATGGACCCCCGAGAGAGGTGGGTACTTCCAGTCCAAGCTTGATGTGCATCCCATCAATCAATCATTCAAATGTATTTATAAAACCCTTTTTACATCAGCTGATGTCACAAAGTGCTGTACAGAAACCCAGCCTAAAACCCCAAACAGCAAGCAATGCAGATGTAGCAGCCCGGTGGCTAGGAACAACTCCCTAGAAAGGCAGGAACCTAGGAAGAAACCTAGAGAGGAACCAGGCTCTGAGGGGTGGTCAGTCCTCTTCTGGCTGTGCTGGGTAGAGATTATAACAGTAAACAAGCTTCTGCCAGACCCGCTGTGACGGTGAACCTTTACTATGCAGGCCTAATTCAAGAGAAGGGTGGCTGGATCACTGCAAACAGAGGTATCACCCTGTCTGACGTGAGACAATAACATGCACTGCTTTTTGGTGCAGTTTTATTCGTCACTGACAATCCAAGGTGAAGATGGTCCATTCACTCACAGGATGTTTCATTTTTAGGTTTGAGTGCCCTCCAATGGCCATTTACTGTCATTACAACTGCAAGCCGAGGAAGCCGTTCAGCACCTTCCATTCTTATAGCTTCCCTAACCATCATGCTGAGCCATGTTAACACGGTTGCATTCTAAAACCAGGGTCTGTGTGCCTTTCAGAGACCTTCTAGACTAGATTTATAATCTCAGTTAGTTTTGCGACCCTTCATGAGCAGGGAATAGGTCTGGAGCTAAACCATGTTGAATAGGTCTGCTGCGGGTGGATGCAGTGTGTCTCTTCCCAGTGTGAAACCCCATACAGCCACCATGAGAACAGATAGACATGCTTTGGCTGAGGCCTTTTCATCTTTCACCAGCAGGACATAAATGTGGTTTCAGAAGCAGCTCAGCAGAATATATAGCAATAAAAGTGCAAGAGGTATTATAGATTGAGACTCACTTATTATTAATATAATCATCCTTACATGTGACTGTGTGTGAGGAGGAGGAAGAACAGGGACTCCACTGTGCTGTTCAGGAAGTGAATGATTCAGAGGAGGGAAAACACTTTGTAAAATGGATTAATTCATTTTGGGCTCCCGAGTGGCACAGAGGTCTAAGTCACTGCATTTCCGTGAAAGAGGCATCACTACATTCCCTGATCTGAATCCAGGCTGTATCACATCCGGCCGTGATTGGGAGTCCCATAGGGCGGCGCACAATTGGCCCAGCGTTGTCCGGGGTAGGCCGTCATTGTAAATAAGAATTGGTTCTTAACTGACTTGCCTAGTTAAATAAAGATAAAATAAAACATTTCAGAGGATTGTAACCGTTCAGTAGTTGTTATGAAAGGATAGCACCCGGGTTGTTATGTCAACATCAGATCCAGGGGGTAAAGGTGTCAATGAATGAGGTTTTGACATTATATGATCCCAAAGTGTGCCCTATAGAGGTCATACCAATTATGTATATGTATTCATGTCATTGGATCATACTCTAAGTGATAGAATCATGTGAATGTTAAGTTATGAGCACGACACGTTTTAGGCTATGTGGTCTATAAGTGGTCTGGAACAAGCGGCTGTAGACACACTGTGTTGGAGCACTGAATCATGAGTCAGAGTCATGCATTCCCACAAAAGAAAGCAGAGGCATGGACACAGTGGGACTGCACATGTGTGACACACAACAGACATGCACAAGCTGTGTTATAAATTGGAGCACACACTCAGACTCAGACTTATCAACAAACAAATAAAATACCCTGCACACACTCTCTCACACACACACACACACACAAGCGCTGGTGCGTGTCTGGAAACGTGTTCCTGCTGAGCACATAAACCTACTGGATATTAATTTATCTCAGAGACACAGTCTGCACACACTGGAACATGGGCTGTTGCAGCTAAGCAAACACAAGAGACATGCTTGCTATGTTATTCCCTCACCATTCATTTAAAGCTTTCACATTTCATGATTGCAATTATAATGCATAATGTGGTATTTTACACAAGTTATTATCAGCATCCCTCTTCTTTTAGTCCACCTAATCTACATTTAGAAAGTATCTTAGGAAGTGTGGGTTCTCTCTTTCCCTCAGTGACCTCCCTCCCACTCACTCCACCCCAGCGAGAGCATGTCCTCCCTCCCACGCCCCTCCACCCCAGAGAGAGCAAGTCCTCCCTCCGCCCTCCCCCAGAGAGAGCAAGTCCTCCCTCCCACATGTCCTCCCTCCCACACCCCTCCACCCCAGCGAGAGCATGTCCTCCTCCCTCCACCCCAGCATGTCCCCCTCCACCCCAGAGAGCATGTCCTCCCTCCCTCCACCCCCCATGTCCTCCCTCCCACCCCTCCACCCCAGAGAGAGCATGTCCTCCCTCCCACGCCCCTCCACCCCAGAGAGAGCATGTCCTCCCTCCCAGCCCCTCCACCCCAGAGAGCATGTCCTCCCTCCCACTCCCTCCCCCCCCCAGAGAGAGCATGTCCTCCCTCCCACGCCCCTCCATCCCAGAGAGAGCATGTCCCTCCTCCATCCACGCCCCTCCACCCCAGAGAGAGCATGTCCTCCCTCCACCCCACATGTCCTCCTATCCCTCCACCCCAGAGAGCATGTCCTCCCTCCCATGCCCCTCCACCCCAGAGAGAGCATGTCCTCCTATCCACGCCCCTCCACCCCAGAGAGAGCATGTCCTCCCTATCCACGCCCCTCCAGGCCAGAGAGAGCATGTCCTCCCTCCACGCCCCTCCACCCCAGAGAGAGCATGTCCTCCCACCCCAGAGAGAGCATGTCCTCCTCCCTCCACCCCAGAGAGAGCCCTCCACCCCAGAGAGAGCATGTCCTCCCTCCACGCCCCTCCACCCCAGAGAGAGCCCCTCCACGCCCCTCCACCCCAGAGAGAGCATGAGCCCCTCCACCCCAGAGAGAGCATGTCCTCCCTCCACGCCCTCCACCCCCCATGTCCTCCCCACGCCCCCCACCCCAGAGAGCATGTCCTCCCTATCCACGCCCCTCCACCCCAGAGAGCATGTCCTCCCTCCACCCCACCTCCAGGCCAGAGAGAGCATGTCCTCCCTGCCCCTCCACCCCAGGCCCCTCCACCCCCAGAGAGCATGTCCTCCCTCCCCACACCCTCCAGGCCCCCCAGAGAGAGCATGTCCTCCCTCCACACCCTCCACCCCAGAGAGCATGTCCTCCCTCCACCCCAGAGAGCATGTCCTCCCGTCCACGCCCCTCCACCCCAGAGAGCATGTCCTCCTATCCACGCCCCTCCAGGCCAGAGAGGGCATGTCCTCCTATCCACGCCCCTCCACCCCAGAGAGAGCATGTCCTCCTATCCACGCCCCTCCACCCCAGAGAGAGCATGCCCTCCCTCCCACGCCCCTCCACCTAAGAGAGAGCATGTCCTCCCGTCCACGCCCCTCCACCCCAGAGAGAGCATGTCCTCCCTCCCACGCCCCTCCACCCCAGAGAGAGCATGTCCTCCCTGCCAGGCCCCTCCACCCCAGAGAGAGCATGTCCTCCCACTCACGCCCCTCCACCCCAGAGAGAGCATGTCCTCCCTGCCAGGCCCCTCCACCCCAGAGAGAGCATGTCCTCCCTCCCACGCCCCTCCACCCCAGAGAGAGCATGTCCTCCCTCTCACTCCCCTCCACCCCAGAGAGAGCATGTCCTCCCTCCCATGCCCCTCCACCCCAGAGAGAGCATGTCCTCCCTCCCACGCCCCTCCTGGCCAGAGAGAGCATGTCCTCCCATCCACGCCCCTCCACCCCAGAGAGAGCATGTCCTCCCTCCCACGCCCCTCCAGGCCAGAGAGAGCATGTCCTCCCATCCACGCCCCTCCAGGCCACCAGGTCAGTACCCTAGTACACTGATCATTCACAAGACTTCATGGACTGTTGACTGTGAGGTCTGGGTCAGAGGAAGTCACAGTAGCCCCCTCCCCCAACCCCCCAGTTTCACCCCTGCAGAAATATTTATCTTCCTGTCCCTACTGGGGCGAGGGGCAGAGATGAGGGGTGCATGTCTGGACACAAGTCACAAGGCTCCTCAAACAGGGTTGTGTTGGCTTAGGGACCCCTGTGAGACAGGAATGCCTACATCTGAGTACATCAACCACAATGCCCCTGTCCCTGCATAGCCATTAACAAGTTATAATTTCAAGTGTGAAGTCCACTGTTACTATAGACTTTACGTTACATCAAGATAGGTTCTGCCACTGGATTTATGAGTCAAATGTACGTAATGTTAGTTCTCTGAACAGCACCAATTTGAATGGGAGTATGTAATGGTGTACCATAACTTCAAAATATAGTTCAAAGCTGTATTTATGACTGCAATCTAGTTCCAGACTTTCTCTGATGGGCTCTGCCTGGCTCGCCGCTAGCCTCTCCTCACTAACATAAAACAGAAGTAGACAGCTTTATGACTGGATTGGAAGTGCGTGGAGGCAGTGCTGGGGGCAGTACAAATATCAGTGTACTGTAGTATAATGATGCCCTTATGAAGTCCTGTTCAGACTCTGGAATGAGTTCAGCATAGAGAGTAAAGACAGAGGGAGGGTTGACTGAACAGTAACAAGCTGCGTTCCCCAGGGGACGTTAACTAAGGTACGCACGTAGGAAAGATTGATCTCACCCCCTTGTGTGCAGTTCTGTGTGGTAGGCTACTGTAATGTTTTGTGTAAGTTTGTTTGTGTTTAAGAGAGAGAGAGAGAGAAAATATACAGCAAAACCATATACAGGATCAACTACAAATTTTAGAATCACCTATTAAAGATGACCAGAAACCACTGGATTCTCCAATTACATTGAAGGAACTACAGGACAAAATACCAACCTTCCAAACGAAAAAAGACTGTGGTGTTGATGGTATCCTAAACTAAATTATAAAACATACATACCAGAAATTTCAATTGGCTATATTTAAGCCTTATGTTGTCTTAAGGGTAAAAAAAAATGACCCACCACTATGTTAAACAGCAAAGAAAACCCCCTAAATTATATTTTTTCAACTTGAAATGTGATGACTTTTCCTAGAGTGACCACAACATTAGAAAAAGTGAAACATCGCCTTTGTGGCTGAGATCAGTGATCGTGAGGACAGGAAGCCAGCCATCATCCTGGACTACAACCACAACATAGGAGGCGAGGACAACCTGGACAAGGTGATTGGAACTTACAACTGCAGGAGGATGACTTCCCGCTGGCCCCTGATCATTGTCCATAACATCATTGATGTGTCCTCATACAATGCCTTTGTGATATGGAACAAGATTAACCCTACCTGGATGCCTGATAAGCGAAACAATAGGAGGGTGTTCCTGGAGCAGCTGAGAAAGGCACTTGTAGGAAGGGAGCGCCTCCCATGCACAGCAGCCTCTGCAGCGCTTGTGAAAGCTCTTCAGGGGGCTGAATCTTGTCCTGATCCACCTGAGGCTGCAGCTGGGGCAGGCAAGAGGAGGAGATGCCAATTCTGCCCCCCAAAGAAGGACTGTAAAACAAATACTATGCACATGTGAGAAATACATCTGCAAAGTCTATGCACACACACTTGTACACTTGCATTCGGGGCAGCAGGTAGCCTAGTGGTTAGAGCGTTGGGCCAGTAATTGAAAGGGTGCTAGATCGAATCTCTGAGGTGACAAGGTAAAAATCTGTCGTTCTGCCCCTGAACAAGGCAGTTAACCCACTGTTCCTAGGCTGTCATTGTAATAATGAATTTGTTCTTAAATAAAGGTGGAAAAATATGCTAATTAGAATTGATTTAGGTTTTTGTTTTGTATCTATTATCTTGTTTCATTCTTATTTATTGTTGTTGTTTATACACCTTGTGGGTGGGGGCAATGGTTCAAAAAATGGGAGAAGACTAGTATTTTGTTGTTGAATTCCGCATTGTACAGTATATAATAATATATCACTATGTTGCCAAAAAAGTTCAAGACTTATTGTTTCTTTTCAATAAAATGCATTCAAAACTACTTTCTTCACATTTCTGCTACTTTGTTAGGCTATACAAGTGCTATCTCTTGCAAAACATATATGTTCACACATTTGCAGTACATTTAGCAATAATAATAATAAACCTGTACTTTAGTAAAGAAAATAATTATGACAGCTGTGTTGTAATAAAACGAGTGGTGTCCACTGATTAAATGCAGTCTTTCTGCATTGTGAAGAGGTAAAACACAGATATTCACAAAGTTTGTGATGATTGACAGGTTGTTTCTTCATGCAAAATAGATTTGGGGTTTAAAATTCAATTAAGCTGCTTTATTTTAGGAGTTTATTGAAGGCAGGTCATTTTAAAACCCTTAGGACAAGGGGAGTATACAGAATGTTAAGACTACACAAGGGTTAAACTCTTTAACATCATCCATGGAACCAAGGACTGATCAGCCCAATCCACAAAAACGGAGAGAAAAATGTCAACCCAATAATTACAGTGGAATCAGCGTCAACAGCAATCTCAGAAAAAGCCTGCAGTATCATCAACAGCAGACTTGTACGTTTCCTCAGTGAAACCAATGTCCTGAGCAAATGTCAAATTGTCTTTTTACCAAAATACGTACAACAGACCGCGTATGCACCCTGCACCCCCTATTGACAAACAAACAAAACAAAAACAAAAGTGTGCAGTTAAAATTGGCAACAAGCTGACATATTTATTTCCTCAGGGCTGTGGGGTGAGACAGGGATGCAGCTTGAGCTCACCCACTTCAACATATATTTCAATAAATTGGCGAGGGAACTAGAACAGTCTTCAGCACCTGGCCTCACCCTACTGGACTCGGAAATCAAATGTCTACTGTTTGCAGATTATCTGGTTCTTCTGTCCCCAACCAGCCTACAGCTGAACCTAGATCTTCTGCACAGATTCTGTCAGACTTGGGCCCTAACAGTGAATCTCAGTAAGACTAAATTAATTGTGTTCCAAAAAAGCTCCAGTAGCCAGGACAGAAAATACAAATTTGATCTAGACACCGTTACCTTAGACTACACAAAGAACTATACCAACCTTGGCCTAAACATCAACACCACAGGTAACTTCCACAAGGCTGTGAAATATCTAAGAGACAAGGCAAGAAGAAGAAGAAGGGGATTCTATGCCATCAACAGGAACACACAACTCAGCATTCCAATTAGGATCTAGCTAAAAAAAATACTTCAATCAGTTATAGAACTCTTGCCCTCTATGGTTGTGAGTTCTGGGGTCCACTCACCAACCAAGAATTCACAAAATGATACGCACACCCAATTGAGACTCGATGCAGAATTCTGCAAAAATATACTTTGTGTACAACGCAAAATCCCAAACAATGCATGCAGAGCAGAATTAGGACAATACCCGCTATTTATAAAAATCTAAAAAAGAGCTGTTCAATTCTATAACCCCCTGAAAGGAAGCAATGCCCACACATTCCACCACAAAGCTGGTTCTAGGGCTCTGTTCACAAACACAAACAGACCCCACAGATCCCCAGGACAGCAATACAATTAGACGCATTGGAACGAATCAACCAAAAAACAGAGCAAATTGGAACGCTACCTTGCCCTAAAAAAAAGAGTACACACTGGCAGAATAACTGACCACTGTGATTGACCCAAAATTCAGAGGCCTAAGAAAATCCTTGACTATGTACAGACTCAGTGAGCATAGCCTTGTTATTGAGAGAGGCTGGCATTGGCAGACGTGGCTCTCGGGAAGAGGTGGAAACTGAGCTAAACTTTCTAACCTCCTGACAAATGTATGACCACATTAGAGATGCATATTTCCCACAGATCACAGAGAAACACAAGGAATTTGAAAGCAAATGAATCATAGATTAACCCCCGTATTTCTGTTAGGCGAAATATCGCAGTGTGCAATCACAGCAGCAAGATTTGTGGCCCGTTGCCATGAGGAAAGGGCAACAAGTGGAGCACAAACAACATTGTAAATACCACCAATATGTATCTGTTTATTTATTTTCCCCTACTATTCGTACTACACCTATTTGCTTTTTCCTTTGCTCTGCGGTCCAACTCATCCCAAACCATCTCAATTGGGTTGTCGGGTGATTGTGGAGGCCAGGTCCTCTGATGCAGCACTCCATCACTCTCCTTCTTGGTCAAATAGCCCTTCCACAGTCTCGAGGTGTGTTTTGGGTAATTGTCCTGTTGAAAAACAAATGATAGTCCCACTAAGCGCAAACCAGCTGGGATGGCATATCGCTGCAGAACATGCTACTACATGATTCCATGTGTTATTTCCTAGTTTTGATATCATCCCTATTATTCTACAATGTAGAAAATATTTTTTTTAATTACGAAAAACCCTGGAATGAGTAGCTGTGTCCAAACTTTTGAGTTGTACTGTATATTTTATTAAACCTTTTTGAGTGCAATATTTAATATTCAATTAAAATATTTTTTTGTTGATGTTGTTTGGTGTCTTCTCATTTAGATGTATTGTTTAATTCACTTGCTTTGGCAATGTTAATATGTTTGCCATGCAGCAGTCAAACAGGGAAATGGTTCCAATTGTTTTTCCACCATTCATTTTTCCCATAGGTAACACCTAAAATAAGGGCTGTTTTGTGTAGGTTTACCCTGGCGTGATGTTTTGATAACCATATAAATCTCTCTCGGACAAGGTGACTTTAATCAACATATTCGGCTCTATTTACTCTCAGATTTGAAAATGCTAATTAGCATCAAAGTAAACATCATGCAAGACTACAAATCCCTGCAAGCTCCTGCACATCATCTCTAGCTGACACCTTTGCTAGCAGGCATTGTGTCAATTTAAAACTTGAACACAACAGTTCACATAATTGAACATTCAAAGAAATGTTGCCAATTTATATATTACTACATTTGGCTAACATTAGATAGATAATCCAGAGATTCTTACCTTTGCCTTGATCCGGCAGTCTCATCCAGATCATCATGGTATTTGTAGTTCTTCATGATACCACATTAGCAGCTAATTAGCATTTCATTTTTTTTGGAGGGGGGATAATTAAAAGCAAATATATTGATAAAAGTCACCTTGTCCTAGAGAAATTTACACGGTTATCAAAACGTCATGCCAGGGAAAGCCTACAAGAAACACCCCCCTTATTTGAAGTGTTTCTAAAATTCTCTATGGGAAAAATGAAAGGTGGAAAAACGATTGGAACCATTTCCCTGTTTGACTGCTGGATTTTATGGGTATTATGATATTGCGTTACTCTATAAAACCCCATTGAATTGAAAGAAAGAGAGAGAGAGTGTGTGAGCAAGAGAGAGAGAGAGAGAGAGAGAGAGTTGCCAAAATATGAGCCTTTCTTTGTTCCCCATGGATGTTGTTGGCTTTTTGCAACTTTTGTGTTGTTGTAATGAAATAGTAGCAACTCTTCATGGATTGGTGTATATATCTGTCATCTTGCTGACACTGAATGTAGACACTTTGCTGGAAGGACCCTAGAAAGTTGTGTGAGGGTCAATACAGTTGTACGTGGCCAGACTGCCATCCAGTGTTTATGTCGAGTATTTTAGTACTAATGGTGAATTGTGAAAGAGTCCTAAGGGATGTAAGTGAATTGGCACAGATTCTGCAACATCCAGAATCCAACACAAATAATCAAACAGATGGGCCTCTGCCTCCCATGGCAGCCTGGAGGAAATGCCTTTACATTGATTCCACTACGAATAATGGGATCTGTGTCTGTGTGTGTGTGCGTATGCGTGTGCGTGTGTGTGTGTGTGTGTGCATGCGTGTGTGTTGGTACATCTTGTGGCCAATGCCTTTCTCTTTGCCCTGTTCTCACTCTCCCCCACCTCGTGGGTATTTGCTTTGGTTGGCACCTATCACCTATGACTGTAACCCACAAACAGAACAATGGAGGATATTCTCTCAACTCAGCATCTTGGTGAGAGAGCATGGTCAAACAACAACAAGGAGCAAGACTGAGACCAGAGAGACCACATTACTGAAAGTCGCATTGAAAACCACAGCAAGCAGATTAACATCACAGCACAGGGCATTATTTTCATGTACGCTTTCAAGTGTTGAAATCCTTCACCATGCACATGGGGAAAAAAACTAAATTGCTCTTGAAAGTTATATTATTGAAAACATTGTCTAGGCTAAATGTAAAACTGCCACTCGAATTGGTAGACTGCGTTGTTCTCTATGCTTTGTGCCAGTCCATTACAGCATTGGGAAAATATTTATCTCTGCTTTGGAAAGAGTGTTAGGTGGAAACCTCTTAAAGGCCCAGTGCGTTTTATTACACTGCTCAAAAAAATAAAGGGAACACTAAAATAACACATCCTAGATCTGAATGAATGAATTATTCTTATTAAATACTTTTTTCTTTACATAATTGAATGTGCTGACAACAAAATCACACAAAAATTTGCAATGGAAATCAAATTTATCAACCCATGGAGGTCTGGATTTGGAGTCACACTCCAAATTAAATTGGAAAACCACACTACAGGCTGATCCAACTTTGATGTAATGTCCTTAAAACACGTCAAAATGAGGCTCAGTAGTGTGTGTGGCCTCCACGTGCCTGTATGACCTCCCTACAACGCCTGGGCATGCTCCTGATGAGGTGGCGGATGGTCTACTGAGGGATCTCCTCCCAGACCTGGACTAAAGCATCCGCCAACTCCTGGACAGTCTGTGGTGCAACGTGGTATTGGTGGATGGAGCGAGACATGATGTCCCAGATGTGCTCAATTGGAATCAGGTTTGGGGAACGGGCGGGCCAGTCCATAGCATCAATGCCTTCCTCTTGCAGGAACTGCTGACACACTCCAGCCACATGAGGTCTAGCATTGTCTTGCATTAGGAGGAAACCAGGGCCAACCGCACCAGCATACGGTCTCACAAGGGGTCGGAGGATCTCATCTCGGTACCTAATGGCAGTCGGGCTACCTCTGGCGAGCACATGGAGGGCTGTGCGGCCCCCCAAAGAAATGCCACCCCACACCATGACTGACCCACCGCCAAACCGGTCATGCTGGAGGATGTTGCAGGCAGCAGAACGTTCTCCACGGCGTCTCCAGACTCTGTCACGTCTGTCACATGTGCTCAGTGTGAACCTGCTTTCATCTGTGAAGAGCACAGGGCGCCAGTGGCGAATTTGCCAATCTTGGTGTTCTCTGGCAAATGCCAAACGTCCTGCACGGTGTTGGGCTGTAAGCACAACCCCCACCTGTGGACGTCGGGCCCTCATACCACCCTCATGGAGTCTGTTTCTGACTGTTTGAGCAGACACATACACATTGGTGGCCTGCTGGAGGTCATTTTGCAGGGCTCTGGCAGTGCTCCTCCTGCTCCTCCTTGCACAAAGGCGGAGGTAGCGGTCTTGCTGCTGGGTTGTTGCCCTCCTACAGCCTCCTCCACGTCTCCTGATGTACTGGTCTGTCACCTGGTAGCGCCTCCATGCTCTGGACACTACGTTGACAGACACAGCAAACCTTCTTGCCACAGCTCGCATTGATGTCCCATCCTGGATGAGCTGCACTACCTGAGCCACTTGTGTGGATTGTAGACTCCGTCTCATGCTACCACTAGAGTGAAAGCACCACCAGCATTCAAAAGTGACCAAAACATCAGCCAGGAAGCATAGGAACTGAGAAGTGGTCTGGTCACCACCTGCAGAACCACTCCTTTATTGGGGGTGTCTTGCTAATTGCCTATAATTTCCACCTGTTGTCTATTCCATTTGCACAATTTATTTGTGAAATGTATTGTCAATCAGTGTTGCTTCCTAAGTGGACAGTTTGATTTCACAGAAGTGTGATTGACTTGGAGTTACATTGTGTTGTTTAAGTGTTCCCTTTATTTTTTTGAGCAGTGTATATATTTCTAAACTACAAGGTTGGTATAAAACGGTGAAATAGTGAACATGATGATAATGCCCTTTAAGTGAAAGAGCTGTTTGAAAGTGCTTTGTTGTGATTTAATCTGCCATACCTCCACTTGATGTGACACAACTCCCAGCTTCCCCCCTTTCCCTCACCAGCTTCCCATCCTCCCAGTCTGGGATGTCTACAAAATGCTTCAATGCGATCACGGTCTGTAAAGGACCCGGCCCGGACCTAATTCCCCAGAAACTGTTGAAAGATTTTACTTGTGAGGGCAATACTCTCCTATGTCATGTTCACAGCTCCTCTTTGAAGGAGGGCCTAGTTCCTAAGCATTGGAATGAAGCAGTGGACATCCCCATCCTCAAAACCTGTCCATGTAGAACAACTAAGACCAATATCTCTGACATCCCAGTTTGCAAAGATTGCTGAAGGCTTTGCTCTCCAGTGGATACACAATGAAATCTCTTCTGACCCCAGACAGTTTGAAAGTCTAAAAGGCAGGTCCACCTCCCATCATCCCCATGACCTTGTTAGCCTTGTCTCTCCAAAGACTCAGAAAAAACTTGGTCTGCTCTTTGGTAGCCACAGATTTCAGCAAAGCATTTGACAGGGTTATCCTCACAATCGTCATAAAAAAGATTCTGTCAGTGGGGGTGAGGCTTGAAATGGTCCCATGGATTTGTGACTTTATTGCTGACAGGAGATGGTGAAGCGTGATTCATCACTCCAGAGAATGCATTTTCACTGCTACAGAGTCCAATGGCAGCAAGCTTCACACCACTCCCGCCGATGCATCATTGATGAGTGCAAGGAAAAGGACAGGGCCAAGAAAGGTGAGGGACTCCCATTCAGATCGGACACCACGATAGCGATCACCATCTGGCAGTCCGATGGACAAATCTGGGATAGGTGGATGCCAGGAAAACGCTACCTGCCCAAATGCATAGTGCCAACTTTAAAGTTTGCTGGAGGAGGAATAATGGACTGGGGCTATTTTTAATGGTTTGGACTTGGCCCCTTAGTTCCAGTGTAGAGAAATCTTAACACTACAGCATAAAATTACATTCTAGACGAGTCTGTGCTTCCCACTTTGTGGCAACAGTTTGGGGAAGGCCCTTTCCTGTTTCAGCATGACAATGACCCTGTGCACAAAGCGAGGCCCATACAGAAATAGTTTGTCGAGATTGGTGTGGAAGAACTTGACTGGTCTGCACAGAACACTGACCTCAATTCGATCAAACACATTTGGGATGAATTGGAACACAGACTGCGAGCCAGGCCTAATCGCCTAAAATCAATGCCCGACCTCACTAATGCTCATGTGGCTGAATGGAAGCAAGTCCCGGCAGCAATGTTCCAACGTCTAGTGGAAAGCCTTCCCAGAAGAGTGGAGGCTGTTATAGCACCAAAGGGAGGACCAACTCCATATTCATACCCATGATTTTGGAATGAGATGTTCAACGAGCAGGTGTCCACATACTTTTGGTCATGTAGTTTATGTCGATGACATGAATCTGCATGAAATCAGGAAACTGCAGCAACCATCATCAATGCAGAAGCAACTGGTCGAGCTGAGCACCTGGACCGCTACCAATGACATGCTCCTCAATGAAAAGAAATGTGTAGTGATGTATGTCACACCCCCTTCTTCATCAACGGCGTTCCCCTGTCAGAAACATCAAAGGTCAGGGTGCTGTGTCTCACTGTCCAGCAGGACCTGTGTTGGAGGAGCCAGGTTAAGTTGTGCCTGGCTATTTGTCACGTGCGCTGAACACAACAGGTGTAGACCTTACAGTGAAATGCTTACTTACAGGCTCTAACCAATAGTGCAAAAAGGGTATTAGGTGAACAATAGGTAAGTAAAGAAATAAAAGCAACAGTATAAAGACAGTGAAAAACAGTAGCAAGTCTATAAACAGTAGCGAGGCTATAAAAGTAGCTAGGCTACATACAGACACCGGTTAGTCAGGCTGATTGAGGTAGCATGTTACATGTAGATATGGTTAAAGTGACTATGCATATATGATGAACAGAGAGTCGCAGTTGCGTCAAGAGGGGTTGGCGGGTGATGGGTGGCAGGACACAATGCAGATAGCCCGGTTAGCCAATGTGCGGGAGCACTGGTTGGTCCGGCCAATTGAGGTTGTATGTACATATGTACATGAATGTATAGTTAAAGTGACTGTGCATATATGATAAACAGAGAGTAGCAGCAGCGTAAAAGAGGGGTTGGGACACACACACACACAAAGCAAATAGTCTGGGTAGCCATTTGATTACCTGTTCAGGAGTCTTATGGCTTGGGGGTAAAAACTGTTGAGAAGCCTTGTTGTCCTAGACTTGGAACTCCGGTACCAGCTTGCCATGTGGTAGTAGAGAGAACAGTCTATGACTGGGGTGGCTGGGGTCTTTTATCCATTTTAGGGCCTTCCTCTGACACCGCCTGGTGTAGAGGTCCTGGATGGCAGGAAGCTTAGTCCCAGTGATGTACTGGGCCGTACGCGCTACCCTCTGTAGTGCCTTGCAGTTGGAGGCTGAGCAATTGCCGTACCAGGCAGTGATGCAACCAGTCAGGATGCTCTCGATGTTGCAGCTGTAGAACCTTTTGAGGATGTCAGGACCCATGCCAAATCTTTTTAGTTTCCTGGACAGCCCCGTTGATGAGAATGGAGGCGTACTCGGCCCTCCTTTTCCTGTAATCCACAATCATCTCCTTAGTCTTGGTTACGTTGAGGGATAGGTTGTTATTCTGGCACCACCCGGCCAGGTCTCTGACCTCCTCCCTATAGGCTGTCTCGTCATTGTCGTTAATCAGGCCTACCACGTTGTGTTGTCTGCAAACATAATGATGGTGTTGGAGTCGTGCCTGGCCATGCAGTCATGGGTGAACAGGGAGTTAAGGAGGAGAACGCACCCCTGGGGGGCTCCAGGGTTGAGGATCAGCGTGGCAGATGTGTTGCTACCTACGCTCACCACCTGGGGGCGGCCCGTCAGGAAGTCCAGGATCCAGTTGCAGAGGGAGGTGTTTAGTCCCAGGATCTTTTGTTAGTGATGAGCTTTGAGGGTACTATGGTGTTGAACTCTGAGCTGTAGTCAATGAATAGCATTTTCACATGAGTGTTCCCTTTGTGCAGGTGGGCAAGGGCAGTGTAGAGTGCAATAGAGATTGCATCATCTGTGGATCTGTTTGGGCGGTATGCAAATTGAAGTGTGTCTAGGGTTTCTGCGATAATGGTGTTGATGTGAGCCATTACCAGCCTTTCAAAGCAATTCATGGCTACAGACGTGAGTGCTGTGGGTCTGTAGTCATTTAGGCAGGTTGCATTTGTGTTCTTGGGCACAGGGACTATGGTGGTCTGCTTGAAACATGTTGGTATTACAGACTCAATCAGGGACATGTTGAAAATGTCAGTGAAGACACCTGCCAGTTGGTCGGCACATGCCCGGAGCACACGTCCTGGTAATCCTTCTGGCTCCACAGCCTTGTTTATGTTGACCTGTTTAAAGGTCTTACTCACGTTGGCTATGGAGAACGTGATCACACAGTCGTCCAGAACAGCTGGTGCTCTCATGCATGCCTCAGTGTTGCTTGCCTCAAAGCGAGCATAGAAGTGATTTAGCTCATCTGGTAGGCTCGTGTCACTGGGCAGCTTGCGGCTGTGCTTCCCTTTGTAGTCTGTAATAGTTTGCAAGCCCTGCCACATGAGACGAGTGTCAGAGCCGGTGTAGTATGATTCAATCTTAGCCCTGTATTGACATTTTGCCTGTTTGATGGTTCGTCGCAGGGCAGAGAAGAATTTCTTGCAAGCTTCCGGGTTAGAGTCCCGAACCTTGAAAGCGGCACCTCTGCCCTTTAGCTCAGTGCGAATGTTGCCTGTAATCCATAGCTTCTGGTTGGGGTATGTACGTACAGTCACTGTGGGGACGACATCCTCGATTAACTTATTGATAAAGCCAGTGACTGATGTGGTGAACTCCTCAATGCCATCGGAAGAATCCTGGAACGTGTTCCAGTCTGTGACAGCAAAACAGTCCTGTAGTTTAGCTTCTGCTTCATCTGATCACTTTTTTATAGACAGAGTCACTGGTGCTTCCTGCTTTAATTTTTGCTTGTAAGCAGGGATCCGGAGGATAGAGTTGTGGCCGGATTGACCAAATGGAGACTGCTCAGCTGGAGTGTGTCCAGAAGAGAGCCTGCAGAATAATTCTGGATGGGTCATATACCAGCTAAAAAAATGTCCTTGGAGAGCAGACAAGAGCAGAACTCCCAGATTGCAGACTGGCTCACCTCAACCAGACAGCAGATTACTGGACGGGCAACCTGCAACAGCCACAACCTGAAGACTCCCATTACACGCACAGGGCGCTAATCAGAACTCTCCCATTCCATACTTCACTAAACTGATTAATGCACTTAATGCACACACCATAGAGCCCAGGGGCCTTAGAAATAACTTCCTAAGAACTTTAAAGACGTATCTTCTAAAGCTGCCACCCCAAACCTTGTTGTTGTAGTATAATTTGTTTTGTATTTATTGCATATTTTAACATTGTAATCTATTAAGTTTTTGCTAGATTTTACTATTTGATAATTATATATAATTGATATTATGATTGTAAATTGGTGTATAATTCAGTCTATGACTTCGAGAAACCAATAAAGCCTACTACTACTGCTACTTCTAAAATAGCCTGTTGTGGTGGGATGTGTTTTTGGACTTCCATGGTGACATCCCCATGGGGTAAATTAAGTAATAGACCGAAAAGAAAGAGAGTTCTCTACCAATAACAGCAAGTTTTCCCATCCCCACCCAGACCTCTATCAGACAGTACTAGCAAAATTCTTGCTTGAGAAATTTCCCTTTGCTAAGAAGCTATTTTTGTTCGTTTTTTGACCATTTGAATTGGAAACAATCACAGTAACGTACTTAATTGGGGCGTGCATACGTATTTGAGAGAGAGCTTGAGTGTTCAGAGGATACAATATAAGGGATTTAGCAGCTGCTCCATAAAGTATTTTCTTTTAGCCTTAGACCTCTGGCTCAGTGAGGGCAAACCACAGCTATGAAAGAGTTTATATTCATTTGATGTGACATAGCCTGTTACATATGACCCCTGTGAAACCACAGTTAATCCATCTCTCAGATCCACACAGTCTCCCTACGACAAACATCAGAGTCCCAGATGTACCCCCTCCCTCTATTCACCTCTCTCTCTCCCCCTGTGGGGTGGGGCTGTCAAGCGTTAAGTCAGGGCCAGTCGGATGCAGGATTGACGCCGTTTTTTGATCGGCAGTTTCCGTGAGAGTCTCAAATCAGGCTTCGCTGTAACTAGTCTCCAGGGAGCAGTAACACTGGGAAACTCACACCTGCACAAAGACTCTACCCAGAGCTACTCTGTAATGGATTGCTGCTATAGCCATTAAACAAATCAACCAGATGGTTTTTTATAAGTTACATTCCAGAATCCAGGCAGGGCTTACTGTTCTGAAGCACATAGGCCAGATATATTACGAATTTCAATTTGTACCATATTTTACGAATTAAAATTCTTACAATATGTAACGAAATTGCAAAACAGATGATAAGTTACGAATTCCAATTTGTTGTGGCTAACGCTAGCTATGTGGCTAGGTGGCTAACGCTAATGTTACCTAACATTACCTAGGCGAGGGGTTAGGGGTTAAGGTTAAGATTAGGGTTAAGGTTAGGAATAAGGTTAAAGGGTTAAGGCTAGGATTAGGGGAAGGTTTAGCTAACATGCTAAGTAGTTTCAAAGTATCTAAAAAAGTAGTAAGCAGTTGTAAAGTTGTGAATTAGCTAAAATGCAAAAGTTGTCCATGATAAGTTTCGAGCATAGAAACTTTGGGTTGCTAGACATTTGCGTTATACACCAACCCATTCACCCCGACCAACCATCCTACTATAATTTTGGCCTTAAATCGCATTTCCTGGTTGCAAAAATTCTAATAGTTCACCTAATTATATTTTATGTGACAAAACAAATAAGTATAGTGTAGAGAATCATTGTACCATCTAAACTGCTGTGAAATATCTTATTGAAAATATTGTATTTTCAGCCGTTTGAAGCTGGTGTACAAAACCGAAAGTAAAAGATGCAAAAACAAAACTTAAGAATGTGAAGCATAGAAATAGCACACATAGAACAGCTCTACCGCTTCTTAGACTTGCGTTCAATGAGAATGACAGATCCATAACATACATTTCTGTGTGAATTTGGTCGGGTCGCCCAAAAAGTTACATATTGTAGCTTTTGTCTTATGTAACCATACCAAACGTAACATACAGTACCGTAATACTTGAGTGTCCCAGATTAATGTTTACTATGTTACAGTGGAAAGAAAAAGTATGTGAACCCTTTGGAATTACCTGCCGCAAACAAAAGAGATCTCAGAAGACCTAAGATTAAGAATTGTTGACTTTCATAAAGCTGGAAAGGGTTACAAATGTATCTATAAAAGCCTTGATGTTCATCAGTCCACGGTAAGACAAATTGTCTATGAATGGAGAAAGTTCAGCACTGTTGCTACTCTCCCTAGGAGTGGCCGTCCTGCCAAGATGACCACAAGAGCACAGCGCAGAATGCTCAATAATCTTTAGAAGAATCCTAGAGTGTCAGCTAAAGACTTACAGAAATCTTTGGAACATGCTAACATCTCTGTTGACAAATCTATGACACGTAAAACACTAAACAAGAATGGTGTTCATGGGAGGACACCACGGAAGAAGCCACTGCTGTCCAAAAAAAACATTGCTGCACGTCTGAAGGTCGCGAAAGTGCACCTGGATGTTCCATCCAAAATATTCTGTGGACAAATGAAACTACAGTTGAGTTGGTTGGAAGGAACACAACAGTATGTGTGGAGAAAAAAAGGCACAGCACACCAACATCAAAACCTCATCCCAACTGTAAAGTATGGTGGAGGGAGCATCATGGTTTGGGGCTGCTTTGCTGCCTCAGGGCCTGGACAGCTTTCTATCATTAACGAAAAATTGAATTCCGAAGTTTATCAAGACATTTTGCAGGAGAATTTTAGGCTATGTGTCCGCCAATTGAAGCTCAACAGAAGTTGGGTGATGCAACAGGACAACGAGACAAAACACAGAAGTAAATCGACACAGAATGGCTTCAACAGAAGAAAATACGCCTTCTGGAGTGACCCTGACCTCAACCCGATTGAGATGCTGTGGCATGACCTCAAGAGAGCAGTTGACACCAGACATCCCAAGAATATTGCTGAACTGAAACAGTTTTGTAAAGAGGAATGGTACAAAATTCCTCCTGACAGTTGTGCAGGTCTGATCCGCAACTACAGAAAACGTTTGGTTGAGGTTATAGCTGCCAAAGGGTCAACCAGTTATTAAAGCCAAGGTTTCACATACTTTTTCCACCCTGCACTGTGAATGTTTACATAGTGTGTTCAGTAAAGACATGTAATTTAGAATTGTTTGTGTGTTATTTGTTTAAGCAGACTGTGTTTGTCTATTGTTGTGACCTAGATGAAGATCAGATCAAATTTTATGACCAATTTATGCAGAAATCCAGGTATTTCCAAAGGGTTCACATACTTTTTCTTGCCACTGTACGTCTAGTTTATGAGACCAGGCTGGTACCCCTAGCTGGTTCCTTACTCTGTAGCTGTAGACTCAGTAGCTCTGACCACCTGTGAAGAGGACTGGATTGTTCATTGAAGTGAAATGTTTTTGCTCCCTTTTCATGTGTCCTCGTTCATATACACTGCAAAAAGTGAAATCTAAGCAAGCCTAAATCTTATATTGAGTGATATTTCACTTCAAATGTTTTTTTTCTCATTTTTTTCTTACCAAGCGAAATAATATATATTGGTAGATCATTTTGCTTATTTTAACCTAAAAGGCTTAATACAAGTAATTTATTTATTTCAGGATATTTTACCTCAGTAAGAAGATTGAAGTAAAATGTATTGAAAAACAAATGAAATGAGAAACTAGTTGTATGAAGCCTTTTTTTGTTGTTGTTGAAAATGATCTGTGAATGATGTTAGATCATTTTGCTTGGTAAGAAAAAAAATAAAAATACACACATGCAGTGCAGGTTGAAGGTTACATTAACATGACCTCAAGAGCTTTAGTTGTTGTTAATCAGAACACTCTCCATTTCTGTTGGAAACTGGCATGAGACCGTTATTAAAAGATCCAACTGCAAAAAAAGATATACTTTTTTTATTTGATTCTGTATTCATTCAGAGAGAAATTATCATGACAGCCTTCACGGCTTTAACGACATCTGAAACGCTAGTCTGTCAAAAACATTAACCAAATCACCTTACAACCGGGCCCTTCGTGTGTCGTTGTGCTTTTAAAATAATTTCAGAGAAAATGTTTCTTCAAATGATTAGCAGTACCGGGTCCAGACATCTCTCTGGAAACTGGACTGATTTCAAAAATAAAATATGACTGTTTCAACAGGCTAGTGGAGCCACAATTCTCTCTGTGTTCTGAGCCCTGAATGTCAGCCAATCATTTAAAACATTTGGTTACTGAGAGCTTTGATTGGCACACAGGTGGCAGAAACCAGCAGGGTTGGTTAGGTTACTTTCTAAATGTAATCTATTACAGAAGAAGACAAAAAGGATCCATTAAAAGCATATGGTGTGTCATCATATTGGTCTCTGACATGTGGTCGGACTCACTCAGGTGGAACAAACTCAAACTTGGCCCTTTTTTCATTGTTGAATTTAATATCATTGAGAAAACAGAAAGGTTTCCCGCAAATATATTTTCTGAATTTAAAAGTAATCCAAGAAGTAATCATCTAGTTTTACAAAATGATCTGTAATCAATATTTTATCTGGTAATTTAACCCTAACCAGTCACCTGTCTCCAAGCTGATGACAACATCCTATGAAACCTGAGGTCCAGCGGGCCAAACATTGATCTTATGCCTCCACGTTTTAAAAGACAGACCCTTTCTTTTGAACTAACGCATTGAGGCTACACAACTCAGTGACTTTCATTGGTCATCATTGCTTGTGAAATTCCAGATGTGCTACAACAGAACAAGGGGAGGAAAGAAACGTTGACAAATCTCTGCAGAGGGAGATGCGATGGCCAAAAAGATTAAGTAGGCCTAGTTGATGTGAGGTAGATTGATCTTCAGAGAGATAAGAGGAAGGAAGTGTTTGGCAACGGAATCGCTGGCAGAGTGGTCCGTCCGGTTTCTGACCTCGCTGGAGTCGAGCTGCGGAGGTAATGTTGTGTCACGACTATTTGGACTTTCCTCCTCAGGGTCCGGACGTCAGGCTGGCTGTTAATCAGGCTAACGGGGCTGTCGCCTCTGGACAGCCCCCATACTGACCTCACAGACTCAGCAGACCCTAGTCATTGTCCAAGGCCATATCACCACTGGCCGACTGGGACAAAGAGAGATGCTTCCACTACATCCACTCCCACACACTGTACACTCCAATACACTCTTCTTCTGTATGTATGTATGAAGTCACACAGATACTGTACACGATCTGTATATTTATAACGTACTGTAAACTCTCCAATCACACCTCTCATAACTCTCCCACTCTGCCTACCCTGGTCCCTGCTGTCATAAACAGGTCCCTCCTGTGCAGCGGCGACTGTGTCCTGCTCTGGACCAGATGTGTTTTTATGGCCCTCCAGGGCCACACAGACCCAGAGTCTCCAAGCGTCCAGCGGTTTCCTGACTTACTCTTCCAGTGAGGGATTTCTCCATCAGGGAGCAGAGTAAACTGGCCAAACCCCACCACGTCATTACAACATGGATAATTGGGTAATATTTGTTTGAGACATTGAGATTATAACCTATATTCACCCACTCAAAAAGACATCCAATGTGTTATCACTATGCTTTCAACCATCTAAAAGCACAAACATATTCCAACAGAAAACAACCTCTGTTTTTTGGGGTTTAGTTGTCACCCAAATGTCTATCACTGCACTTCCACGTCACAATACGTTGACAAAGTACGTTGAAACAACATTGATTCACCACAACTCTGGACCCCTGGCCCAGTCTGTTTCACATGGACCAATATCCACAACCACTATCAACAGTTTCATAAACTTTGTCTGTGAGAAAGTATAATGTAATCAACTTTGGACTGGACACAATGTAATCTGTTGCAATCTCTTGAGTAAGCATATTACAAGTTCCCATGTTCAGAGAGTGTTGTTGATTGGGAATTGGGAACTGTTCTTGACAGTAGACACACACACAGTCTTGCTTTTGTTCTGTCCTGCGAGTCTACTCTGAAACCTTTCCTCTAGATATTTTTTTCCCTAAGTTGAATGATATACGTCTTTATCTTGCACTTTCCTTTCCCCCCCTCGTTCCCTCTCTCCATCCTCCCTTCCTCCTTCTATCCCTCCATCTCTACCTCCCTCTCTTTTTTCCTCCATTTTCATATTCTCTTTGATTTATGCACTTGGGTCCGGTCACCCATAACCGTGTCATCATGTGCAGTGATATACGGCCCTATTAATGTACCCCTGTTCATCTGGCAGGCTGCAAGGCCTGGAGATGGGGGCCAGAGGCCGGGCCAGGGAGGGTATTCACTCAGACTTCCACTTGGAGTAGAGAGAGCGAACTTCAGGGCTTGCCAGAACTGAATACAACACAATGAAAATGGCCCTGGGCGAATGAGAGGAAGCATCATATGCTCCATTGATGTTGAAACAGAGCTTTGAGGCTGAACTGAATGCACAATTTGGACTCACATCTCTGGATCTAGCCAGGAGGAGGTCCAACTATAACACAGCTCCTCTAACTAGGGCTGTAAATAAATGTCTCACTTCTATCTCACAGCCACTCATCCATGTGCTCACCTTGGTGCAACAAGACACAATAGTCCCATCTTGTCTCTTGCTGACTACCAGAGTACATCCCCACTGAGAACACCATGTTATTTCAATGTGGAAATGTGGGTAATATTTGGTAGAGATGTTGATCAATGAGATCTCAACCTTTATTTACCCACTCAAAAAGTGAGCCAGAAGTTTGTTTAATCCCCAATGTGTTATCACTATGCTTTCAACCGTCTAATACCACAACCAAATTCATATGGGAAAAAAATGTCAGATTTATGGTTTAGTTGTCATCTAATTGTGTTATCACTGCAATTTCAACCATTTTGAAGCACAACAAAGTTCAAGAGGGAATACAATGTCAGATAACAAACAACTTAATGTGTTTTTAATGTGCACAACCACATGATATAATAATAATTCTCATGATAATTCTCATAATTCTCATGATAGCACATTGTTAGTAGTCTGTGACAAATATGTAAGCTAGACAGGGATTGGTTAAAACCCTGGATGGGAGACCCAATGAATAGCTGTAGAGTGTAGATAGATCCACTCTCCAGTAGGAGGTGCAGCCCAGTTTCTAGTTATTTTTCTTTCTGGTAGTGGATCTGACGTTAGTTTGAAGTACATAAATTCAACTTATATATACAAGGCTTATCTATGTTGAAAATTCCTTACAATTATGACATTATCCTGTAGTTGAAATTTCACCCTCAAAACAACAGTTTTGCTAACTTTTTTTAAAATCCAATTTTCCACAGAGATTCCATGTCACAATGCGTTGAAACAATGTTGATGTTCAACCCGTTTGTGCACAGTGAATCTCTATTCAGACTCCTCAGTGAAGCAACTCTTTCTCAGTTTCTGCACCGATTCCGTGTATGAAATTGCATGTCAATATTCATGTGCGTGTCATTATGTGTATGTCCACATGTGTTTGCTCTCTAACAAAAGTTCCCGTGAGTGAAATATTAAGCCTTTAAAGTCAGGAAGTGTTTTCGAAGTGTCCATTAGTCTGTGATTTGAGGACCTATAAAAACTATAGGGGGTGGGTTTAATGGTTTAATGGTTTTTAATACAGAAGATTGCAGGCCTGAATGGTTTTGTCACATGTGGAGCCACCAGAGGGCTGAGAGTGGGGGAACCGTCTGACCCCAAAGATTCAGCCTGGGTCCAGGGCAATAGATCAGGGAAATTGATTCACCTGCAACTAGGGCAATAGATCACATGTGACTTGTGACCAGGGAGATACATCCCAGGTGACCAAACAGGAGATACAGATGGGTTCTGTTTGGTTCTGCCTGAACTTCATTAGTCCATGCAGTTTCTCCACAGCTCTTTGACTCTTGGAAAGCAATACGATTCACAAGAAGGGTTGCAATGGGAGGGTATATTATTATTGAAACTATTGAAACTATTGAAGTTTACCAGTAAACTACCAGAATTTTAATGGAATCTGTCAAAAGACATCTAGTGGCCCCTTTGGGTAATTCAGATTTCTACAGGTGTCTAATTATCTCTGGCCCTCTGTTGCAGCCTTATCAAATGTAAAATATATGAAATAATTTAATAAGATGCTTTTAAATTAAAAAATAGACTGACAAAGCTGTTAAACATTGTCCTAAATATGAACCATCAACTTAGTGAATACCATTGGTGTTGAATATGAGGGTTTCAGGATGAAATAAAACGAATTTACACACTTATTTATTTTCGAATGTTAGTATGTACTTTTTCTCAATGTTTTGCATCAAACTAGTGGCAGTTGTAAAACATGTCAATAGTTGGAAGAGTTGCAGAGTTAATAGAAAATAATGCAATTTTTGATTAAATGCTTTTTCATTAAATTAGGCTATTTTCTCTTGAACCATATGGTCCATCTACTAGAGGTTCATGGACAATATTGACACAGATATCAAAAAATAATATTATATATGAATACATTTTTTAAACGTTATCCAAGTATAAATGACCAAAGTTACGTTAGATTGCCATAGATGTTCTGTTAATTACCAAAATTACTGAAGAATCCGGTAACTTTGGTAAAAATACCGGTAGCTTTGCAATCCTACTCACAAGGTTGCAGTTTATGTACAGTTCATTTGGAAAGTATTCAGACCCCTTGACAATTTCCACATTTTGTTATGTTACAGCCATACTCTAAAATTGAATAAATAGTTTGTTTCCCTCAACAATCTACACACAATACCCATAGTAACAAAGCAAAAATAGTTTTTAGAAATGTTTGCTAATTTATTAAAAATAAAAAACAGAAATTTATTATTTACGTAAGTATTCAGACCCTTTGCTATGAGACTCCAAATTGAGCTCAGGTGCATCCTGTTTCCATTGATCATCCTTAAGATATTTCTACAACTTGATTGGAGTTCACCTGTGGTAAATTCAATTGATTGGACATGATTTGGAAAGGCACACAACTGTCTATATAAGGTCCCGCAGTAGACAGTTCATGTCAGAGCAAAAACCAAGTCATGAGGTCGAAGGGATTGTCTGTAGAGCTCTGAGACAGGATTGTTGTTGAGGCACAGATCTGGGGAAGGGTTCCAAAACATTTCTGCACCATTGAAGGTCCCCAAGAACACAGTGGCCTCCATCATTCTTAAATGGAAGAGGTTTGGAACCACCAAGACTCTTCCTAGAGCTGGCCGCCCGAGATCCTCTGTGGAGATGGGAGAACCTTCTAGAAGGACAACCATCTCTGCAGCACTCCACCAATTAGACAGTTATTGTAGAGTGACCAGACAGAAGCCACTCCTCAGTAAAAGGCACATGACAGCCCGCTTGGAGCTTGCCAAAAGGCACCTAAAGGACTCTCAGACATTGAGAAACAAGATTCTCTGGTCTGATTAAACATCTGAAAGACATTTGGCACCATCCCTACAGTGAAGCACGGTGGTGGCAGCATTATGCTGTGTGGATTTCTTTTGGCTGCAGGGATTGGGAGACTAGTCAGGATCGAGGGAAATATTAACAGAGCAAAGTACAGAGAGATCCTTGATGAAAACCTGCTCCAGGTCGCTCAGGATCTCAGACTGGGGCAAAGGTTCACCTTATAACAGGACAATGACCCTAAGCACACAGCCAAGACAATGCAGTACTGGTTTCAGAACAAGTCTCTGATTGTCCTTGAGTGGCCCTGCCAGAGCCCGGACTTGAACCCGATCTAATATCTCTGGAGAGACCTGAAAATAACTGTGCAGCAACGCTCCCCATCGAACCTGACAGAACTTGAGAGGATCTGCAAAGACGGATGGGAGAAACTCCCCAAATACAGGTTTGCCAAGCTTGTAAAGTCATACCCAAGAAGACTCGAGGCTGTAATCTCTGCCAAACGTGCTTCAAAAAAGTACTGAGTAAAGGGTCTGAATACTTATGTAAATGTAAAATTTCAGTTTTTAATTGTTAATACATTTGCAAAACCTTCTAAAAACCTGTTTTTTCTTTGTCATCATGGGGGATTGTGTGTAGATTAATGAGGGAAATTAACAATTTTATCAATTTTAGAATAAGGCTGTAACTTAACAAAATGTGGATAAAGTCAAGGGGTCTGAATACTTTCTGAATGCACTGTATTATAACGTCCACCAAATGAAAATGAAAAAAGCTTCTACGTTTGCCACCACAGGTTTCAGCTCCTCAGTTCCCATAAACCCATTAAGTTGTATTTTTTTAAATGATGGGTTATTACACGTTCTACTGGGCGTTCAAGTCCCAGGCATGGAACAAGATGATGTTGAGACAGGAAACCATGTCGAGAGGGAGAGAGAGAAAGAGAGAGAGAGAGAGAGAGAGAGAGAGGTAGAGATTTAAAGCAGCAGACAGACTAGAGGGTCCCATATGGCTCATCTCCAATGCATGCTCCCCTCCACATTATCTCTGCAGCTATAGTGCACAATGCAAGAGAAGAGAGAAAGGCAAGGAAAGAGAGAAAGAATGTGTTTGTGCGTGCGTGTTATAGCCGGTGTACTGTATGTGCGTGACTTCATAAAGTACATACAGTGAGTGAATATATTGTGCAGTATGGTCATGTTGCTTAGGGCGCCCAAAAGGCTAGAGCCGGCCCTACATGTTGGGATGGACCTGCCTCTCGATAGGGGAGAGTTGTGAGTTATTGTCCCCAGAAGAGACCCGGCAGAGCCAATAGAGACCCCTCTCTCTCTCATCTGTCCCCTCTGGACTGCGGGGTTCTGTGGTTAACCACTCCATGACCACGGCTGACCACAGCACACCTGTGTAAACATTCCCCTGGCTCTGAAAGAGAGAGCTATCAGCTCTCACTAGTGTGGTGGCGCAGCAGCACAGCCCCTGTAGACCGCAGGTTGGTCGCACCTTAATTGGGGAGAACGGGCTCGTGTTAATGGCTGGAGTGGAATTTGTGGAGTGGTATCAAATACATCAATACATGGTTTCTATGTGTTTGATGCCATTCCATTTGCTCCGTTCCAGCCATTATTATGAGCCGTTCTCCCCTCAGCAGCCTCCTGTGCTGTAGACTCAGTTCCATCTACGCCATGGTAACGGCTGGCCCTGGCACTGGGTATGGGAGCTAGGAGCTGATTGGACCATGCGAGCCGGGTCAGAAAGGACACGCTCGGTGTGGGAATGTGGTGAGGAAACATGGCCGGAGTTTCCATCACATCCTGGATGGAGTGATTGAGGACGTCTGCACGTTCCAGAACACACAGGGTTTTCCATACATATTCCCCGGTCTCCCAGGATTCATAGGTTCACTAACACAAAGGTTAAACAAGGATATATAAATAAGTTAATGTGAGGAAATGTTTCAAACTGGCTGATTGCAAGGGAGCCACAATATATCAGGAGAGTACGGAAAAATAACACATTTACATATATTTTAACAACATGTATGTACATGTGTTAACATATATGTAAACGACAGATATCTAAATATAATCCTTATATGTACATATATATTTAAATATATGGACAAAAATACATGGACATATTACAAAATTGGCAGTTTTCATAGAGTTCTACATATGTGTTTATGTGTTTAAGTATATGGTGTGAAAATATTAAGCTATTAAAATATATTCCAAAATATATTTCATAAATATACAGTACCATTCAAAAGTTTGGACACACCTACTCATATTTATTTGTACTATTTTCTACATTGTGGAATAATAGTGAAGACATCAAAATTATGAAATAACACATATGGAATTGTCAAGTATCTTCCCAAGGAGAAGTGGGTGTGGAGTCAGGCGCAGGAGAGAGCAAATTTAAAAAGGGCGTTTTATTAAACAAGTCCAAAGAACAGGAACAGGACTACAACAGTAGCCTCAAAACAACCGGACCCCGTCCAGAAAAAAAGACCTGTTCAACAGAACACAAGAAACCGCAACCCAAACAAAATGACAGCTAATGTAACAATCCCGCACAAAACCCGGAGGGTATGGCGAGATTAAAATATCCCCCTAATTACCCTAAATCGAACACAGGTGAAACACAAGACAGACATAACCAAATGAAAAGGAAAAAGGATCGGTGGAAGCTAGTAGACCGGCGACGACGACCGCCGAGCGCCGCCCGAACAGGAAGAGGAGCCACCTTCGGTGGAAGTCGTGACAGGAATCATCTAGTAACCAGCTTCATGAGGTAGTCACCTGGAATGCATTTCAATTAACAGGTGAGCCTTGTTTAAAGTTCATTTGTAAATTTGATTTCCTTCTTAACACGTTTGAGCCAATCAGTTGTGTTGTGACAAGGTAGGGGTGGTATACAGAAGATAGCCCTATTTGGTAAAAGACCAAGTCCATATTATGGCAAGAACAGCTCAAATAAGCAAAGAGAAATGACAGTCCATCATAACTTTAAGACATGAAGGTCAGACAATAATGAAAATGTAAAGAACTTTGAAAGTTTCTTCAAGTGCAGTTGCAAAAACCATCAAGCACTATAATGAAACTGCCTCTCATGAGGACCGCCACAGGAAGAACCATAGTTACCTCTGCTGCAGAGGATAAGTTCATTAGAGTTAACTGCACATCAGATTGCAGCCCAAATAAATGCTTCACAGAGTTCAAGTGACAGACACATCTCAGCATCAACTGTTCAGAGGAGACTGTGTGAATCAGGCCTTCATGGTCGAATTGCTGCAAAGATACCACTACTAAAGGACATCAAGAAGAAGAGACTTGTTTGGGCCTTAAACATGAGCAAAAGACATTAGACAGGTGGAATTCTGTCCTTTGGTCTGATGAGTGCAAATTTTAGATTTTTGGTTTCTTCCACCGTGTCTTTGTGAGACACAGAGTAGGTGAACGGATGATCTCCGCATGTGTGGTTCCCACAGTGAAGAATGGAGGATGTGTGATGGTGTGGGAGTGCTTTGCTGGTGACACCGTATGTGATTTATTTATAATTCAAGGCACACTTAGCCAGCATGGCTACCACAGCATTCTGCAGTGATACGCCATCCCATCTGGTTTGCACTTAGTGGGAAAATCAAACAGTTTTCAACAGGACAATGCCTTAAACACACCTCCAGGCTGTGTACGGGCTATTTGACCAAGAAGGAGAGTGATGGAGTGCTGCATCAGATGACCTGACCTCCACAATCACCCGACCTCAACCCAATTGAGATGGTTTGGGATGAGTTTGGCCCGCAGAGTGAAGGAAAAGCAGCCAACAAGTGTTCAGCATATGTGGGAACTCCTTCAAGACTGTTGGAAAAGCATTCCTCATGAAGCTGGTTTAGAGAATGCCAAGATTGTACCAAGCAAGTAAAGGGTGGCTACTTTGAAGAATATAATATTTTGCTTACGACATGCTTACTACATGATTCCATATGTGTTATTTCCTAGTTTTGATGTCTTCACTATTATTCTACAATATAGAAAATAGTACAAATAAAGAAAAACCCTTGAATGTGTAGGTGTGTCCAAACATTTTACTGGTACTGTATATATTTTTAGGAACTGAAACATGAGGTGATGGCGGTGGATGAATGGCACGACAATGGGCCTCGGGATCTCGTCGCGGTTCTCTGTGCATTCAACTTGCCATCGATAAAATGCAATCGTGTTCATTGTCCGTAACTCATGCCTGCCCATACCATAACCTCACCGCACCATGGGGCACTCTGTTCACAACGTTGACATCACCAACCCGCTCGCCTACACGATGCCATACATGCTGTCTGCCATCTGCCCGGTAAAGTTGAAACGGGGATTCATCAGTGAAGAGCACACTTCTCCAGGGTGCCAGTGGCCAGCGAAGGTGAGAATTTGCCCACTGAAGTCGGTTACAAAGCTAATCTGCAGTCAGGTCAAGACCCTGGTGAGGACGACAAGCACGCAGATGAGCTTCCCTGAGATGGTTTCTGACAGTTTGTGCAGAAATTCTTTGGTTGTGCAAACTGACAGTTTCATCAGCTGTCCGGGTGGCTGGTCTCAGACGATCCCGCAGGTGAAGAAGCTGGTTGTGGAGGTCCAGGGCTGGTGTGGTTACATGTGGTCTGTGGTTGTGAAGCCAGTTCAACGTACTGCCAAATTCTATAAAAAGACATATGGTAGAGAAATTAACATAAATGTATCTGGTAACAGCTCTGGTGGACACTCCTGCAGTCAGTTGCACACTCCGTCAAAATTTGAGACATCTGTGGCATTGGGTTGTGTGACAAAACATTTTAGAGTGTAATGATCATGCGTTAAATCGTTATCTTGATATGCTACACCTGTCAGGTGGATGGATTACCTTGGCAAAGGAGAAATGTTCACTGACAGGGATGTAAACACATTTTTTCGTTAAAAAAGAATTGGGAATTAGCTAGTTAAATGAGAAAAGGCTACATTGTCCATAGGCAGCTGGCTCCAGACCAGATGGATCCACTGCAGTAGGGAAAATATGAATTTATTTTTGGCTAAACATAATATACTGTAGCTAGCTAGCCAGTTCTATCATAGACACCCGACCCTCAGTAAAGCTAGCTAAGTTATTTAGCTAGCAATCAACACATTGCTTGGCTATCCAATAATGTCTAACAATAGCTTTGACAATATTGTTTAAAAATATATATATATTTCACCTTTATTTAACCAGGTAGGCCAGTTGAGAACAAATTCTTATTTACAATTGCGACCTGGCCAAGATAAAGCAAAGCAGTGCGACACAAACAACAACACAGAGTTACACATGGAATAAACAAACGTACAGTCAATAACACAATAGAAAAAAATCTATATACAGTGTGTGCAAATGAGGTAAGATTAGGGAGGTAAGGCAATAAATAGGCTGTAGTGGCAAAGTAATTACAATTTAGCAATTAAACACTGGAGTGATATATGTGCAGAAGATGAATGTACAAGTAGAGATACTGGAGTGCAAAGGAACAAGAAAATAATAATAACAATATGGGATGAGGTTGTTGGATGTTCTATTTACAGATGGGCTATGTACAGGTGCAGTGATCTGTGAGCTGCTCTGACAGCTGAGGCTTAAAGTTAGTGAGGGAGATATGAGTCTCCAGCTTCAGGGATTTTTGCAATTCGTTCCAGTCATTGGCAGCAGAGAACTGGAAGGAAAGGCAGCCAAAGGAGGAATAGGCTTTGGGGATGACCAGTGAAATATACCTACTGGAGCGCGCTACGGGTGGGTGCTGCTATGGTGACCAGTAAGCTGAGATAAGGCGGGGTTTTACCTAGCAAAGACTTATTGATTACCTGGAGCCAGTGGGTTTGGTGACGAATATGAAGTGAGGGCCAGGCAACGAGAGCATACAGGTCGCAGTGGTGGGCAGTGTATGGGGCTTTGGTGACAAAACGGATGGCACTGTGATAGACTGCATCCAATTTGCTGAGTAGAGTGTTGGAGGCTATTTTATAAATGACATCGCCAAAGTCAAGGATCGGTAGGATAGTCAGTTTTACAAGGATATGTTTGGCAGCATGAGTGAAGGATGCTTTGTTGCAAAATAGGAAGCCGATTGTAGATTTAATTTTGGTTTGGAGATGCTTAATGTGAGTCTGGAAGAACAGTTTACAGTCTAACCAGACACCTGGATATTTGAAATTGTCCACATATTCTAAGTCAGAACCGTCCAGAGTAGTGATGCTGGACGGGCGGGCAGGTGCAGGCAGCGATCGGTTGAAGAACATGCATTTAGTTTTACTTGCATTTAAGAGCAGTTGGAGGCCACAGAAGGAGAGTTGTATGGCATTGAAGCTCATCTGAAGGTTAGTTAACACAGTGTCCAATGAAGGACCAGAAGTATACAGAATGGTGTCGTCTGCGTAGAGGTTGATCAGAAAATCACCAGCAGCAGGAGCGACATCATTGATGTATACAGAGAAAAGAGTCGAACAGAGAATTGAACCCTGTGGCACCCCCATAGAGACTGCCTGAGGTCCGGACAACAGGCCCTCCGATTTGACACACTGAACTCTCTCAGAGAAGTATTTGGTGAACCAGGCAAAGCAGTCATTTGAGAAACGAAGTCTGTTGAGTCTACCGATAAGAATGTGGTGATTGACAGTGTCGAAAGCATTGACCAAGTCGATGAATACGGCTGCACATTATTGTCTTTTATCAATGGCAGTTATGATATCATTTAGGACCTTGAGCGTGGCTGAGGTGCACCCATGACCAGCTCGGAAACCATATTGCATAGCGGAGAAGGTACGTTGGGATTCGAAATGGTTGGTGATCTGTTTGTTAACTTGGATTTCGAAGACCTTAGAAAGCCAGGGTAGGATAGATATCGGTCTGTAAAAGTTTGGGTCTAGAGTGTCTCCCCCTTTGAAGAGGGGGATGACCACGGCAGCTTTCCAATCTTTGGGGATCTCAGATGATACGAAAGAGAGGTTGAACAGGCTAGTAATAGTGGTTGCAACAATTGCGGCGGATCATTTTAGAAATAGAGGGTCCAGATGATCTAGCCCAGCTGATTTGTATGGGTCGAGATTTTGCAACTCTTTCAGAACATCAGCTATCTGGATTTGGGTGAATAAGAAATGGGGGAGGTTTGGGCAAGTTGCTGTGGGGGGTGCAGGGCTTTTGACCGGGGTGGGGGTAGCCAGGTGGAAAGCATGGCCAGCCATAGAAAAATGCTTATTGAAATTCTCAATAATTGTAGATTTATTGGTGGTGACAGTGTTTCCTCAGTGCAGTGGGCAGCTGGGAGGAGGTGCTCTTATTCTCCATGGACTTTACAGTGTCCCAGAACCTTTTGGAGTTTGTGCTACAGGATGCAAATTTCTGTTTGAAAAAAATAGCCTTTGCTTTCCTAACTGACTGTGTGTATTGGTTCATGATTTCCCTGAAAAGTTGCATATCGCGAGGGCTATTCGATGCTAATGCAGTACGCCACAGGATGTTTTTGTGCTGGTCGAGGGCAGTCAGGTCTGGAGTGAACCAAGGGCTATATCTGTTCTACATTTTTTGAACGGGGCATGCTTATTTAAGATGGTGAGGAAAGCACTTTTAAAGAATAACCAGGCATCCTCTACTGACGGAATGAGGTCAATATCCTTCCAGGATACCCGGGCCAGTTCGATTTAGAAAGATCTGCTCGCTGAAGTGTTTTAAGGAGCGTTTGACAGTGATGAGGGGTTGTCGTTTGACCGCAGGCCAATTATGGATGCAGGCAATGAGGCAGTGATCACTGAGATCCTGGTTGAAGCAGCAGAGGTGAATTTAGAGGGAAGGATGATATCTATGAGGGTGCCCGTGTTTACAGATTTAGAGTTGTACCTGGTAGGTTCATTGATCATTTGTGTGAGATTAAGGGCATCTAGCTTAGATTGTAGGACGGCCGGGGTTTTAAGCATGTCCCAGTTTAGGTCACCTAACAGTATGAGCGCTGAAGATAGATGGGGGGCAATCAATTCACATATGGTGTCCAGGACACAGCTGGGGGCAGAGGGTGGTCTATAGCAAGCGGCAACGGTGAGAGACTTGTTTCTGGAAAGGTGGATTTTTAGAAGTAGAAGCTCGAATTGTTTGGGCACAGACCTGGGTAGTATGTCAGAGCTCTGCAGGCTATCTCTGCAGCAGATTGCAACAACGCCCCCTTTGGCAGTTCTATCTTGTCAGAAAATGTTATAGTTAGGGATGGAAATTTCAGGATTTTTGGTGGCCTTCCTAAGCCAGGATTCCGACATGGCTAGGACATCCGGGTTGGCAGAGTGTGCTCAAGCAGTGAGTAAATATATTGATATCTAATACATACATTAAATTAGCTAACTCTACTCAACTTCAATTTTCAAAACAATTCTTACCTTGGTCCGTCACAATGCACGTTGGTGGCAAGCTAAAGATGAGCTAACTAGGTAGGTAGCTAGCTGTGTTAGCAAGTTCGTTGAAATCGTATTCTTCTGTCACCCACCATGTGAAAAACATATTTTAATTCAATGTTATGAATGTATAATCAAATAAGATGCCATTATCCATTAGAAAGCTTTTTGGAGGTGACATCTACTCTTCTTCTTATGAAGTCTCCGCGACCACGGGAAAATTCAATTTAATTGTCCATCGCGCTTTGAAGCGGACCTTCAGCATTACGGATTGAATAGACCCCTTACAGGCACTATCTCATCGCCAAACAACTATGACCAGTGAGCTGCTATCATCAACAAAAAGGACCTGGAGGGTGGAAGTTGGCCTAATGTCTGTTTCAGTTTAGTGTCTGCTCTGTCAAGCAGGGGTGCTAACTATATGCGCTGGACAGCCAACTGTGTCATGTGTCTGGCCTGTGAGGAGAGGAGGCGAGCAGGGCAGGACTGGGCAAGGCATTGCCTGGGGAGAGGGAAGGGGAGCAGGCCAGGACCGGGCAAGTCCTGGGAGAGTGGGCACTAATTAGACTGTGTTAATTAGGGACTGTGAATGCTGGATAATCACGAGACGGGCATCACCACTGGGATTGTGCTTAATGAGTGCATTCATATGAACACACAAAGACACACACACACACGCACACACGTGCGCTGCACACACGCGCTCTTCAGCATGTCTGGGGGCTCTTATGTCTTTTCTTTCTCTCTGTTGCTCTCTCCATGGCTCTCAGTGTCTCTTGATGGAGAGTCATGGTTTAGGCCCTAATTTAACTACACAGCCACAAACACTTAGTCTTGCACCAAGTTCCTGGTGTGCAGTGACTTTGAGAGTCCAAGGACAAGGCCAAACTTCCCCTCTCTTCTTTAAACAAGTCAAAAGCATATTTTGGCTCAAGAGAAAACCTTTGTCTTTCTGGAGCCACTCTACTCCCCTGCAGAGTCTAGTCTCTACAGTGGAACAACAGTGCCCTCTCATGTCTTACGTGCGTGCAATATGTACAGGAACTCCATTTTTAACATCAGTGCAGAACAGTAGAGGAGACCCACTGAGATCAACACCCTGATGAGATTCTAACTCGAACCCTTTACAATGGTGGAGCATACTTTTAATTGACAGCTCTAACTTCACCCATAGGGAACATGTCTGTTTTTCCTTTCATGCACTATGAGGGGCACTGGTACTGTAAAGGATGAAGGAAGAGTCATTTGCTATAGTTGGGAGAGAGAGAGAGGGAAGAACGTTACGGTGCAACATGTTTCTTGCTGTAAGAATAACTTCAACCAGGGTTCTTTGAGGACACAGAATACAGTATGAGCAAAATAGAGCAGGTTTTTCATGCTGAAAATTACAAGTGTATGAATTCATAACACATCTGCCTGCATTAAACCAAGCAGTGCTTTCTAATTTTGCTGTCGGCTTGAGTCCTGAGACATTCTGTAATTACATGGCTGTAGTCTCTCTAAATAGGCCAAGGCTGGGGGAGGTTATGTGATATCCTGGCAACGACAGAATGGTATTGTTATTTGTCCTCGTGGTCAGTGAATCAGTCTTTCGAAACAGTGTGTCTTAGTAACTGGTTTGGTGTGTTCCATGCCTGTCTGCCTGTCTCTGTTTGGTCTCTAGACTCTCTGACAGGGACACTCCAACAGCCACCCACATCATGAACAACCCAAAACCACATTGGTAATGGGATTATTTGCCACATAGGATGTCCTCCTCCCATCCCCAAATGGACCTGTTCATAGCTTACATTCATAGCCTACATTCATAGACTACATTCATAGACTACATTCATAGCCTATATTCAAAGACTACACTCATAGCCTACATTCATAGCCTACATTCATAGACTACAAAGTACACATAACCTACACAGTATATTTATAGACTACATACTAGTACAACACGATCATAATAACTGACTAGAATTCAGCATGTTCTGCAGGAAAAATTTACTGACAGTGGATGAGGGTAAGGAAGACAATAATTAAATTAGCCTTCATTATCACAAGAAATTAATAGTAACCTTTTTTCTGATTTTATTTATTTATTTTATCTTTAAAAAGGCACAATCTCTCTGGAAATAATTTAGTTTTTTGTATTCTGTAACAAGAACAGCACAATTACATTATATATATTTGAGTCCAAGTTTTTTGGGTTTATCACCACGTTTTGCATACACAACACTAACACACTGTTTAATGCAAAATGAAAGATTAGACTGTATAATGATTTAAAATAGTGAATAATAGTTAGGCTCCACATTTAATTGATTACAGCCTAACAATTATCCTAAATATGTTATATATTGCTTTTGGATCTTGTGCGTACAGTAGATAATAAGCAACTTCATTAGGACTAACAAAAAAAGGCATCTTTTCTCAAGTCAACCATTTGAAGTTACAGAATATGTTTTGTATCATTTTAAATCCCTTCTATTGTTCCAAATCCATCCAAACCACACATCTAGCTAATATCACAACACCAAAAAAAAGAAACATGGACTGGAACGGATGACTTTACAAACTGTACGCTTAATCATTGTTCTCAGCAATACCAATCTCTCGTGTTTTTTGTGGAGTTGAACAGTTCTGACTGAACTTTAGCACCATGTGTCTTACAACAACAAAAAATCTACCAACAAAAAAGCAGGCTAAGACTTACATTAAAATTACATTAAAATGTATTCATTATATTATTTATAACCCAGAGTCTATCAAGGTTTGAGGTTAAAGATAAAACCGAAACTACAACAGTCTCAGAAAATTATACTGTGCAGGTTCTAAATGTCCTTAAAAAGTTACATTACGGTCAACCACACAATCATCCTGGTTTTGCATAGTGCAAAGTTAAGAATCACTAAGATAATGGGCATAGATTAAACACATGCGCGCACACACACTCACACACACACACACACACACACACACACACACACACACACACACACACACACACACACACACACACACACACACACACACACACACACACACACACACACACACACACACACACACACACACAGCCTTGTCATGTGCTGCTACAGCACCCTGAAAGGATTGTTCTGAAAGGACCAGCTGCCAGAGTCTCTGGATACTGTAATGGTAACATGGAACTTCTCTCCAGAATACTGTAAACCCTGGACCAATGTCCATATTGACACGGAGTCTAACTACTTAACATCAAGTCATCACAACTGACAAATAACGACAGGATCCAGTCCATTAAAGCTATAGATCTGTCTTTGTTGCAAACATGAAATCGATGTGTAGAATTTTGTTTTCCTTTTGTAACTCAGTGGTCAGTTAGGGTTTACAGGCGACTGGCGGAGAGACGTCCGGGAGAGGGGCTTCTGCTGCGACTAAACCCCTGAGAAGGAGAGAAAGTCTGTCACACAGAGCACTTCTTGCACCTTTGGATTTGAGATGAAGTTACTCTCTCCCACTAATACAACATCTAGGAGTTGCTGTTTTGTTGTTGTACTTACCCCAAGGGCTCAGGGTATGCATGGATGTATTTTGGTGGCAAAAGAAAAGTCTTAACACTAAATCACACATGCACAGCTTTCATCTAGTGTGCTTTCCCAACTGCAACTTCCCTGAATATTTTCTTGCATCATAAAAACCCTGGGCTGACACATCTTTCCAAAGAGTTTCTTGATATTTGTGACATTATTTCAACGTGTTAGGTCTCAGTCGTCGTAGTAACTTACAAGAGTGCGTGTGGGGCTGCCAGAGCGAACAGGACTGCAGCTCCTGCTTCTGCTCCTCCACTGGAAGAAAGCAGAGAAACACCACATGAGTCATTCTGCATTTTATATTGTGATCATGCAGTAATTGCTCAAGCAAAGCCTATGATTCTACAGTAGGGATGGAAGGTGCATCAGTACCAGAGCTCCTCTCCTGGTGACTGCCTCTCCCTTCACTATGACACCGTCCCCCTCCACCAGTGCTGGCCACACATGGTACGCCACCAGAGGAGCAGTAAACTCAGAGTCATAGCTACGACGATACCTGGTAAAGAGGGAGAGAGAGGGAGAGAGAGACAGAGAGAAGAGGGGGAGATGTATATACGGGACCAGGGTGACATCTAGTGGTAGGATTAGGAATTGTACATCTAACATCTTTTTTTCCTGTAACTTCATGAAGTCAATGGATGCAGACTGACTTGTTGTCGCTGTAGAGTTCTCCACCGCTGGTGAAAGCCAGGTCCAGAGGAGAGTCCAGTGTCTGCATGGCGAAGGCCACTCTGCATGTCTCCCGGATGAAGCTGTTGATCAGGACAAAGTCCACCTCCGGGGGGAAGGAGATCCGTGGGTTTACATTCATGGCGTTGATCACGTCCTGGGAGAGGGAAACACATCACAATACACTCTGACACACATCTCCTATTAACAAACACTCAATAAGCTACAGTGCGTGAGACTCTTGAAATTGTAATGTAAAGGTGACTGGAATCTACAGGTTTTTGTAACATGTCAGACATGTCAGTAAGAGAGAAAAGTGTAGGCCATACATTAACACTGGCCTGCACGTCGTAGAGGTCCAGGTTCCTGACGATATAGTCCACCACCGAGTCCTCCAGGGACTCCGGCCCCAGGTGGGAGGGTGACAGGGTCTTCTTTACTCGCAGCTTGAATTGACGGTAGGCCAGCTTGGCTGCCTGGAAGGCCTCCTGACAAACATACACACCACACACACACACACACACACACACGAACACGCACACACACACACACACATACACACATACACACATACACACCACACACACACACGCACACACACTCACACTCAGACAAAGGGATTAGAGATACTGTATGGTATAGGAAATTTACAGAGAAACCAGAACCTCAGATCTGACATGTCAAATTGGATGAAAACAAGGTCAGGTGGTTCCATGTGCTAGGATGATCATCTCCAATACATTGTGAATCCCAGCTAATCATCACAGGTTGTACTGTATGTAGTGTTATTCCATAATGTACAGGGTTTCCAGATGTCATACCACAGTGGCAATGAAGATGATTCTCTGGACCATCTCCAGGTCGTCTATGTAGCGTCGGAGCAGACTCTGGGCCTCCAGGCGCTCCACAGCATACAAGTCACTGAAGCGGGACACCAGCCTGGCGTGGCGGGACGAATTGGTGAGCTGTGCCCGGGTGGGAGACTCACTCTTCAGAGGGCTGGAGGGGCGGCTCTGTCTGGGCAGGGGGCTGGGGGAACAACTCCTCACCAACCTGAGACAGATAGAAAGGAAGAGGGGAGGGATGGTTGACTTATGCCATGTTAATATGATATCTGAGTGAGTGACTAACAATATCAATGAGGGCCCCCTGGAGGTCTCCTGGGCACGTACCCTGCGTGCCCGTCGGTAAGTCGGCCATGATTACTACATGTTTAGATAGCTGGCTAGACAAACTAGTCTAATTTACCAATCTAAAAAAAATGACTGACCTTGTGTATTCTACTATTCTAACTCTCAACAGTAAGTAACTGAAGATTTTTTTTTTTTAATGACCAAGGTCTGACCCTCTGTGTCCTCAGTTGAAGCTACGGCCCTGTGTGTGTATGTGTGCATGTGTGTGTATGTGTGCGTCTGTATGTGTGTGTGTGTGTGTGTGTGTGTGTGTGTGTGTGTGTGTGTGTGTGTGTGTGTGTGTGTGTGTGTGTGTGTGTGTGTGTGTGTGTGTGTGTATGTGCGCGTGTCCTGCTCACCTCTCCTGCAGCATGCTCTTCTCTGCTGTGAGGAAAGACACCTCATCCCTCAGCAGACGCACCTGTCTCTCATAGTCATCCAGAACATCCAGCTTCCTCTTATAGGTCTCCACCTGGTCACGGGACGCACGCAACCTGACACACAGATGCACACCATAATAACCTCGGAATATACACATCAATAAGCCAAAGAGGACAAAAAATATCACTCAAATGGAACGTGTACAATGTTGTATTACAGTATTTATCCCTCACTCTGCTTTCAGCTGTAGTATCTCATCCTCGGTGGCCAGCAGAGTTGTGGCTGACATATTTTTTGTGTTGTCCAGCTGCAGATGAGCATCTGCCAGTCTGTAAATGCATTCAACATACCAGTAGGTGAATAAAACAGAGACCAGAAAGTTAGCCATACTAATGTAACCTGGGGCAGACTGATTTGTTTGGATAGAAATGAGTAGGTCTATTGTATAGATTAGTCATTTGTTGTATGTTTTGTGCAGACTTACTCCTGTTTGACAGAGTCCAGCTGTAGGTGAGTGGAGCACAGCTGAGTCTCCATCTTCTGCATGTCGTTCTCATGGGAGGCAGACAGCTCTCTGATCTTCCTCTCCTTCTCCACGGACTCCTGCATGACAACACTCCTCATTTAACCTTGATTATCACTGTCTTATTTACACTATGTGACAGGACAGCATAATAGAATAGAATAACTTAATGAATGTACAGTAGCTAGAACCATAAATAACAGAACAGATTATTTCACCTGGATGAGGTTGAGGCTGGTGTCGTTGGTGACAGAGGAGGTTGCCATGGAGAAACAAGTCCCCAACCAAGGCAGCAGGCGTGATTTGAGCACATCCACTCCTGCATAGTGACCACCTGACTCAAAGGAAAAGGAGACATTATTAGAGAATGTCAAAGAGAGATGGAAGTTGTGAGAAGCTTGGACACATACCCTCTCTAGCAGTGAAGTTGAGGATGGTGAAGAGTTGACCCTGTATCTTGGAGGTGAGCTCTACCAATTCACAGCACCTGTTCAGATTCTGATCACAGGAGATGACCTAGGAAGGTGACAGACACTGTATGAGAATTATGTACCATCACAAAAGGGACATACATTTTAAAGATGTAATGTCATCTCAATTGTGGGGTCAACAATGTAGGACATTTAAAAAACAAACATTCACATGGATCATTGATTAGTGAATATCTGTATTGATCATATTGAATTGAGGGATGTACTATATGTGCTTTTAAAATAAATGATCTGTGACTTCCAGGCAAATGCACTGGTTGGTCTCTGGAGTATCTGTGTGATAATGCATGGGTTCTATCAGGACAAGCGGTTCAGGTTCACACCAAAATGCTCAAGGGGGCGTGCTCGAGCCACTAGCTTTCAGAGTCAGCAATGGTTTCACGGTCGCCATGACGACTAGCGTCTATAGCAACCAAACTTCGCCAGAAAATCTATTTAATCTAAACAATTGAATTCCTTTAGCCCCTACAGTGTTTCAAAAACGTTCCAATCCATTGTCAATGTGATACATTGTAAAAAAAATATATTAAAAAAATACATACATACCAAATAATGATTCCAAATATATTACACTATCTGGCCATGAGTGGCATAATGAAATAGGCTAATCAAGTTATTTTAGATGGGTGGACAGAAATTCTAGAGGAATCAAGTTCTCAAGGGAAGAACGCATTTGCTGAATCAAAGAGTGATTCGTTAAATATGCTATTGATTTCCACACCAATATCACATTTATTATAGCCAAGACTAATTTAGACAATAGCCTAAACTATTACACGGATCGAATGATTGCAATAATAATGTGTCGCCTATCTTTATTGTTGGTTAGGCCACTTTTCAGCCAACAGATTTAGGGCAGAAATAAATTATTGATGACTTACATGGTAGTCCTTGTACCAGGACTCAAGTTTGTCCTGTAGAACGCTGAAGGAAGATGTGTTCACCAGCCTCTTTAGCGAGTCGGCCATGTCTGCTCCCTCCCTAATCTTGAAAGGTTCAAAACGCTTTGGACAACCGTGGGATTTAATCTGGGGCGAGAGCGCCCGTGACAGGCGCGCGCTCCCTTTTTATACCCGCCTTAGAAATTCTTGCCCTTGACGTTTTGTCCACCTTCGTTACAACGGGTGCCAAGTACCATCTCAGTTGTGGCAACGCTTTTTACTCATTTTACTCATATACAGATTGAGAATGTTTGCTAAAGCCACTTGCATTGTTTTCAGTAATAGTCTGGTTATTCTTGTGAGAAATGTATAGACCGTAAGCGTCTTCTGCCGGTTCTTCCTTTATGATGTAGGCGCTCAAGTGAAGTAGGCTGTCTGTGCTGTAAACGAGACCATTGTAGTGTCATACTCTTACACACACGTGGGCGTTGGGTGTCTCCTGCCTTTAATGTCATATGTGGAAGATGTGAAACACTGGGCTTTTTTTTCAGAGGCACAGTCAATTTAGGATGACGTCAGTATTAGTTAGACAAATCGGTTATAGGCCAAGTACTACGTTTGTGTTTTAAGGTAGGCCTACTGTACTATGGTAATTTTGTAACCCAATCAAAATAAATATTTTTTGGTTTGTTGCTGAATGTGTTCTGTGCTTGAAAAAAATGGTTTTGGTTAGTGTGACATCATCGTAGTGTGTGTGGTCAGGTTTCCTAGGTGGGGCGACCTGTTAAAACTCATGAAAACCCGGCATACATATGAAACCTTGCGCTAGAATGACAAAGGCATAATTCTGTCAATTATAATTAATTATAAACAATTTAGCTTGTTGTGTTAAAACAGACTGTTATTGGTAGTGTTTTAAAATATAATAATTATTAATGTAAACAGTTATTATATTTTATGAAAACCAGGTTTATAGTATTGTCCCACTTCCCCTGATTGGTGTTTGATGAATCTTTAAAAAAGGATCTTTAATTAATTAAAATATATTTCTGGCATTAGATATTATAAAATACATTGTAATGTGTTGTTTAAGTTGTTCATAGCATCTCTGAATCGATGTTATACACTATATAGCAAATAAACAGTATAGGATGAGGGTGGAAGGAATTAGAGGGAAAATAACAAACAAGGGTAGGAAGGAAATAAAGGAAGCACAATGACATGGAAGAAAGAGACTATAGAAAGAGGCTACATTAATTTTGAAAGGGGAATTTGGGGGATAGTAGTGTTCCAGGATCAAGTTAAAGCTGTGCAGACTCCCAAAAGCTTGGAATGTCCCCCAATTCATTTTCCAATGGCATGGGGAGGGTTTAGTAAATGTTTATTGTCACAAAATTGTGAAAACAGTGTGTTATCTACAAGCTTCTACAAATTCTACAGTCTTATTGATTGAAGTGGGACACGACTGTAGTTCTAAGGAGAATACAGTGTCCCAGTTCATTTACTAAAATGTCCCACTAACACTGAAAGCCACGCTTTAGCAAAAGTGTTGATCTGGTAGTGTTTTAGGGGCTGTGGCATCCATACATTATCAAGTTGTGTCATCATCTCTGATAAAACCTTTATTACTTGAAATAAACAACACTTAAGTAGGGATAAAGTGATGTTAATTGTCTGTGGACTAGTCTATTCGGAAGCCCTGCCTGGAAGAAAATATGAATGGACAGGCTTTATATGGACTTTCTTATTTTGGAATCCTGTTGCGGGCCTTTCCCATTGGCTGGTTTAGCCAGGAAGGAACCATCTGTGATAAACATGGACTGTAGCCTACAGTGATCCAGCTATGAACAATTTGATAAAAAGGCTTCAAATTCCACCTGCTAATATAATAATTACCCTGATAAAAACCTCGTCACAAGTATTAAAACTGGAGAGATATATATTATTTTATTCATTTGAATGAAGTGGTCTAGTCCATTGTCTTTCCGGACTCCGGGGCTGTCAAACGCTTTGGAAGAGGGGGAGGGTGAACATGGCGTCTGAGCAGGTCTGTTTCCATTTAAGACATTATTGTTTTTCTACATTTTGCATTCCCGTTTTGATGTAGGCATCTATATGCACTACGAACTCATTTGAAAGGAATTACGGTATTCGGGCGGGCGTTGTAAAGCGTATGCGGAATATCCATAGTACGCTATCACGCTTCCAAGCCCTGTACTACTGTTACGCTTTTTATGATAGACATAGCTCGAAATAACGGCTTGATTGCCGCAGTTTTTCCACGGCATTGGGACGTTTAAACTGGTTGTATTACCACAAATCATGAAGTTATCTTTTCATCAGAGTTGAATATGGACCTGGACTATTCATATTTGTTACGTGGAATATACGTGTACTTTATTTTTAGTCATTACCTACAGACAGAGAGACTCGGGTGTTTAATTGCGCGCATTCCTCAGAAGCAACCTGTCTATCCAGCGACGCCTGCATAAAGTCTAATACAAATAGAATGTGGTGGTTACAATATGTGGTTCTGTACTCAGATATACAGTATATTTGTTACATTGTAACTACATATGACAGCTAAATAAGCTGTCAATTGGGTTGTTACAATGTATCAACTACTAGGTCAACTAGATTGCAGAGTGGGAAAAAAATAACATGTGGACGTTACAATGTATAGAACTCTTTAATGTTTAATCTCACCCAGAGAGGTGTACAGTGAAGTCAATGCTTTGATTGATGGGGACCACCCAGAAAGTGTTGTTTGTAGATGTCACAGCAGTATAGCATGTTAAAGCTGAGTGAGCCTACTGAGCCTTGACATTGCTGCTGTTCTGTGTGCTGAAGGAGAGTTCTAATGGGCCTGTGAAGAGGTCCATGAGGGAGAAGGCCATGGAACGGCGGACCACCAACAAGGAGCACAACAGCAACTTCAAGGCGGGCTATGTGCCCATTGAGGAGGAGCGCCTGCACAAGACAGGCCTGAGAGGACGCAAGGGCAACATGGCTGTTTGCATCATAGTCCTGCTCTTCTTGCTGGCTCTCATCAACCTCATTGTGAGTGCCCAATGACACACAAAGCATCCTCTGCATAATGTCACCATCCTTATTTATCTGAATTCACTTTTTAACAGGCTAGTATCATCAGAATGTTAGTTATGGATATGTTATAACTAGTTCTGATTATGACAAATCAAGTCAATATATCTGAATCTCTGACATTTGTCCCGTCTCTCAGATCACTCTAGTGATATGGACAGTGATCCGCATCGGGCCCAGTGGTTGTGACAGTATAGAGTTCCATGAGAGTGGGCTGCTGCGTTTCAAGCAGAAGGCAGACATGGGCGTGGTCCACCCACTACACAAGAGCACTGTGGGGGGCAGGAAGGACCAGGACCTGGTTATCACCGGCAACAACAACCCGGTGAACTCAGGCAAAACACACTCGCTTAGGAAAAATACACTCACTTAGGCAACACACACACACACACACACACACACACACACACACACACACACACACACACACACACACACACACACACACACACACACACACACACACACACACACAGAGAATAGATTCACAACACACAAATACATTGGTATAAGCAGTCTATACACACACACTTCTCCAGTCTGATTAATGTATTCATACCCAGATATGAATACCTTAATCAGACTGTATGCTCTTACATGTATATGGTTTTTGTATATGTGTTCCAGGTGGTGTTTCAGCAGGGCTCCACTAAGCTCAGTGTTGAGAAAGAGAAGACGTCCATCACCAGTGACATGGGAATATCCTTCACTGACCCCCGCACTCAGAACACCTTCTTCAGCACAGACTTTGAAAACCACGAATTCCACCTGCCCAAAGGAGTCAAAGTACTCAGTGTGAAGAAAGCCTCCACAGAAAGGGTATATTCCAGGCCAACAGAAGCCATCTAATAAAACATGTAGCACCACAAATAGTGTTACTGTAGATAAAATACATTCTAGTATCCATTCCTGTCATTGATTTTTTTTTAAATCCCAGAAAAAAGTGGTAGATCTCTGAATACTCTCTCTGCTTTCAGATCACCAGCAACGCTTCCTCTGACCTGTCCATCAAAGGGGACAGCAAGGCCATCATCCGTGGCAACGAGGGGGTCTTCATCATGGGCAAGACGGTGGAGTTCAGGATGGGAGGGGACATCGAGCTCAGAGCTGTGAGTGTTACCCCTTACCCAATTTGGTCTACATGTTTATCAGGCCCTCTCCTCGGGCCCCCAAGACTTTTCACATTTTTCTTTTAGCCCTAAACTGGCACACCTGATTCAATTAGTCAAAGACTTGATGATTAGTTTACTAATTGAATCAGGTGTGCCAGTTTAGGGTTATAACATACATGTGAAACATCTGGGGGCGGGGGGGGGGGACCCTGGTTTATGGTGTATTGCATTCCATTAAAACTTATGGTTAACAAGGTCTTTCCCTTTGCAGGAGAACAGTATTGTTCTGAACGGGTCGGTGATGGTGAGCGTCAGTCGCATGCAAAACTCCTCAGTGGGGGCCAACGTGTATTTCGACGAAGGTCTGTTGAGGTACAAGCTGTGTATGTGTGCAGACGGCACTCTGTTCCGTGTCCAGGTGAAGTATCAGAACATGGGCTGCCAGACCTCAGACAACCCCTGTGGAACGGCCCACTAAAGAGACTGGAAGACAAACTGATGTTACACAATCCATCTTGTCCTACAATTAACAGATGGTCAAGTATGGCCAACCAATGTTGAAATACCCTAGAACAATGTGCAGTGCATACTGCATACACATTCAAAATGTAACACCCAGAAACACTCTCTTTTTTTTATGGAGGCCTTTTTGTTTGTCTGCATATCCGCTTGGCCAAAGATAAGAGCTACATACAGTATTATCATTTTGTTTTGTTTAGACTTAGAGCAGCACACTATATGAAGTAACAACAGACACAGCACTCTACCAAGCAGTCCAGTATTATTACCGGTGTTCTGGGTATTTATATTGATAATGATTTGCTTATGTATATTTCCACTGGCAGCTGTGTGTGACTCGAGTACAAGTCACCCTGTATTAGGCATCAGCCACTGATCACTTAGCCACTATATTTATGTTTTGATTATGGTTAGTTAAGGAGTAATGAGTTGGAGTTAGTGGGATATGTGCAAGGGTTAACACTTAAAATAGGAAACATAATTTTAGCTTAAAATAGGAAACATACTTTTAGTGCTCCCTACGTTGCTATCTACAGTTCTTCAACATTATGTTACGTTACAACCAATTAAAATTAAAAAACAGAAATAACTTAGTTACATAAGTATTCAGACCCTTTGCTATGAGACTCGAAATTGAGCTCAGGAAAAATCCTGTTTCCATTGATCTTCCTTGAGATGTTTCTACAACTTGATTGGAGTTCACCTGTGGTAAATTCAATTGACTGAACATGATTTGGAAAGGCACACACCTGTTTATATAAGGTCCCACAGTTGACGGGGCATTTCAGAGCAAAAACCGAGCCATGAGGTCGAAGGGATTGTCCGTAGAGCTCCTAGACAGGATTGTATCAAGGCACAGATCTGGGGAAGGGTTCCAAAAATGTCTGCAGTATTGAAGGTCCCCAAGAACACAGTGGCCTCCATCATTCTTAAATGGAAGAAGTTTGGATTCACCAAGACTCTTCCTAGAGCCCAGCCAGAGCCCAGATTTGAACCCGATTGAACATCTCTGGAGAGACCTGACAGAGCTTGAGAGGATCTGCAAAGAAGAATGGGACAAACTCCCCAAATACAGGTGTGCAAAGCTTGTAGGGTCATACCCAAGAATATTTGAGGCTGTAATCTCTGCCAAAGGTGCTTCAATAAAGTACTGAGTAAAGGGTCTTAATACTGTGATAATTAAAAAAAAAATGTTTAATACATTTTGAAAAATGTCTAAAAACCTGTTTTCGCTTTGACATTATGGGGTATAGTGTGTAGATCGATGAGAGGGAAAAAAATATTTAATCCATTTTAGAATAAGGCTGTAACGTAAAAAAAAGTGTGGAATAAGTCAAGTGGTCTGAATACTTTTGGAATGTCCTGCACATCTGCCTTCTCATCCTGTATGTGCCAAACATTGTCTCTGTGGTTTCACAAGGGAAGAGATTGGAGTGTCTTTAGTTTCGGTGCCAAATGGAATTCATTTTCATGTGTCTGTAATATCATACTGCCTAATGCTCAGAAACAGGACAATTATAAACTATACTACAGATTAATGCAGTCAGCTGCTTGTTGTTGTTGTTGTTTTGGGGTGGTATTCATGAGGCTTTTGTGTTTGTTTCAATTATACATTTTGATAACATTGGTTTGAAACAAATAATTTTGAGTGACATTTTGTGCAACATAACATGAGTGGCAGTGCTACACGTGTGATGTGTATTTACTTTGTGCTAACTGGAGTGCATATTCAATTGTTGCTACGGTAACAGTGTGGTCATCATCTCAAGCAGCAATATGGACTCCATGCCTTTATTTATGTATGTATTCATTGTTTTCACTGGAACCTTGAGAATGAGCTTTTTGGAAAAATGTCCATTATTTAACTTCCATGTTTGTTTAATAAAGGGTTGTGCTGTGTTTGAAAGGCCCTGTTGTCTTTTGTCAATTTGCAGTTTTATTTTCATGTTTAAAACCACCCTTTTTGTGCCCTATCCCACAATGCCCACTTGGAGGTGTTATGCCACAATTCATTTAGTGTGTATTACATGTTTACTACATTTCACACTGTAAAGGGGCTAAATAACCTAGTTTTTTTTTTTGCTTAATTCAGTTCCAATCCAGTGATTCATCAATCAATAATAAATCCTAGCTGGGCTTAGTTGTCCTTGTTATGAGGATTCCTGGCAGCACAGTTACCTATGAAGGAGAGTGTAATAACATCCTGGTAAGACATTAACCATGGCATGTGAATGATTGAGGGAATCTGCAAAATGCTTATGCCATTTTTGTGTATGTGCATGTCTGACTCAACATGGCAGTACACACTGTAGACTTTGATCTGAAACTACAGGAGACAAAGTAAAATAATATGCTACCTTTGCCGGTGCACTGGGTGGGGAGAGAGTGAGAGTCACAAGTTCGTTTCGGTTGTATACAATGTGTACACGGAAGGGTGAGTTTGATTTTTTTTTACGTATTCATTTAGATTTTTGTTTATGACGTGTGCCAATATTGCAGTTTGATTTCTACATTTGAGATTCATGTGTGTGTTTTGATTCCATTTGGGTGTTTTTGTATGTGTTAGATGTATTAGATTAATATTTAATACGGTATATGTTCAGATATTGTCTTTCATGATGAAACTCACATTTCGCTAACTTTAGTTATTCTCTCTTGTTTTACCTATATAGGCACAGGGCGGTTTGTGATGGCCGTGTCTCAGTGGATGTTCTGTGCTGCAGTGCTGCTCCTCCTCATCCAGGGGCTCCAGTGTTCTCCCGTTCCCCCTGCTTGTCCGGAGTCCTGCCTTTGTCAGAAAGGTCTGCTAAACTGTTCCTTCGCTGGCCTTTCCCAGGCCCAACAACATGTTCCATCCACTGTCACTGAACTAGATCTATCTCACAACCTCCTGAAGTCCGTTACCCCCTCATGGTCAAGTTGGAGGCTTAAGAGTCTATGGCTTGGACACAACAGCATCACTCACCTGTCTCTGTGTGTGCGGAGTACCTGGAGGGGTAAACATTGGAAAATCCCCCTCTCACGTAGCCGAGGGAGATGTGTGTCCTGGGCCCCAACTCTGCAGCTGCTCTCTGCTGAGAGGAACCAGCTAGAGATGATTCCTGAAGGTGAGTCTCTCTCTCACACACACAAATACATAAGGAATTGCTTCGCTGTACTATACATGTAGTTACACTAATCATGAAAATGTGACTTTGCCTAACACACATACAGTAAATAAGCACACATGCTCACACACACACACACATTCACACCCATACGCCTGTGAATGATTATCCTTAATAATTAGGACTTTGCTCTAAAAGAAAATGATTAAACCAGCCCTGCCAATCACAAAAAATAACTTGACAAACCATTGCACAATCTTCAGCCAATCTTCGAGGCTGTTTACTGACATTCCAATGGCTCATAAGAGGGTGTAAAAGTGCAATGATTGTGTTTTAAAAGAGGGCCAAGCCTCAATCATCATTTTACAGTAGTAGTTAATCTCTCTTTGTCAACATTCCATCAGAAGAGTTGAACCTTTGAGTTTTATATGTATCCCCTGGTGACTGTGAGTGTTTTCTCCTAGTTTGAGGTTTGTGAGGACTGTGGGCAGTTGTTTTGTGAGCTCTGTGAGACAGACAGAGGCCTCTCTATGCTGCTTGATATTCTGCTCACAGTCTCCCAGTGCTCCTCTAATGAAGCCCAGGCCCACAATGTCTCACTTCAGCTCAGCAGTCTCACGCTAGAGAGAAGAGGAGACTGGGGAGACTGAACATCATAGTGTGAAATAAGTGCTGTCTATAGAAAATCCTTGGCTTTAATCAGTCATAACAGTACACATATTTCTACCCAACCCCAGTCATTGTTTGTTGTCCCAGGCAGTGGTATAAAGCACTTAAGTAAAAATACTTTAAAATGTTACTTCGGTCGTTTTCTGGGGGTATCTGTACTTTACTAGTGATATTTGGACAACGTTTACTTTTGCTTCACTACATTCAAGTATGACAATAATGTACTTTTTACCCCATACATTTATCCTGACACCCAAAAGTACTTGTTACATTTTGAATGCTTAGCAGGACAGGAAAATGGTCCGATTCACACACTTATCAAGAGAACATCCCTGGTCCACCCTACTGTCTCTGATCTGGCAGACTCACTAAACACAAATGTTTTGTTTGTAAATGATGTCTGAGTGTTGGAGTGTGGCCCTGGCTATCCGTAAATAAATACAAAACAAGAACCTTGTGCCGTTTGGTTTGCTTAATGTAAGCAATTGGAAATGATTTATACTCTTACTTTTGATTCTTAAATATATTTTGCCGTAACACTTTACTTGACACCCAGTGTCATAACACAACATGACATGCTTATAACAGCTTACATAACTTGTCATAACCTGTCATAATATGGTCATAACACTGTCATGACCCATACATTTACACCTGCTGTGACATGCATTGCATTATGTTTTGTCTGGTTATGACACATAGTACATAAGAGTTAAAACCCACATTTATTCAAATTAGTTTTTCCCCTGCCAAGAAGTTTCCTTTTGTTTGAAAGTTTGTTTCTTAAATCCTTTGTTGTTAGTGTAATGAATTCTTTAGTCATGTTTTTTTAGATCATATTTTAAATAGCTTGTAGAAAATACACTTTATGACACTGTCATGGAGCATTATGAGCTTCATAATCATATAAGCCAGACAGGCCTTTCATGTACATGCCCTTATATTAGTCATCAGTCAAAAAGAGGGTGTCTTATCCTGCTCCTGAAATCTGCTCCTGAAATCTGCTCCTGCATTCATCCCAGTCATCAGCAACAGAGCATTGAGGTAGGTGCATGTCTGACATCAATGTGTGTGCAATTACAATTATAATTTAATATGGTCAATGTATACATATTTTTTAAATATAAAAATATATACAGTGGGGCAAAAAAGTATTTAGTCAGCCACCAATTGTGCAAGTTCTCCCACTTAAAAAGATGAGAGAGGCCTGTAATTTTCATCATAGGTACACTATGACAGACAAAATGAGAAATAAAAATACAGAAAATCACATTGTAGGATTTTTAATTAATTAATTTGCAAATGATGGTGGAAAATAAGTATTTGGTCAATAACAAAAGTTTATCTCAATACTTTGTTATATACCCTTTGTTGGCAATGACAGAGGTCAAACGTTTTCTGTAAGTCTTCACAAGGTTTTCACACACTGTTGCTGGTATTTTGGCCCATTCCTCCATGCAGCTCTCCTCTAGAGCAGTGATGTTTTGGGGCTATTACTGGGCAACACGGAATTTCAACTCCCTCCAAAGATTTTCTATGGGGTTGAGATCTGGAGACTGGCTAGGCCACTCCAGGACCTTGAAATGCTTCTTACGAAGCCACTCCTTCGTTGCCCAGGCGGTGTGTTTGCGATCATTGTCATGCTGAAAGACCCAGCCACGTTTAATCTTCAATGCCCTTGCTGATGGAAGGAGGTTTTCACTCAAAATCTCACAATACATGGCCCCATTCATTCTTTCCTTTACACGGATCAGTCGTCCTGGTCCCTTTGCAGAAAAACAGCCCCAAAGCATGATGTTTCCACCCCCCATGCTTCACAGTAGGTATGGTGTTCTTTGGATGCAACTCAGCATTCTTTGTCCTCCAAACACGACGAGTTGAGTTTTTACCAAAAAGTTATATGTTGGTTTCATCTGACCATATGACATTCTCCCAATCTTCTTCTGGACCATCCAAGTGCTCTCTAGCAAACTTCAGACGGGCCTGGACATGTACTGGCTTAAGAAGGGGGACACGTCTGGCACTGCAGGATTTGAGTTCCTGGCGGCGTAGTGTGTTACTGATAGTAGGCTTTGTTACTTTGGTCCCAGCTCTCTGCAGGTCATTCACTAGGTCCTCCTGTGTGGTTCTGGGATTTTTGCTCACCGTTCTTGTGATCATTTTGACCCCATGGGGTGAGATCTTGCGTGGAGCCCCAGACCGAGGGAGATTATCAGTGGTCTTGTATGTCTTCCATTTCCTAATAATTGCTCCCACAGTTGATTTCTTCAAACCAAGCTGCTTACCTATTGTAGATTCAGTCTTCCCAGCCTGGTGCAGGTCTACAATTTTGTTTCTGGTGTCCTTTGACAGCTCTTTGGTCTTGGCCATAGTGGAGTTTGGAGTGTGACTGTTTGAGGTTGTGGACAGGTGTCTTTTATATTGATAACAAGTTCCAACAGGTGCCATTAATACAGGTAACGAGTGGAGGACAGAGGAGCCTCTTAAAGAAGAAGTTACAGGTCTGTGAGAGCCAGAAATCTTGCTTGTTTGTAGGTGACCAAATACTTATTTTCCACCATAATTTGCAAATAAATTCATAAAAAATCCTACAATGTGATTTTCTGGATTTTTTTACATCATTATGTCTGTCATAGTTCAAGTGTACCTATGATGAAAATTACAGGCCTCTCTCATCTTTTTAAGTGGGAGAACTTGCACAATTGGTGGCTGACTAAATACTTTTTTGCCCCACTGTATATACACACGTAACATAAACATATTGTTGACACAGGCTATGATGTAATGGAATCTTTTGCCTTGTGTGGTAGGTTTTGTGGGTTTTTACACTATTTTGTAGGTGTCATAACCAGCCATAAAATCACGCAATATATGTCACAACAGGTCTAAATATATGTTATGACAAGTTATGTCAGGTTTTCTGACATATAATGACATGGTTATGATGGTATCATAACATGTTATGACGCTAGGTGTCAAGTAAAGTGTTACCACCAAATACTTTTAGACTTTTACTCAAGTAGTATTTTACCGGGTGCCTTTAACTTTTACTGGAGTCATTTTCTATAAAGGTATCTTTACTTTTACTCAAGTATGACAATTGGTTACTCTTTCCACAACTGATCCCAGGATGGAATGTTCAGCGTAGATAAAAACAAAACGGTTACAAGTACTCTACCATGTTATTGTCAATCACTCAAATACTGTTAGACCTGTCAGGTATAGGGAGCTGTAAGGGCAGGTATACATTCATCTCTGATTGGTCGGCTGCTTGTAAAGCTCTGAGAGGAATGCCGGACTCCTGCCCGTGTATAGAACAGTACAAAGGTGAGCAGGGGACTTACACCTTACAACTACTATCCTCTGTGCATTCACACTGAGGACAAACAGGGGCCGCCCCAGTCATCTGTGTAATTACACCAATGTTACTCCAATGTTAGGACTGTGTTTGTGCTTTGTCCTTCAGGCCTGGGAGGTAGTGAGTTCCTACAGGTGCTGCAGCTCTCCCACAACAGGATCTCTGACCTGCGACCTGGAGACCTGTGCAGGTGCCCCCTTCTGAGAGAGATCCATCTTCAGCACAACCGTATCTCCAACCTCCACCCACAGGCCCTGAGGGACATGCCAGAGCTCAGGGTAACTATACACATGATAACTACAACATCATAACAGCCATTTTGTTATCCTTTTCCTCCCACCTGACCAGATTTTTGATATTCATGTTCATAATGTCATCCTTCAAGGTCCTGGATCTGAGCTTCAACTTGTTGACCACGATCACTCCATCAGCCTACCTGTCGCTGCGTAACCTGAATGCCCTGGTGGAGGTGAGTGGGAACAGGTGGAGGTGTGACTGCAGCCTGCGGAGCTTGAGGAGGAAGATGGCCTACGACAGGGACAGGGCCCTGCAGCAGACCTGGAGGGGGGTGGTGTGTACATCCCCCTCCACCCACGCAGGTAGAGACCTGCTACACCTGGAGGACAGTGACCTCACGTGCTCTACTGCTGAGAACAGGGCGGGGCTCCACCAGGATGTGACAGTGGATAAAGGGATGGCGATCCTGCTGCCCTGTGGCTCTCCAAAGCAAGGTAACACACTTCTTTCACGGTCTCCCAAACTCGGTCCTTGTTTTTTGCCCTAGCACTACAAAGCTGATTCAAATAATCAAAGCTTGATTATGAGTTGGTTATTTGAAACAGCTGTGTAGTGTTAGGGCTAAATCCAAAACGTGCACCCAGAGGGGGGGGGCAGGGCCCTGCATTACACCAACAGTTAAAGGCCAAGTCTAGTCAAAAACGTGATTTTCCTGTGTTTTATACGTATATATTTCCACACTATGAGATTGGAATAATAATGTGGCATTGTGAAAATGATGATAATGCCCTTTTAGTGTGCGAGCTGTTTGAAAAGGCCGACTGAAATTTCAGCCTGTTTTGGTGGGAGTTTTGGCCTGCCTAGTGACATCACCAGGCGGTAAATTAGTTAATATACTAATAAGAAAGAGTTCCAAACCTCTCTGCCAATAACAGCTAGTTTTCAGTTTTCCGCTCCCCACTCAGACCACTCACAGACAGTTTTAGCAAACTTAGAGCTAAGAAGCTATTTTTGTGTTTCTTTTTGACCATTTTAATTGAAAACAATCACAGTAAGGTACTTAATTGTTATCCAGAAATAAAAACAGATGCATTGGACCTTTCATTTCTTTGTTTGTGTGTGTTGAGTATATAGCTAAACAACCATTCGAATTGTAATCACGCTTGACTTTATAATAGTCTCCCACTGTTTGTGTATTTGTTCTAGATTCAACATGGTGGACGCCCAATGGACAAGTTCCTGGGAGCCAGGCAGGCCTGCTGATCAGTGACATCACAGAGCGAGACGCAGGACTGTACGTGTGTGTCTCTGGGCCTCACGAGGAGTCTGTGTCTGTATTCAACCTGCTTGTTCACAAGGCAGAGAGGAAAACCAGAGACACTAGGAGTTTACACAGGGAGCGGTTACAGATTAACTCAGAGTTAGGCAGCATCCAGGGGGAAGGTCAGGAGACAGACCTGAACTCTCTAGACCTCCACAGGGCTACCCAGAGAACACAGTCTGACTTGGTCCTGGCTGTCTGCCTGTCTGTGTTCATCACCTTCCTGGTAGCATTTGTAATTGGTGCTCTGACCAGACCTCTCCTGGATGCTCTCTGGAGGAGGTGCTGTAGCTGCTGTAACCGTACCAAGCAAAGCGCCTCCCCACCACAATCGGTCTCCTCTGCTGGGCAGTCCCCCTACGATAACAAGGCCTATTCAGATGAAGATGAGCGAGAGGAACTAGGGACACACAGGGAGAGGAGAGTGACATTTAGTGGACATCCTTCAGAACAAAGGGATCAGAATAGTATTCCATACTATGATACTGTGGCCAATGGCATGCAGGACAACCTCGCTGGGGAATATGATGCAACATATGAGAATGTTCAGGAGAGGGATACCTCACACCCCTCCCTTGAGGTCTATCACCCGCCTGAGGAGGAGAAGCCTAGGGTACAGGGCTCTGTCAGCTCAGGAAGCTTCCGACATGACAACCCAGAGACAGACACTCACAGTGGAGACCTCAATGATGTGTCTCTGAGTGAACCACAAAGGGGCGCTTACCCAGTCCATACCCACAGCATGGAGTTTGAATCCATCCCCGACCCAGAACAGTTGCAGGGGTGTCGAAGCTCGTCTGTGTCTTCACACTCTGACCAGGAGAGTCCAGATAGGGATCAGGATATGGACTGGCCCAAAGACAATTTGGCTCAGAGATTGGAGGAGCTCAAGACCCGGAATAATTCCTGGGAGCCTCAATCCCCCCAGAAGGAAGACGACTCCTTTGAGCGGAGTTCAGATTTCCCTACAGTTAAACCAGTTGATGTTCTACAGATCAACATTGGCAGAGTGGGTGAGATCCCTGGATTTGCTTATAGGAAATCAAACATGGCAGATCCCAACCCCATGGATCCTGAGCTGTGGAATGACAGCGGAGAGAGCTTTGAGTTCCCTGATTCCATCCAAGGTGCATCGGCACGATCCAGTAGTCAAGATCTTTCAGGTTCTGCTTTTGCTGATCAGTTGAGAAAAGAGTATGAACAAGCATGGAATAAAGAAACACTTGTGAAAGAATGGAGGGAGAATGATGAGTCCAGCTCCAGCAACTCAAGTGACAGTGGGAATGAACCTACAGAGTACACTGTGAACCCAGAGATGGGGGTAGTGAAGGAGAAGGAGATTGTCCAGGATGCACTACTTACACATGATAGCACAACAGACCCTGCAGCAGCGAACCCCTATCTCAAACATGATGTCAGTTTGGACAAGCAGCACTATAAGGACCCAGTCAGTCCCTCTCCTGATGAGGATGGATTTCATGTGAGTGAACTGAGACAGGAAGTTCAACACTCTCATTTGTTTTCAGAGCACTCTGATTTGTCCAGTGATAGTAGTGATGAACCCACAAAGTACACAGTGAACAAGGATAGCGATGAGGAAGAGGAGGATGAAGCTCAAGTCCCAGCTGTGACACACAAAGGTCCATCTCTCAGTCTTGGAGACATTAATGTATCTTTGGCCTCAAGGAAAGCTCTCAATATTGGCTTCTCCAAGGATGGTTTTCAATATCAACCAGAGCCTGAGACAAGGTCGACTGGCTTGGATCGAACCACCCAGAGTGCCATCAGCACAAAGGAGCCCCTTCCCCAAACTTCATTGCCCTCAGACGTGGCAAGGGTTGAAGACCCACCAGTTTCAGTCTACATCCCCAGACTCAGTAAGCGTTTAGATATTCAGCCTCCTCAGGAAGCTTCACCTGCTCCCGCAAAAACACCACCACCCTCTGAATCCTCTTCCAGCAGTGAGAGTGAAGATGAGACTACAGATAACTCAATGAAACTTGACAGAGAGGTCCCAGATGTCTCACAGAAGAATTCATCTCTCAGTCTTGGAGACATTAATGTCTCTTTGACTCCAAGGAAAGCTCTCAATATCGGCTTTTCCAAGCAAGGTTACCAATATCAACCAGAGCCTGAAAAAAGGTTGACTGGCTCGGGTCTTTCTTTCCAGAGTGCACTCACCCCAAAGGAGACTTCATTGCCCTCAGACGGGACAAGGCCTGGAGAGTCTCCAGCTCCATTCTATATCCCCAGCCTCAGGAGATGTCTGGATATTCAGCCTCCTCAGGACACTCCACCTGCTCCACCACGAACACCACCACCCTCTGGTTCATCCTCTTCTAGAAGTCAAAGTGAGGATGAGACTACAATGAATCAAAAAAGAGAAGAGAAAGCTAATGTCCCAGATTCATCTTTCATTCCTGCAGGCATTGATGTCTCTTTTGCTCCAAGGAAAGCTCTCAATATCAGCTTCTCCAAGGAGGGTCTTCAATATCAATCAGAGCCTGAGACAAGGTCGACAAGCTTGGATCTCTCCTCTCAGAGTGAATTCACCCCAAAGGAGCCGCTTCCCCAACATCGATTCCCAGAAGTGACAAGGACTGGAGAGACTCCACTAGATATCCCTAGCCTCAGGGGACATTTAGATATTCAGGCCACTCAGGAAACTCCACCTGCTGCCCCAGGGTCACGCCGACCTGCTGGTTCATCCTCTTCTAACAGTGAAAGTGAGGATGAGACGACAATGAATCAAAAAAGGGAAGAGAAATCTCAGGACTCCGATTCATCTTTCATTCCTGCAGGCATTGATGTCTCTTTTGCACCAAGGAAAGCGCTCAATATTGGCTTCTCCAAGGAGGGTTTTCAATATCAATCAGAGCCAAGTTTGACTGGCATGGGTCTAACCTCCCAGATTGCCATTAGTACAAAGGAGCCCCTTCCCAAATCTTCAATTCCCTCAGATGGGACAAGGGATGAAGAGTCTCTAGTTCCACTCTATATCCCCAGTTTCAAGAGACATGTGGATATTCAGCCTCCTCAGGAGACTCCACCTGCTGCCCCACAAACACCACCACCCTCTGGTTCATCCTCTTCTGGAAGTGAGAGTAAGGAACTTGACAGAGAGGTCCCAGATGTCACACACAAGGATCCATTTCTCAGTCTTGGAGACATTAATGTCTCTATAGCCCCAAGGAAAGCTCTCCATATCAGCTTCTCCAAGGAAGGTTTTCAATATCAACAAGAGCCTGATACAAGGTCGCCTAGCTTGGATCTCTCCTCTCAGAGTGAATTCACCCCAAAGGAGCCTCTTCCCCAAAATCGATTCCCAGAAGGGACAAGGACTGGAGAGACTCCACTAGATATCCCCAGCCTCAGGGGACATTTAGATATTCAGGCCACTCAGGAAACTCCACCTGCTGCCCCAGGGTCACGCCGACCTGCTGGTTCATCCTCTTCTAACAGTGAAAGTGAGGATGATACGACAATGAATCAAAAAAGGGAAGAGAAATCTCAGGACCGCGATTCATCTTTCATTCCCGAAGGCATTGATGTCTCTTTTGCTCCAAGGAAAGCGCTCAATATTGGCTTCTCCAAGGAGGGTTTTCAGTATCAATCAGAGCCAAGTTTGACTGGCATGGGTCTAACCTCCCAGATTGCCATCAGTACAAAGGAGCCCCTTCCCAAATCTTCAATTCCCTCAGATGGGACAAGGGATGAAGAGTCTCTAGTTCCACTCTATATCCCTATTTTCAGGAGACATGTGGATATTCAGCCTCATCAGGAAACTCCACCTGCTTCCCTACGAACATCACATAACTCTGAATCAACCTCTTCCAGCAGTGAGAGTGAAGATGAGACTACAATGAACCAAAAAAGAGAAGAGGAGAAAGCTAAGGTCCCTGATGTCACATATAAGTATCCATCTCTCAGTCCTAGAGACACACCCATTAATGTCTCTTTTGATCCAAGGAAAGCTCTCAATATTGGCTTCTCCAAGGAGAGTTTTCAAAATCAATCATCAGAGTCAAAGTATGAGAGTATAACCACCACAAATGATAGAGGTTTTCAGGAAGATGCCAAGCCTGCTCCCAAAACATCAATATTTTACTCCACTTCCTCAGACAGGGCGAGAACTGAGGAGCCACCAGTTCCACTCTACATCCCTGGACTCTGGAGGCATCAGAATATCCAGCCCTCTCAGGATGCTACACTTGCCGAATCATCCTCTGCTAGCAGTGAGAATGGAGATGAGCTTACAGAACACACAAAGAAACCAGGGAGAGACGTCACAGATTTCTCGCTCAGTCCTGGGGACACGCCTATTAATGTCTCCTTTGCCCCAAGAAGAGCTCTCAATATCAGCCTTTACAACTCAGCCAGTACCACAGATGAGGTGGAGAGGAAGACCGGAGCAGAGGACAGGTGGGAAAGGCCAGGGCTTGGTGGTCTGAAGGCACTGTCAGAGACACAAAGGTGGGACACAAAGGACAGTTCTACAAACATGAATGTTTCTTTCTCTCAAAGGAGTGCTCTCAATATCAACTCAGACAGCAGCACAGATGAGGTGGGCAGGAGAGCCAGAGCAGACTACAGCAGTCCCATACTAGAGCGTACCATTAGCAGAAAGGACGGAGGCTTTGAGGAAGAAACCAATCCCTCTCCCCAACTGTCTTTACCAAAAACATCATCCCTTTTCTCCACTTCCACTGATGAGGCGAGGCCTATAGAGTCTCCACTCCAAATCCCCCGCCATAGGAGGCGTCTAGTTGTAGACATTCAGCCCCACCTGGCTCCACCTAGTGCCCCAGGAACACCACCACCTTTCCCAGAGGGAGAAGAGGCAGCTGGTTCTGGATGGAGGAGCAGGGGACAACAGAGGTGGAGAGCCATAGATGGATTTGGCCGTACATCCATGACACAGGGAGATGAAGGAGAGAAGAACTATATGGGGTTATTGGCTGCTAAACCATTCGGCACAGCTCGTCAGTACCAGAGCGTTACCCCAGAAACCATTATGGCCACACAGCATAGTGAGATCGCCGAGAGGGATGGTTCTGACCTGACCTTCTCCACTGTAAGACACAGTGAGGCTTAAGACCGACTGTAGTTGTTTGTGCTGATTTAAGATAAGTTGCACTTAATATTGAGAAAAACGCAGCAGACGACAAAGAGATTAGAAGTTGGATTTTATATTTTATTACAGAATTATACTGTTCTTACATTGTAAAATATGAGTAATTAACCAGACATGTTTATCATAATGAAAATGGCTGTTTCTATGACTTTGAATGATACAATAGACTGAGGGATTGTAAAGGTGGGAGCATTAAACACTGTTTGAATTTCCCAGATTCACATCCTTAACTACCTTACTCGATACACAAATCCCCTTTTTTCTTTGCCACAAAATATATATCTTCATGACACTGCCTCTCCACATGATGTGTATGCACAGACTGGTCATAGACTAGACGTAACATAGCAAACGTAAATCCGGGACCCTGAAATTAGTATGATACACTATATATACAAAAGTATGTGGACACCCCTTAACATGACTGTTTTCAGCTATTTCAGTCACACCCATTGCTGACAGGTGAATAAAATCGAGCAGACAGCTATGTAATCTCCATAGACAAACATTGGCAGTAGAATGGCCTTACTGAAGAGCTCTGTGACTTTCAATGTGGCACCGTCATTCTGATGCCACCTTTCCAACAAGTCAGTACGTCAAATTTCTGCCCTACTAGAGCTTCCCCGGTCAACTGTAAGTGCTGTTATTGTGGACTAGAAACGTCTAGGAGCAACAACGGCTCAGCCATGAAGTGGTAGGCCACACAATCTCATCGAACGGGACCCCTGAGTGATGAAGCGCGTAAAAAACGTCTGACCTCGGTTGCAACACACTACCGAGTTCCAAACTGCCTCTGGAAGCAACGTCGGCACAATTACTGTTTGTCAGGAGCTTCATGAAATGGGTTTCCATGGCTACCTGCCCCAATGCATATTGCCAACTGTAAAGTTTGGTGGAGGAGGAATGATGGTCTGTGGCTGTTTTTCATGGTTCGGGCTAGGCCCCTTAGTTTCAGTGAAGGGAAATCTTAACGCTACAGCATACAATAACATTCTAGAAAATGTTGTGCTTCCAACTTTGTGGCAACAGTTTGGGGAAGGCCCTTTCCTGTTTCAGCATGACAATGGCCCAGTGCTCAAAACGAGGTCCATGCAGAAATGGTTTGTCAAGATCGGTGTGGAAGAACTTGACTGGCCTGCACAGAGCCCTGACCTCAACTCCATCGAACACCTTTGGAATGAATTGGAACGCCGACTACGAGTCAGGCCAACATCAGCGCCTGACCTCACTAATGTTCTTGTGGCTCAATGGAAGCAAGTTCCTGCAGCAATGTTCCAACATCTAGTGGAAAGTCTTCCCAGAAGAGTGGAGGCTGTTAAAGCAGCAAAAGGGGGACCAACTCCACATTAATGTCCATGATTTTGGAATGAGATGTTCGACAAGCAGATGTCCACATACTTTTGGTCATGTAGTGTATGTTATGTTTGGTATGTTTACACAAGATAGGTTACTTAAATCAAAAACAAAAAGGAGGGTGGAAAAAGGAGGAAGGGAAGCGCTACTAAGGGACACAATAGTACATTTTGGTAGACAGAAGGTGCTCTTTGGTAAAAGGGGTGAATTGGTCATCAAAAAGAAAGGAGGACCAAGGCACTCTTTATATAATTAATTAAAATGCCTTTATTTGTATGGAATGTTCAATAGAAACAAAGTTTTAAAAAACCCGACGTGTTTCAGCTACATGGCCTTCGTCAGGGAGTACAAACGGAGGGTGGTTGGTCAGGTTGATGGGTAAGCATAGAACATGAACACCTAGCAACCCAAAGGTTTTGTGTTTGAACCTCATCATGGACAACTTGAGCATTTTAGCTAATTAGCCACTACTTAAAATGTTAGCCAACTCTTCCCCTAACCATTTTAGCTAACCTCCCTAACCCTTTAACCTAACCCTAACCTAGCTAACATTAGCCACCCCTAGCTAACGTTAGCCACAACAAATTGGAATTCGTAACATATCGTATGAATTGAAATTCATTACATATCATACGAAATGCTCTGAGACCACGTTGGTATGCATCATAAATAAACCTGTAAAGAAAGTAACTGTGTTTGTGATGCCTTTGTCTCTGTTGTTCTATGGATACCTGAATAATAAGGTGCACACACTGCACATGTAGTTATTACTGTGGTAATGCAATAGTCAGAACAAAAATACATTAGGCCTACAGTAGAGGGACCAAATATGATCCTGTGCAATTTAGGAACGCAGAATGAAACATCCTTTGACAACAATTGTTCACAATCGTTCTGTAAAGGAAAATGACAAGGCAAAAATGAAAGACAACGATAAGTTAATAAACCCATTTATACGTAGAGATAGGTTACAGTGAAAACAGACATACATACTGTACATACAGTCAGGACAAAGTTGTTCTTCCTCCTGCAATACCAATGTAGAATACCATCTGAATTAGACTTTGTGCAAATGATTAGTGAGCCGTTTAGAAACTAGCTCCATCTCCTACCAAAACCTAATATACACAAATACACTGATTACTGACAGTCAAAGCATCATGGATCACTGATAGGTGAAGCTATCATGTGTTCTTATTACTTCAGAAATTGAACCATTTACTGTACATGCTTTAGTTCAGACCACTGGGTTTGACCAATAAATGATTGACATATGACCGGATACCATTCTTACACCACACCTTCAACACTGCACAAAACGTCTTCCTCTTCTTTCTCCAATTTCTCAAACTTTTGTTAATTTCAGTTCATGTCAATTTGTTTGAGAGACTAACAGTGTGGTTCTGTGTGTGTGTGTGTGTGTGTGTGTGTTAGAAGGGAGTGGTTGGGCAAATGCAGGATGGAACTCCTCTTCCCCAAATGAGGTTGCATGTGTGTTCCAGCTCTGAATATACACAGTCATGGTTTTCATAAAGCGTTAAGACAACATGACCAAGGATATCAAATGAAGCACAAAAACACTTGCACAAATTCCTGTACAAAAACAACAACAATAAAATAAGTATTCAAAAAATCTCATCCATTCGCAGATGGCTCTGATGGAGAGCATGCATGCAAGGTTTCACTCTCATGACAATTGAGCGTCACATCACAGCTAGAGACAAAAGTTGACATGTGTTACAAGAACATTAGCCCTACGCTAGGCAAAAAGAACACCATTACACCACCACCGGGTTCTAAATCTAACCCGTCAGTGTCCATGGTTTTGAGACCTCTTGAATGATACATGGCAATGCATGCATGCTGGGATTGGATTTCCCCTTAATGTACAGCCTGCCTACCCTACACAACCTATTCCTCAAAGGCCTTAAACAGTCTTCCAATTATAACACTCTCAGTACTGGGGAGAGAGAGAGGCTCGTTAGTAATATGGATTAAACTGGACATGTTCAGTGGACATAACAGAAGACAAGACCAAAGCAATATGCCAGATATGAAGAAAAAAAATAGAGGTACGTTTCTATTTTAACTTGCAACTTAGGCCAAACAGTCTAATTTAATCCTGAACGTATCCCTGACCACTGTGTGTGTGTGTGTGTGTGTGTGTGTGTGGGGTGCAAGTAAAGTGACTTCTATAAATTGTTAAAGAGGCACAGAAAACTCTTAAAAACCTACAGCTTAGAAACATAGATTGGTCACAACCAATGAATGCTGGCCAGTCCACTAATGACTGACCACTGCACTGTAATAAGAGTTCATAAGCAGCACTGCTGATTGGTTAGTTGTTGTGGTATGAGGTAATCTGAAGCCTTCACAGGGGGCTACAAAGCTTTAGCACAGGCTGGTATCACAGTAAGACTAAGGATGGAAAAAAAGGGGCTCAAAAAGCACTGGCACAAATGACTTCATCACAGTAAACTGTACAGGTGTCATCATCCACCTGTAACAACAGCTTTAATGACCATGACTAAAAGACCAACTACTGTAACACTCAGCCATTTGACAGTGTGCTTCTTCAAGAATTCCAATTCAACCCAAACAGGACAAAACTGATAGAAACGATGGGTTCTGTAGGTTATAAAGAGTCAAGCACAGATCAAGTTCAAAGCACGGATATGCAATATTCAAATGTGACCGGGTCAAAATGACCTTGTTTTTAAGACTAAGACCGACCGTTCAAAATGGAGGGATTTAGTTTAATTCCTCCTAACGGGAGCAAAGGGTTCAAGAGTGGATCTCTCGCACACACAAAACCATTTAGCCACTCATGAGAACACGATATCCTAACACGCAGCAATATGACATCACAGTGAGGGGGCGCAACGCCATTGGGGCTCGCCGTGTGATTACCCACAATGTAACATGGGTAGGGATCATTACCTGGAGAGGGTTTTTGTCTCCATGGTGACCTACATCCTAATCTCGCCAGAGCGGCTTGCACCTAACCCCCCCTCCCCCTCCCCCAAACCATATCGCTATCATTACCTGGATGCGCCACCTGCCATCACTGACAAGCACCTCTCCCATTTTGTATTCTTTGTTTTTAGTTTTCTCATAGCCGTTTGTCATCGTCGTTGTATTATAATGTGGTTTTGTTGCAGTCTACCTGATGCTATGACATCTCTCTTTCTTTGTACCATTCCACAAATTCATCCAACAAAACGGGCCCTGACAAAAGGAGAGAGAAAAGAAGGATCACGTTAGAGCCCTGATCCCTTGTACCACTTAGGTAATGAGTGAGTGTGTATTAGTGTGTGCATGTGTCCACTTACAGGCTCCATCCTCATCATAGTTACTGAGGTCTAGGTTGATTGTCCTGCTGAACTCTAGAACATTGCACCACTGGTCTTTGTTGATAACCTTATACTTGGACTGCTGAATGACAGACAGGACAGGCAGTCAATACATAGTGACAAAACCGTGTCAAATGTTGTATGTACGGTATCAAGTTGAATGTTACACAGGTTAGTTAGACACCATACCTCTAAAAACTGATTGAATACAGGAAACAGTGGCCACGTCTTCCCCAGGAGAAGCCCCAGCATGCATTTGGCTGTGTTCAGGTCTAAACTCCTCTGGTCCTTTTCCTACAAAATCAGAAATGAAGGTCTCTATTCAATCAGTATCACGGAAATTCAGCTTTACAGCGTGACTGAAATTTAAAGGCAATGTTCCCGCTTTAGCGGAGACTGCCTTCCCTGTAAATATGTCGGCTCAAACGGAAATGACCTTTACATTTATTTTGCGGAGTCTGTAATGCCTCAGCTTTACAGATTGAATAGAGCCCTAACAGATGTCTCAGAAGTCAGGGGTCAAATATGACTGACTCAATAGAAAGAGCAGTACTCATGATGAGAGCTTCAGACATGCAAGACAAATAAGAAAGTTATCTTCACACACTCAAAACTAAGAGCTGACAGCACAGACGTACTTCCCTACCTGACGTCACTTATCCCTTGTGTTTATTTCTACAAATACTAATAGTTTCATTTGTCTGTCATCTTTCGTGTGTTGAATCTAAACATCAACAAATAAATATACCAGGGGAATAAATATCCCAGTCAGAGGAAATCTAGTGAGAATACTGCAGATGCGGCTTTGCCTCACTCACCCGAGCAAAATCGAAGGCGTATCTGTAAATGAGCTTAAAGTTGGTGGTGTCGTTTAGGACAGACCTCAAGTAGTCCAGGGAGTTCCTCAGCCTCTCTGTGGAGTCACACCTGACAACGCCAGAGAGACAAGTTAGAGACAGACTAGAGTCCCGGCTGACAGAGTACAGACTGTTGACTATAAAACAGACAGTTGAATATAAAGTAGACTATACAGACAGAGGCAGTCTATAAACCCAGTCTGGGGTCAGCACCATTTTGTACATGGCACAGCTAGAAAAGGACAAACTGTAGGGACAGACAAACATAACACACGTACAGTAAAACACACAAACTGAGAGCAGAGACTTACTGCAGGGAGCCCATGCCTTTCAACCACTCCTGTAGAGTGAAGTAGCCCATACTCTGGGCATCCAGCTTCCAGGCCAAAACCAGCATCACCACCTGTTCACAAAGAACAGCATACACTCACATGCTATAACACAATGAAATGCTTGAGATGTTTACTTTTCAATGAGTCATTTTCATCTTTGTGCCATCTCTGAATAACAGAGCTGAACCCAACTATAACCACCAAGTGCATGCACATGTGGATGGATTACAAATGTCACCCATCTACATAGACATGACTAGCCATCCTTACATTCTCTGGTTCCACTCCAATATCTTCACAGAACTTCTCCATTCCCTCTGGCCCCACGACATCATCACAGCCTATCAAAGATACACACATATATATACAGGGCCATTATTTATGACATCATCCACTCCTACCAGAAACAAACACATAGGATTAATCTCTGATATTATGACAGCATAGTATGCCACAGACACAACAATGCTATGACATCACAACCATAGAGATTCTATTATATTTACATGGTGTGATATCATAATGTGGAGGTCAAAGCAGTCCCTATTATGACATCGCATCACGAAAACTGATTGTAATCGCTATTGTTATGATGTCATAGAATTCTATGACATAGAATGAGGTAACAAAGTATTCTGACATCATCACAGCAAAAATTACAATCACAATGCGTACATACATACGTAACAATTCTCTATGACCCTATCCCACCTGCAGGTGACAAACACAAAACATTAATCTATGACATCATTTCAGCAAGCAAGAGACATCCTTTATGAAGCAATCAATGATGCCCGATTCACAGCTCTCACACAGTACAATTCAACTATGACATGAAAACCCAAATCTAAAAGTAACAAAGGTATTTACACCATTATGGTCAGTGTGCTTATATAAACTGATAGAGAATTGCAAAATGTATATTTACAAACCTTGAGTCTCACCTGCGTACTCATAGAACCACTCCAGACATCTTTTACTGGAGAAGGTCTCTTCCTCTCGGATTTGTGGTGCCTCATGTTTTCTAAAAACACTGCATTTTGAAAAAGACCATTCAGACACAATCTACGGCACTGCACACCCAGCATATTTCACACATTACTGCGGGTGCTGGGAATACAGTGTGTGACCTAAAATCCTACCGTCTAGGAGCATATCAAACACTACGATGTAGAAAAAGTTAATCCTGACAAATAACTATTGGATGAGCTATGTGATGGAAAATCCTCTTGCTGCTCTTTTGGATTTCTAAGCTGACAATGAAGTATGCAAATCCACTGGGGAGACAAATCACGTGTCATCACGCATGCATACCGTTTCAGTGAACAGTTGAAAATCCAGAACAAAAATTGCACGCAATTGCGTAACATACTGGATTAGGTTCTGGGGGAGATGTATGAGAAAAAAGATACTGGACTGAGGAGCAAAAGCAGGGTGGTAGCTCCACCCGCCTCTCTCTGCAAGGCTATGGGTCAAACGTACCCTCCCCTTCCCGAATTTCGATAAGACGAGCACACCCGCTAAATCAAGACTTGTTCAAATAACCAGTGGCAAAAACCTGCGCACATGAACAACTGTTATTCGCTATGCCTCGATCAGACTGACAGCGTCTTTGCATCAACACTTTGTAATTAAATGACACAGCATTTTTATTATGCAATCCAAAAATGTTTACTGGATATATGTGCAACAAAAGTTCAACATCCACCTTTTGCTACTATTTCTGTCAAGCCCGACGCATACAATTTGATGCATACGTTGGATATATAGACCACAAAGAATGCACTGCAACTGCCTCCGCAAGGTAATGCTGCAAGGGAAACACAGCGTTTATTTGGAAATGAATGTACTTCTGGTGTCGGTGTGATGGAGGTGTTAGTCATCCCAGTCTTTTGACAGATGTTACGTAGCCTGTCCACGAGTGATTAGTGAATCTAAATAAGTTGGATATAATTCCTCTTATTGTGTAAAACCTGATGTAACTGATGCATTCGTTGGTGTAGCAGGTTGGTAGTACCTGTCCTGGCGACTCTTCTTAGCTGACAGATCATCTCCAGTAGTGGGTCTCCTCTTTTTCCTCGGAGGCATGGCTCTGGAGCGGCAGGCTGAGAGAAACACAATACAAGAGAGACAGAGAGTGAGGAGAGAGATACAGAGAACAGCAACCAGGTTTCCATCCAAACTTTTTATGTGAGTAAATACATGTCAGATAGAAAATGTATTGACAGGCCGCAAACAGCAAATTTGTCGGTAAACTTTCCAAATGTGGACAAAACAAAACACGCTAGACAAGGTGGGATCTTTTTGCGTCGGTAAAATGTATTATGTGGGAAATGGCCATGGAAATGCCTTTATGCGCAAATAACCATCACATCGAAGTAAACTAGGGAGTCACGCGATGATATGTTGTGTGGTCCTCCCACTACGACTTGGAAAAGCATGCAGTTAGACTACAGATTAAATAAGTTATGATGAACTTCCCAGGTTGGTGAAAGAGCGCAATGATGAGCTTGATGCTCCTTTCAATAAATATGGAAGGTCTCATTCTGGTGACATGATGATCGATGCTTGACTGCCATTTGACAAATAAATATAATCGTGCTCTTTTTGTCCATAATAATCTCATCATGTAGGCTATACCCGCACTGTATCTGTGAGCTGTTGGCTAGAGCGAACTTGCCAAGGCCAGAGTGGGAACATTAGCTATATAACCAAAAGGATTGTGACAAAACAATCAGTAGGGTATAAAATTCAATAGAAACCCATTTAACTTGTCTTTTTCTTTTGGTACATGGGAATTTAACAGCAAAAGTAATTTTCATGTGCACTACGTCGTCACGCACAGCCTTTAATCAATTAGATGGAAACACATATGTGGTGGGAAAATGCTAATATTGTGTTAAAACCTGCCGCCAATTGGATGGAAACCTAGCTAGTAAGTGTCATGTGGGTCTGCATTAAGGTGCAGGCAGGGTCGGTACCTGTGGAGTGACCGTCCTGTCCAACGTCCTCCGTCAGGTTCTGAGTGGAGAGATAAATGGAACTATATTAGGCAACCCCCACCAAGAGACACACACACAGCAGCACTGGCGTTCGCATGCAGTGAGCAAGGGAAGGGTGTGAGGGGAGGCCTGCGCTCTCATTTCCTCAAGCTTGTAACCTTTAGAGATGCAGTTATTATTTCAGAGAGAGAGAGGGAGGAGAGAAATAGGATGAGAGGAAGGATGAATTAATCCCTTTTAAGTATCCACCCAGGAATAGAAAAATCCATCCATGTCTATAACTCATTAATAACTAGGATTCATTTGTAGATAGGGGTAAATGTCCATGATCAAATTCTTAGCGTTTTACCTGAGTAACTCCATAATGTAAACTGTTGGAACAGGTGGCTGGTACTCATATGTCACATGAAAAACACATAATGGTATGAGGGCAAAATGCTTTTACCAGCCTGTGCAGGGTGTGGTAGATTTTGTGGATGCTGGCCAGCGTAGAAAAATGGGAGTTCAGCTGAAAATCTAAAGGAGGAAAAGTACATTTCAGCACATCTCTAAATGTAACACCACTACATTACATGCATTAGATATGGAACAGACGCGCAACAGTAGGCAATATTAAACAATTATCTGCTTCTCAGAGAAACATAACCTTCTCACAGAAATATAGGTTTCCCAGGGCACTGATAGCTGGGAGAACTCACCATCTGCTACCCACAGCCTGCCTACATCATCATGCTCCTCCCTCTGTCATAGGGGTCACATCTTTGCATTCAGCCAATAGGAATGAGAAGGTATGCATGTAACCATCTTAATCACCTTCATAATTTGCATCAAAGTAGTTGGGATGACTAAATAGTGATGTCAAACAGCCATAACTGCACATAATCAATGCCTTTCATCGTGATGGGATTGACAATAAAATGTTCATTTTTTATGCTGAGCAGTTATAATCGTTCAGTAGGCATTATACCAACAAGAAAAAGGTATGAAGGACTGTAGCTACGTAGATACATTAGAATACAGTAATATAATACAGTAGTCTACAGTCAGATCATGAGCAGGATTGACAGATGAGTATTGTATTCAAACGTAACAGGGTTCACAGAACGCCAGACAAAAAAGTAGAGTGGTCGATTATGATTAAACACCACGCCGACATGGCCTATCCAATAAAACATGTAATCTTCTCATCTCCGCTCACAAAGTGTCATTTTCGTTTTTAATCCGTTTCTTTAGTCAAAACGCTCACACACCTAAATCAACGAAAGGCCGAACCTCATGATAGCACTAACTGAATAGACTACTTAAAATAGCAATACAGACACACAACTTGCACAGAGTTTACAAAGTATCTGGAGAGTAGAGGGAGACATTATGGTTGTTGTAGTCCATTTCCTGGATCAAGGCTCTAAGATCTTGATCAATGGAGAGTGGAATTAGACTACAATTCCCGCCCTCAGAAATTAACATTTCATTCTGCACCCCTCTCCTGACACTCACCCCAACTGATGAATGCATATTATATCGATACAAAAATGTTACATCCTATGGAATAGTGCATGCAAGTATCTTATGGTTCTCTTGCAACAGTTGATGTATATGACGCGCAGTCGGCCAGCTCTATTGCAGCAAGCATAGAAATATATTTTACAGAACTGCGTCACAATTTTCATCCTCTGTAATTTTCCGCAGTTGACTGGAAAACTGACCTATTTAGCCTACACAACATTGTTCCAAGTGTAACTTGCTTTGCAGTAGCACTTCATTCCCGTCCGTAAATAAGCGACAAAATAGCAGTATAATAGGTCGACAATAATTACATATTTAGCTGATGTATTCAACCGAATAGTAGCCTTTGCAACGTTAGTTGTCCTAACAATAAGTCAACAAAAAGTGCGTACATTCAGCAATAACACAGTACAGTCCCTTTGTTGCGCCCCAAGACAACACTTGGAAATACAAAGAGAATGGCAATAGACAGATAGTCTGCACATACCTCTATTTGACACTCGATTAACAGCTAAATCTAAAGGTAAACAGATAGATGCAATAGATCCGGTCGCTGTTACGTAAGTTATCAATACGAGGAGCCTAAACACACCAAAAGCCACTACTATAGCTACTTACTTGCCGCATCAGAGTGCATTTTTATGAAACACACAACTGCCTGTGTGAAGTCCGCAGACCGGCCAGTAGGCGGGACATGTCAACATAACCAATGCCCACAGATGATTTGGGTGGACAAGGAACCTAGTAGCCGCACCCCTACTCCTTCATAATAGGCTGTCTCTGGTGTCATGTAGGAAATCTGAAGACAAAGAATTTGGACCCTCCTTTGGGTGAACGTGAGAGGTCAAAATTCCAAACCAGGCCATCCCACCGCTGAAGTTCATTGGCTAGGAAAAGTACCTACGTAGGTCAATGGGAGAGTTCGATTAAGCTGCCTCGGTTTGAACCGAACTATGGCCCAACACGTGACCGGGCGAAACCGGTGAGCGAGGCACGCTCTTTTCAAATCAAACAGTAATCTGCGCCGCTCAGTCATATTGTGAATAGTGCAGCATCGTTCAGAAACATACATCTATTTTTTCATAAAATATATGCTCGAATTTTCAAACTGGTTTTCATTGTGACGGCAGATAAAGCGTTTTTATCTTAATCAATCACTTTTGCATGTGTTAACACATAATCATACTCGTTACTCCACGACCTTAACCAGAAGTCACTTTTGTTTTGAGCCGACATCTCCGCCGGCCAAAACGGAGCACCCGGCTCATGCCCGGGATGCAGCCCGGTTCCAAATGGACGCAATCAACGCTAAGCCGGTTCACCCGGGGAATGCCCTGAGCATTAATCGAATCCCCTCACTAATCGGAATTTCCTCGTGCAAGAACGAAAACCAACCCACGATGGACCGTCATTGGCCGGTTCACGCATTAGGAACCTCCCAATACGCTTTGTGAATGGTGAAAATTCCATTCAGTCATAAGCAACTACGTTTGTTGTAAAATACAATTGGTTACACAGAAAACTGTTGTTTACAGAAGGGCGTGATTTTATTTATTGTTCCCCATCTGAATGAATTGTTTTTTGTCTCAAGTTCAAAATGATATTCTGACATCCCATGTTTCTGCAACATATTTGACAAGCATAATGCGTAAAGCTCAATTTTATAACATTCTGTGCCTGGCCTCAAATTCATAAATGTATGGAACTTAAAAAGCCATGTACTTTTCATTTCAAAGGACTTACATTTCATAGCTACCTTTGCAGAATAGGTGCTGCTTGATTCCACATAAGAGCAGCCCGTTAGTTTGCTGGAATAGGTCAGCCTATATAACGACATTATAGTGATGGGTTTGACAGGGCAGCCTTTGTGGGGATCTCCCAGTCACATACCAGAACTGCAGGGAAAACATCCTGTTCTCACAAGAGGGGTTTAAGGAGGAGGAGGCATTTACTAAGTTGTAGAGCACTGAGAGGTCAATACAGATTGAGTTACTGTGCTTCACTAGAGGGAAAATAAGAACATAATGAATTGTCACCTGGATTAATGGGTTAGAATGGGACAAATAAAGCAACATACACATTTTAGTGAAAAGGACATATGTTGTTCTGTGATTTTCAAATGAAACTGCAAACCTGGGTAAACAATGACATATCTACAACACTTCATTGTTTCCTGTAAATAAAGATCAGCAGGGTAGGCCACCAACACTTGGACAAAACTTTGTGGTTTTGAAGCCTCTGATAGCAGAAAGGTGAATGAGTCAGAGGGAGAAATTTTAGGCCCTCATCATAGATACAGCATATATCTCTGCCTCAACATAGGATAATATAAACAGGTTAAGTCATGTAATGGGAGGGGGTTGTACTTCCTAGTATTCATATTTAAATTGTGCTTCAAATATTCTTGGAATCATGTGTGAAATATTTCTTAGAGTAACCACTGTAGCTTACTGGGAACTTAACTACTCTTAACAAAAATATAAACACAATATGTAAAGTGTTGGTCCCATGTTTCATGAACTGAAAGAAAAGATCCCAGCCATTTTCCATATGCACAAAAAAAGGATTCTCTCAGATGTTGAACACAAATTTGTTTACATCCCTGATAGTGAGCATTTCTCCTTTGCCAAGATAATCCATCCACCTGACAGGTGTGTCATGTCAAGAAGCTGATTAAACAGCATGATCATTAAACAGGTGCACCTTGTGCTGGACAATAAAAGGCCACTTCAAAATGTGCAGTTTTGTTAACAACACAAGTAAATGTTAATTTCTTTACCATAAGCCATTAGCAAACCGCTCACCCACATGACGCTATACACGTGGTCTGTGGTTGTGAGGCCGGTTGGATGTACTGCCAAATTTTCTAAAGCAACCTTCAAGGATGAATAGCCCATTGTCGTGCCATTCATCCGCCGCCATCACCTCATGTTTCAGTATGATAATGCACAGCCCCATGTCGCAAGGATCTGTACACAATTCCTGGAAGCTGAATATGTCCCAGTTCTTCCATGGCCTGCATACTCACCACACATGTCACCCATTGACCATGTTCAGGATGCTCTGGATCAACGTGTACGACAGCGTGTTCCAGTTCCTGTCAATATCTAGAAATTTCACACAGACCTTGAAGGAGTGGGACAACATCCCACAGGCCACAATCAACAGCCTGATCAACACTATGCGAAGGAGATGTGTCGCACTGCATGAGGCAAATGGTCACACCAGATACTGACTGGGTTTCCCAGTAATGTTAAATCCATAGATTAGGGCCTAATGAATTTATTTCAATTGACTTATTTCCTTATATGAATTGTAACTCAGTACAATATTTGAAATTGTTGCATGTTGCATTTATATTTTTGTTCAGAGTAATACACAATAAAAGACCCTATGTATCCAATCAGATCCATTCAAGACCACAAGAGGGCGATAACACCTGCAATCTAGTAATCAGTCTGGTAAATACAGCCGAGGACAACACCTAAATGAGACTAGGCTGGCACACCCAAATCATTTACATTTACTGAGCTGGACTTTATTCCCAGTGACTCAAATATTTATTTGATGTATAGTTGTCCTTGTGTGACAACAGCAATGTGGCAAGAGTCATGTGACTTGAAAGCAAAGGATATGGCATATTACATACAGTTGAAGTCGGAAGTTTACATACACTTAGGTTGGAGTCATTAAAACTTGTTTTTCAATCACTCCACAAATTTCTTGTGAACAAACTATTGTTTTGGCAAGTCGGTTAGGACATCTACATCTAGTATTTTTTACAACAATTGTTTACAGATAGATTATTTCACTTATAATTCACTGTATCACAATTCCAGTGGGCCAGAAGTTTACATACACTAGATTGACAGTGCCTTTAAACAGTTTGGAAAATTCCAGAAAATGATGTCATGGCTTTAGAAGCTTCTGATAGGCTAATTGACATCATTTGAGTCAATTGGAGGTGTACCTGTGGATGTATTTCAAGGCCGACATTCCAACTCAGTGCCTCTTTGCTTGGCATCATGGGAAAATCAAAAGAAATCAGCCAAAACCTCAGAAAAAAAATGTAGACCTCCACAAGTCTGGTTCATCCTTGGGAGCAATTTCCAAACGCCTGAAGGTACCACATTCATCTGTACAAACAATAGTATGCAAGTATAAACACCATGGAACCACACAGCAGTCATACCGCTCCTAGAGATAAGCGTAATTTGGTAGCGAAAAGTGCAATCAATCCCAGAACAGCAGCAAAGGACCTTGTGAAGATGCTTGAGGAAACAGGAACAAAAGTATCTATATCCACAGTAAAATGAGTCCTATATCGACATAACCGGAAAGGCCAGTCAGCAAGGAAGATGCCACTGCTCCAAAACCGCCATAAAAAAGCCAGACTATGGTTTGCAACTGCACATGGGGACAAAGATCATACTTTTTGGACAAATGTCCTCTGGTCTGATGAAACAATAATAGAACTCTTTGGCCATAATGACCATCATTATGTTTGGAGGAAAAAGGGGGAAGCTTGCAAGCTGAAAGAACACCATCCCAACCGTGAAGCATGGGGGGTGGCAGCATCATGTTGTGGGAGTGCTTTGCTGAAGGAGGGACTGGTGCACTTCACAAAATAGATGGCATCACAAGGGAGGAAAATTATGTAGATATATTGAAGCAACATCTCAAGACATCAGTCAGGAAGTTAAATGGGTCTTCCAAATGGACAATGACCCCAAGCATACTTCCAAAGTTGTGGCAAAATGGCTTAAGGACAACAAAGTCAAGGTATTGGACTGGACATCACAAAGCCCTGACCTCAATCCTATAGAAAATTTGTGGGCAGAACAAAAAAGCGTGTGCGAGCAAGGAGGCCTACAAACCTGACTCAGTTACACCAGCTCTGTCAGGAGGAATGGGCCAAAATTCACCCAACTTATTGTGGGAAGATTGTGGAAGGCTACCCAAAACATGTGACCCAAGTTAAACAATTTATAGGCAATGCTACCAAATACTTATTGAGTGGATGTAAACTTCTGACCTACTGGGAATGTGATGGAATAAATAAAAGCTGAAATAAATAATTCTCTCTACTATTATTCTGACATTTCACATTCTTAAATAAAGTGGTGATCCTAACAGACCTATGACTGGGAATTTGTACTAGGATTAAATGTCAGGAATTGTGAAAAACTGTATTGAAATGTATTTGGCTAAGGTGTATGTAAACTTCCGACTTCAACTGTACATACTGTTTGTAATATTATTTTCTTGAGTTATTTTTGAAACCACTGATACATTAAATGATATACTCATTAAGACCACAGCAGGTCTTTGTACTCTGGACCTGCCCTAGCTAGCAGATTGTAACGGGTTAATGTGAAGCTGAATTAGCCGTTACAGGTTAGGTACTGTTTGGCATAGCACAGAGAATTTGAGACCAGGGCCTCTGCAGTGTTTATTGAAAAAGGGAGCAGTGAGGAGGACAGTGTAGTCAAGGAACAAACAAGAGTAAATTGAAACGTGTAGCAAAGAAGACTAGGTACAAGGAAGAGAGCTCCTGATATAGAGGTATTGACCATGGTGGTGTACCACACAGCCTACACAGCTAAACAACAAACCTTTTTAAACAGTGCCTTCAGAAAATATTCATACCCTTTTATTTTGTGTTACAGCCTGAATTGAACATGTATTAAATATATTTTCTTCTCACCCATCTACACACAATAACCCATCATGACAAAGATTTTAGACATTTTCTCAAGCTCTGTTAAGTTAGATGGGGAGCAGCAGTGAACAGCAATCTTCTTGTCTTTCCAAAGATTTTCAATGGGATTCAAGTCTGGGCTTTGACTGGGCCGCTCAAGGACTTTCATAAAGCCCAGATTGGTGAAGTGCTGTAGAGACTGTTGTCCTTCTGACAGGTTCTGTCATCTCAGCCAAGGAATCTGTAGTACTGTCAGAGTGGTCAGTGGGTTCTTGGTCATCTTCTTGCCCGGTTGCTCAGTTTGGTCAGACGGCCAGCTCTAGGCAGTCTGGGTAGCTCCATATTTTTTCAATTATGGAGACCACGGTGATCTCGGAAACTTTCAACACTCTATAAATTGTTTATACCCTTCCCCAGATATACTGTATGTCTCATCACAATTTTATCTCTATCAAGGCGAGACCCAAATGCAGACACCTGGGGCAGATGGTTGGAGTCTTACGCTTATTAATCCAAAGGGGTAGGCAAGAGAATGGTCGTGGACAGGCAAAAAGGGCAAAACCAGATCAGAGTCCAGGAGGTACAGAGTGGCAGACAGGCTCGTAGTCAAGGCAGGTAGAATGGTCAGGCAGGAGGGTACAAAGTCCAGTAACAGGCAAGTGTCAAAACCGAGAGGACTAGAAAAAGGAGAACTCAAAAAGCAGGTGAATGGGAAAACCACTGGTTGACTTGGAAACATACAAGACGAACCGGCACAGAGACAGGAAACACAGGGATAAATACACTGGGGAATACAAGCGACACCTGGATGGGTGCCAACTAGCCTACTGAAGGGGGTAAATAAAACTATAGTTAAAAACAGATTTTTACAGGAACTACAAAAAGTGTTACGGTAATGAGACGTCCACAGACACTGTTTGTACCTAATAAATATTATAGTTTAATGTAAACTTCAAATAATATACAATTTTTAGGATTTATAGACGAACTACAGCAACATATTTGGTATTTTATTAAAATAAATATATTTTTTTCAAAAGTAAAATTGATATAAAATGACCTGAGAATTTAATCAAATTGCTGGACGCTGATGGTGACTGATGATGGGGGGCAACCTGGTGTGTGTGTGTCTATGTGCATGTCTTTCTTTTCCTCTTTCATTCTCATTCCTTTTTTGCTCTGCTCAGAGATGAACAGTAGTCTGCAAATACTGTGGTTTTGTATAATTGCCCGTATTCAAAGGGTTTGTTAACAAGAGGACTTCGGACCTTTTTGAATGCCCTGTTTTCTGACCATCAGTCACCAAAGGGGTTAATTATCTCCATTACAGTGGAAGTTCAGTGAGAATGTATGATGTAAATAAAGCTGAACGTCAACCAAACTGCCAACAAATAATACAGTATGACAACTACTAACCTCATGTTCCTCTCAGCTCTTCCCCTCTCTCTGGGAAGCATGGCTGTCACTGGGGGGGTCATCTACAAAGGTAAGACACTAACATTACAAAAGTAATTTGGAATTACCACTCTGCTGTTACACAAACAAACATGCACTTTCTAATATGCATTAAAGAAACTTCGCCCATTCCCAAAACTAACGGGTGAGTCGTGAGTCCATACTGTTTGTGGAAACCTGGTTTCTATGGTGACATGGTCACACATGACTTTTTCCGCAACTTTAAAGGGACTGTTGGCCTCAGTGGAGTTGATGACCCCTGCCTAAATGGTGGCAGATGCTGAGATGCTGGATAAACAAATGGGCATACATGTTGATTTTAGCATTTCATGGGTGACAGGTCGACTGAACCTGTATGTAAATACGATATCAGCTATTGTGGCTTAAACTTTAACATGCCAGTGGATTATCATGTATGTTAAAGTTAAGGCACATGAATGGTGTGTGCTGGTGTGAGTGATTAATAAAGCTAACGTCTGATTGGGAGTCTGTTGGATGACTGGTGTGATGTGGTTGTTGAGCGGCTTCACTGCAAGTATATTGTATGTTTTGGATAATACATAAATAAACAATTTTTGAAAAATGTAATAAATAAAGCTAACGTTGGTGAGTTTAAGCATTAGCAGGATGTCTCTTTTATTCACTGCCACCATGTGTGTGTGAAGAGTGTAAGAGACAGCAAGTCCCTGCTGCACCTGCACCTACAGAGAACATGCAAAGCTAGAGGTAAAACACACTCAATTATAATGATCCTCTATTCTCCCCCCCAGTAAGTTTGAGACACCATGGAGTCCAATCCAGGGGATGTCACATCTACTCCCGCTCCTCCCCTCCGGCATTAGACGTGGCCAGTATACTAACCACCGGTCCTGGGATCCATCATTAGGCACACCTGGCATCAATCATTATGTGCACCTGCACGTCATCATGAGGCACACCTGGACTCCACATTACCTCATTTATTACCTCCTCTATATCTGGCACTCCCTTAGGCTCTTTTCCCAGTCAGTATTGTTCTTGTGTTTATGCATAGACGCTACTGTTATGTTGTCTCTTTCCATTCTTGTTTTACTAAACGGCTCACCTGCTTCTTGACTCTGTGTCTCTGCTACAGGATGCAGTGCAAATGGACTTGACAAAATGATTGTGTGTGTAGTTTTACAAAAAATAAAGATTGAGTATTTACCTCAGTTAAATACCTTGTTGGTTTGTGTACTCAGGATGAAACCATGTAGCAGTCCCTGCCATAGCAGCATTGTTGAACAGATTAGATGGCTTTGCCATATTCTTTATTAATTATGAAAGTTAACACAGCTCTACTTTGTACTCCAGCAGAGAGAGAACGGGGCATGTTTATTGACTGAGTGAAAATCACTTGGATTGACTTCTACTTTGACACACACACACACACACGTGTTTGTATGTCTGTCTGTCATCCAAACAAAGCTAGCATATTTGTAGCTTCGGCCTTTGTGGAGTCCAGCAAAATTAAGGCAGTTATAACATTGCAATACATTCAAAGATTTTACAACATTAAGTGTGTGCCCTCAGGCACTTACTCTACTACCACATATCTACAACACAAAATCCATGTGGATGTGTGTGTATAGTGCATATGTTATGTGTTTGTAGAGTGTCTGTGCCGCTTCACAGTCCCTGCTGTTCCATGCGGTGTATTTTTTATCTGTTTTTTAAATCTAATTTTACTGTTTGAATGAGTTAATTGATGCGGAATAGAGTTCCATGTAGTCATGGCTCTATTTAGTACTGTGCTCCTCCCATAGATTGTTCTGAACTTGGGGACTGTGAAGAGACCTCTGGTGGCATGTCTTGTTTGGTATGCATGGGTGTCCGAGCTGTGTGCCAGAGACAGCTCGATACATTCAAGATGTCAATACCTAGTGATGAAGTCAATCTCTCCACTTTGAGCCAGGAGAGACTGACATGCATATTATTAATGTTAGCTCTGTTCGTGCTGACCTGTTCGGGGCCAATTGCAATTTTCCTAAGTCCCTCTGTATGTGGCACCTAACCACACGGCTGAACAGTAGTCCAGGTGCGACAAAACTAGGGCCTGTAGGACCTGCCTTGTTGATAGTGCTGTTAAGAATGCAGAGCAGCTCTTTATTATGGACAGACTTCTCCCAATCTTAACTACTGTTGTATCAATGTTTCATCATTACAGTTTACAATCCAGGGTTACTCCAAGCAGTTGTCTCCTCAGCTTGCTCAGTTACCAAATTAGCATTACAAGATTTAGTTGAGGTTTAGGGTTTAGCGAATGATTTGTCCCAAATACAATGCTTTGAGTTTTGGAAATATGGAGCATACAGCATGAAGAAGACAAATGACAACAGCCGGCAGACCCTACCCAAACCAATTTGGTTTAATAATCAACCCAATTGTTTAACAAAACATAAGCGGAAGTAAAACGATATGCGTTACAGTGCTATTTTTCATGTCTGCTGTACAGGGTGGATTTCTGCGGTGACGGCGCCACACCTTACTGAAAAGTCAACAGACCTGACAGCTGGGCAAGCCTGGTCCTGGAGGAAATCTCAGTCAACACATCCTTTGTTATGTTACTTTTGACAATACTGTGAAAAACCAAGTGAGGGGACCTATACATTACAATTGAATACAGCCAACAAACTTACTAATAGCCTGTTTCCATCCCATCATTTTCGTTCAAATGTAAAATGTTCAGTATTACCAAAGTCAGCTCATACTTTTTTGAAGGTTTATCTATAAATCCTATTCCTAAATGAATATATAAATATTTTTCCATGTCAGTGAATAATTCCATTCTTTGACGTCATCTGGACCTTTTCTGGTGTCAGGTTCTTGTGTTGAGGTGACCAAGATCACAGATTAGAATGCCTGGGGGCAGCAGGTAGCCTAGTGGTTAGAGCGTTGGACTAGTAGCTGAAAGGTTGCAAGATCGAATCCCAGAGCTGACAATGTAAAAATCTATTGTTCTGCCCCTGAACAAAGCAGTTAACCCACTGTTCCTAGGCAGTCATTGAAAATAAGAATTTGTTCTTAATTGACTTGCCTAGTTAAATAATGATATTTTTTTAAAGCTGAAAGTCAAGGGCCTCTTTTTAAAATGTTTTATTTATTTATTTACCTTTATTTAACTAAGCAAGTCAGTTAAGAACAAATTCTTATTTACAATGAAGGCACACCAAAAGGCAAAAGACCTCCTGCGGGGACGGGGGCTGGGATTATAAATTAAAAATAAATAACATATAAATATAGGACAAAACGCACATCTAGACAAGAGAGACTACACAAAACTACATAAAGAGAGACCTAAGACAACATCATAGCAAGGCAGCAACACAGCATGTTAGCAACATAACAACAACATTCTTGTCTCTAATAATGGACAATTCTAGAAAGCTGCTATTCATCTTCACTTTTGACACTATATTATTTTGACATTTAGTATTTTGGGAACGTAGCTATAGACGGTTTGGTTGTTTAGCAAAAAAAACGACATGTGCGCAACTATGGGGAAAACAGATATGTCTTATCCTTGTTGCTAGCTATCTGGCCATCCAGAATCACAACACACGGACTCCTGTCACACTGAAGCGTGCGCAACATTTTTGTGACGATGTCAGCCTCAGCTAACCCATCTATGTGTTCTTCAAATTACTATGGCATGATTGCATAATTAGCAGAGTTATTGTGTATTCTGCATGTGCCTTCTCCTGTTACAGCAGCTGATCAATGGCTCCTGAAAGCAGACTATTCACTCGACCCATGCATCTCCATATTGGTTATTTTTACACTGTTGAGTTAAAAACAAAATAACCACACAGCAAATCTGCTATATCTATGCATTGCAGTTCACTAATGCACCCGGAATATTGTGTTTAAATCAACAATTATAAAGGCTATACGGTTAATTATTGCTACAAACTACAAAGCAAATGCTAGTGTATGTTAGCATGTGCCTTAATACAGACACCCTGCTCTGGCACAATCATTTAAACTGATGTCCAAGTATGTGAGCACTGTTAACACACTGAATAATCTATATGGTCAGGCCCTATCCTCATTGTTATCAACATATGTGAATAGTCCCAAATAATAACAGATCACTGTGAGGAGTGAGTCACCATCTCTCTTCGGAACAGGTGTTTCAGCTGGGGGCTTGAGCTAAAAAAGCCTTATTAGCATCTCCCAACTCTGATTGGTTTTGAGGAGCAAACCTGTGTACAATAAAAATCTAACTTGGTAAGACGTCAAAACAATAACATGTTACCACAATAAAGGCTCAAATGACATTGATGAATATTCATTCAACAACCAAACGAGTGTGTGTGTTTGAGGGGGACGGGGGGAATTAGACGCCATACTGACTGTTGAGGGATATGACGTTGCCCTTGTTTTAGGGCTTCACCCAATGGAGAATTCTCCAGATTGTTTACATTTCTCCTGACTTTATTTTGTGTAGGAGATCTTTCCGCCAATGTATCCAAACAGACCAGAAACTGAAAAAAGACACCACACAAACACAAAAATGAATATTCCCAAAGACATGACAATGTTTCATATACATTTTGAATTGCAGCAGGACACTGACAAGCCACATATTCATTCAGTCGACATTCACACCGGTTAGACTATATGAATGCAGCCGCCACTGTATTGAAGCCATTGGACGCAGTTTATCTTTGAGCACTACGCTTTATTACTGGCGATAGGTTCAGTACACATCACTGCATTCAGTATCAGCATGTAGTCTGGCCCTCTTTGAAGTCTCGTAGATCGATTAATTGCACTCTTTTTGTTTTTAAAGCTCTCCTGCATAAACTTCTGCCATACCTTACTTCATTGTTAACTTATAGACGTATGAGATACCAGACCCGGTCTCAGGGATGGCTAACTCTCCACTGAGTTGGGTAGATCTGGTTGCAATTTTTTTGCACCTTTTGTGTGGAATGATCGCCAATGCATTTTAACATTTGAGGAATTGGTGTCTGTTTTTTAATGATTGCGTTGTGCTTTTAATGCATTGATGTATAATAATGTGTATTTTTTATGTATATATGAATGTGTAGTTTAATGTGTCTATTGTATTTTGATGTGTATTGTTGTGTTAAACAGGGCTCGTCTGGAAAAGAGACCTTGGACTCAGCATTGGCTCCCTGTCAAAATAAACATCTGCCTTTACTTACTAGCTACTTTAGGCAGGTAACCAAATCGTAATGAGGGTGCAAGGACTCTTGGAAGGGAGATATAGAAAGGGAAGTAAAATACAATGAAAGGCTTTAGGCTGATATTTGAATCACAATTTTACTGGACTGAACATTAAACTCACCTTTCGTAACTAGTACTTGAGCTACAGACACTGCCACAGGAGTTATTGGAAAGACTGAGAATAAAAAATGTTGTCATAAGTGCATACAGAATCCATACATCCTTATAGCTCTTTATTTTAACAATGCATGCCAAAAACACTTCAGTAGCTATATGCTTGAGTAAAAGAGAGCTCAAGAGAGGAATAGAGAGGGGAAGATCTGGTATGTCTACCAAATGGCACCATGTTCCCTTTATAGTGCACTATTTCTGACCAGGGCCCATACGACTCAAAAGTAGTGCATTACATAGGGAATAGGGTGCTATTTGGAACATAACCCTGACCTTTGGCATCCTTATGCTGTAGCATGACTTACATGCTTACCGCGCGCGTGCATCCACATGCAGGTTGATTTTGTTCACCCAAACCAGAAGCAATCAGGACACACATGTTGAAATATTCATTTAGGGACAGGTCAAAAAGCATTAAACATTTATGGCAATTTAGCTAGCTAGCGTGCTGTTGCTAGCTAATTTATCCTGGGATATAAAAACATTGAGTTGTTATTTTACCTGAAATGCACAAGGTCCTCTACTCCGACAATTATTCCACACATAAAACAGTCAATCAAATTGTTTCTAGTCATCTCTCCTCCTTCCAGGCTTTTTCATCTTTGAACTTATATGGTGATTGGCATCTAAACTTTCATAGTATTACTACACTGACCGGCAACACAGTTCGTCTTTCAATCACCCACGTGGGTATAACCAATGAGGAGATGGCACGTACGTACCCGCTTCTATAAACCAATGAGGAGATGGGAGAAGCAGGACTTGCAGCGTGATCTGTGTCAGAAATAGAAAGGACTTCTATTTTAGCCCTTGGCAATGCAGAAGCTCGCGATCAGTGTGGGTGCAATAATTGAATAACATGGATTTCAAAATGTATTTTGCAACGCACGTGACGCGAGAACTGTGGTCAGCCTATAAGGCTTCTTTTTCTTCTTTGGACTTTATATGGCGATTGGCATCTAAACTTTCATAGTATTACCATGATGACGACCAACCTCAGTTCCTCTTTCAATCACCAACGTGGGTATAACCAATGAGTAGATGGCATGTGGGTATCTGCTTCAATAAACCAGTGAGGAGATGGGAGGAGCAGGACTTGCAGCATGTTCTGCGCCAAAAATAGAAGCAACTTCCATTTTAGTGCCTGGCAACGCAGACGCTCATTGGCGCGCAATGATTGAATAACATGCATGTGTACATTTATTTTGCAAGCTTGCGCACGGACGCGAGCGGTGTGGTCAACATGTAATTAAGGGCTTGTAAGTAAGTATTTAACGGTAAGATCTACACATGTTGTATTTGGCACATGTTGCAAATAAAGTTTGATTTGGTTGACAGAATGCCAAGAGTTTGCAAAGCTGTCATCAACGCAAAGGGTGGCTACTGAAGAATCTAAAATATATTCTGATTTGTTTAACTCTTTTTTTGGTTACTACATGATTTCATGTGTGTTGTTTCTTAGACTTGATGTTTTCACTATGATTCTACAATGTAGAAAATACTACAAATAAAGAAAAACCCTTGAATTAGGTGTCCAAACTTTTGACTGGTACTGTACATCTAATGTTTGCCCTCTCAAGGGACGCCATTTTTTCCTGTCAAGCCTTGTTCTATCTTGATGCAGATGCTGATATTGTAACGACCCTGGGGCTTATAAACCCAGGGTCGTTACAATATCAAACCATAGCCAGTTAGCCACATGCCTAAATACTCATGCGCCCTCTGATATCCAGCGTTTACGCAACGTATGCCGCGTTCAGAACAACTGGGAACTCGTGTACGACTTCAGTGCGTTCAAGACCACTTGGAACTTGGAAAAGAACAGGGAACCTGCTTTTGTACACCACCACCAGAGGGCGTCACGTGTACAGAAGCACACCCAGTCCAAAAGCATCAAAGCGTCCGAGGAGCAGGGGGATAGAGAGCAGCCTTGTGGCTAATGCCGCGTTCACGTGCTAGTCGGAGCTAGGAAACTCAAGAAATGTCCAACTTGCTAACTGATTGACTGCAGCATGTGTACAGCTCAGCTACAACCAGTTAGCAAGTAGAACATTTCGGAGTTTCCGAGTTCCGACTAGCACTTGAAATTTTACACTGCGGTAGCGTCAGTTTGAAAGCCCCTTTACCACTCATTCTCAGGGACACCATCCAGTCAATGCAGAGACGTAAGTTTGCCAGAGGCTGAACAAATAAAATCATTGATACAATAGGTTTATACTAATCTTAAAATGCATGACAAACTGCAAAATCGTTAACCAATGCCCGAATATGTCAAAGAGGACAATGTAGTGTAATTGCAGACCACAATTCGGGGTGTTTCTTGATGTGGGCGTTCCTTGATATCATAGATGATTTGTTAAAGTTGTAGGTTGGGATAACGAGGACAATTCACGTGGCAGGTTATGAGGATAAAGATTAAGGTTAGGAAAAGGGTTAGTCTTAGTTATAATGTTACATCTGTCAACAATTGTTGTGCCCGAAGCGAAATGAACGACCACGGATCAATGGCGAGCAACAATGGGAGTAACTTGACGTCAAGAAACGCCCTTAACTGTGATCTGCAATTACACCCTTCTCGAAGAGGAGGGTAGTTGTCATTGGACGAGTTTTAGGTCTTTGAAAAAAATGAACGTTCTAAAAAAAGAATGAAAGGAAATGGGAGGTGGGGACACAGACAAATGTTGAAATATAATTTCTGCGAGGCCTGTGAAGCTTCACTGTTGGAAAAAGCTAAACTAGTTTAGCATGCCAAAGGAGTTGGATTGCTAGGAAACAAGCTAAGCGCACTTTGAAAGAGGTAAGCTCGGCCGAGATTTGAAATACTCGGTCCCACCACAGATAGCTAGCTAGGCAGTTCAAGTTAGCAAGCTAATTTATGAGTAGCTAACGTTTCGTACAAATGGATTAGTTAACGAATTGCTTCGATAACAACTAGCAGCCGTTAACTAACCGTTTGTCTGCCATAGGTTGCAGTTAGTTAGCTGGCTAAAGCGCACCCACATTGTTAGTTAGCTCACGCTAGCCCGGTTAACTAGCTAACATTAGCTATAAGCTATTTATTTTCTAGGTAAGTTAGCAACATAGGCACAGATAGAACAATGAGCTATGAGGGTTAGTTATACAAATCTTTGCATAACCTTAGTTAGCCATGCTGTCAGGATTTTGGCAAGCACCAGAAATACTTGAATGAGTATGCTACAGTTGTCAGCAAGCTAGTTATGGTGTCAGAAACAAATTCCACGCTAGCTAACATTAACCAACCAGGCTAACCGTTAGCTACGATGCAATATAGAAGACACAGCACAATGATAATGCTGGTACAGTAGCAAGTTCGCTGTTAGTTCATTATGTAACGTTAGTTATAGCGAACTAGAACCCCCTGTTTCTTTTGTTTTGCCTCTGTCCATCCGTTGATTTACGTCCCGTAAATTGTTCCTGACAATGTATTGGCAATTTGACTGGCAAGGATAAGTAGTAAGTTACTAGCTAGGATACCACTAATGTTTCAGGATAATCAGCAAATATCCATATACACTTGTTATTACACAACTCAATCTTACTTCGGTAACGCCTTTACTTTGTCATGCCAATATACCCCAAAATTGCTAGTTGTGTATGCCTAGGCCTGTAGCCCAACAACAAGGAATATCATTCTCTCCCCCAAAGATTGCATTCTCTATCAATATCATTGCTGGGTGTTTTTTCACTCTACCTTGATGTATATTCTGTAGGTGCTAGATATAAAGTTAACCTCCAATCAGAACTGTAATAGCTAACATTCTGTAATTGCTACTGGGCACTCTTTCTTCCAAGTGTGTAATTACAGCAACAGCCAAGTTGCATTTGTCCTGTTTAGCAGCTGTTTTTGTCCCCCTCTTAAATTGGACCACATCCAGGCTGGCATGGGAACCAAACATCAGTGTCTGTGAAAACGTTTGGCAGTGTACACACTGCACAGTAAAGATCAATCATAATAGGGTCGCCTGTCTGTCTTCTGGTGTGTTTGTACTGGGAAATAGTTGTGTGTTTCATGTCTAACATTCTTAGAACTTTATCTGCTCTGTTGAGTGCAACAGACAGACAATGGGGAGTTTGTTCTTGTTTTCTGGAGGCAAGCATTGAAATGAGAACACAGACACACAGAGGAATCTGGTCACTTTGCAATGAGCCTGGAGGTGGAGAGGGCTGAACTATTTCAGACGTGGCCTGTGGACCCAGAGGCCTTTACAATGCACTTCTCATCTGGAGAAAAGTTTGTCTGTCACTCCCACATGGGTGTTGTACATGCTCTGAATAATCAGTAACCACTTAATTCAAGGACTGGTGCTCTTTCATTGTTGAATAACAGGCCACATCTTACATAACGTATAATGCCGATGCATCATAATGGGTTATAATTTATTATTTTGATTAAAAAAACATCACTAGATTGTCATCGTCAGGACAGGAGGCTGTTTGGACTAGTGGTAGTCTGGTTTGTTGTGGTGACTTTCAGGTGAGTGTAAGGTACAGTGAGGTCCCTGTCTGTCCCATCCCATATGTGTCTCTCGCTGTGTGGTTGACTTATCCTCCCGGCTCCACCCTGCAAGGATAAGCATCTGATGGCAGTACAGGTGTGATTGCACTGTACACAGACACACACTAGGTCTATGTGCATAGAAACAGCAGGGAATCCCTCTAGATTGCAGAGGGGCATCTATCTGCAATTATTCAGAGCATAATTCCAGGGAATGTGTGATTTTGGTTTAATCTGGTAAGACATTAATGGCATTGAGTGTAGGGATGAAAGGCCAGGCTCACTAAGAATGGCCCTGACAAAGCATCCCTGGCTCCCCTTTGCAAGGAGTTAACTTTGCAGCTTGTCCTCATTTATTTGTGCTGTTATCAAAATAGTTTCTATCATACACCAAACATGTGACCATCATGACACGTTTGAAGAACCACTTTCCCCTGAAATGTCTCTGAGGTTGTGCAGGTATTCATGGTCTGAAAACAGAAGTACTGTGTTCTCTTCTTATACCAGCATTATGTCATGTCTGTATAATTCCGATGAATACGACTTGATGGTTGCTAAGGATTTGCCCACGCATCAGGTACATGGAATGAACAATGTTAATACCTTGGTACAATTGAGCAAGGTCTCTCAAATTTCAAGGTGGCATGATGTTTTTGAAGACCACTAAGAGCTGGCCTCTGGTTGAATGGTTCTCCAACAACAAGGAATATCATTCTCTCCCCCAAAGATTGCATTCTCTATCAATATCATTGCTGGGTGTTTTTTCACTCTACCTTTATGTATAGTCTATAGGTGCTAGATATAAAGAGCTGGCCTGTGGTTAAATGGTTCTCCTGTCAGGCCATGGGCTTGTCTCCTCTCAGGATGAGCCAGAGGAGGGCCATGGATCACTTATCACTGGAGTGTGGTGGTTAGATTTACAGGAGCCAAATAATAACTGTGCAGTAAAGAGCATTTCTCTTCTTATTGAGCCCGGTGTCGCACTGTTTCTCCTGTCCCATCAGACTGACACTGTTGTCCTTCCCCTCTCTTACTGCTTTGGCCCTGTATTGACCAACTGACTGACACTTTTTGCGCCTCTGCCATCTGGTAAACAAATATGATGCTTTCCATTATTTACATACAGGGAGCTAATGGCTGCACATATCTTGCCTTGCTTCTTGACTCTCTGTAACACCTGTATCTGACTGACCTATGACATCTCAACAGTTCACCTACTGCCTTATCAAGAGAACTTAAAGAACTACATCCGTCTGTATTCTTATTACCAGCTGAATTACAGCCTGTATTTGCTTGCCTGGTGACTGTGATGCTGGATCTCCTGCCAAATGATCTACTAAACCTAACTGAAAAGGTTGGAGGCATGACTGTGTTTGCTTGGAGCTAAATAATTAATCTGAACTGCTGCAGTGGGTATCCACCGGCAATAATGAAGAGCATGTTAAACTGAAAGGTCATGCAAGTTACTGTTTAAATAGCTGTTCTTCATCCGACATCCGAGTCATAGTGATCCTAAAATCAGAGAGATCCTTTCTCTTTGGATTCTAAGGCTGTTCTGTAATACACAGAAATGTGGGGTAAGTTCAGCTAGAAATAGCCTATAATTGGACCTTGCCGAGGCAGATTATTTTTGGATCGGGAGAACTGGTTTGGAGCAGGATAATTAATGTTTGGGACTGACTTCACCAAAGAAACCACCCTTTCCTTGGCCCAAGGAAAGCCAACTCTCTACCTCTCACACCTCATAGTGTGCTTGTGTGTTTGGATTGGAACTTTCAGGGATTTGTACTAGGCTTAACATACCTCTATTTTTAGAAAGCACACTAGTTATGAGGAAGAGCTTTTAAAACAGGCAAATAAGGGGTCGTGTTTGGGTGGTAGAATGAACGCCTTCTCTGTCAGAAGCTAGTGATGTTTCCGATTCATAGGAAGGTAGTGATTATGCCAGGGCAAAGCCTGTCATTTTAGTGCTGGTGAACCAGATGTACTTAGTTCTTCTTTGTCCCTTTTGCATTACCATTACAGAAATGGGTGTGGCTCCATGTGTAAAGCACAACACATGCCTGTGTTTCGTACCTGGATGATTGGAGTGTAATAATAGTGAGACCTCACCCCAGTCATGACTGCACCAGTGGTGAGATCAAGATAATACAGTATATTCTCACTTGTAGATGAGATAAGCATCCTGTCTGACCTAGAAAACCCTGGGGGATTTCAGTTTCACTTAACCATTCATCAGGTTGGTGCTGCATACTGTGGTGCCCTTTGTTGTCCAGGCTTCTTACTCTCACCCCACGACAAAGTCTATTTCAGCATGTCTGTCACAACCAGTCAGTGTGTAGGTAGGCCTAGTAACGTCAATGTCAATGTTATTATTTCCAAGCTGCAAAATGCATGAGTGCAACTCTGTACTTCTGCTGCTTGTCATGGGTCTATATAGAGATGGCAGGGGTTCCGTTAGCTGCCTTTTGGGCCCCAAACAAATGCATAACTGATTAAATTGGCGCTGATCAATTGTCTGGGAAAAGGAAAAAAAGAATCCCTTCATTGATTGAAATAGCCTACCAGTCGATGTATGTCGTGAGCTGCTAATATAGCTCAAATAGCTGTTTTAATGAAGCTGGACTGAAACGTGATTTGATAAGCACAATCATTGCGCAACAATACATTTAAAAGAAAGATACTTTCATTTCTCAACTGGTAATTGAAGCGCGCTTCCAGTTTGCCATAGGAAACTAGGCAGGCTTCAGCGCGTCACACACCACTTTGCAATGAGCTGGAGGCAGCATGGATTTGAAAACATTTACGCACTTGTTTGAAGCTTGAACGCTTTACTACATACTGGGGCATGTCTTACCTTGCTTCAAAGTAGCCTAGCAAAAATCAAACCAAGCGGGCAGGCAATTATTTTATAAAGACTTCCATGTGCCATTGAAACCAGTAGCCTTTGTCTCTCATATGCTCGATTTATTTTCAAATCAACTTTCATTTTCCAGTAGCCAAAGGCACAATCCTAGTCATATTAGCAACCCATGCTAGTTGTTGCATATTTTAAATCTCCTCTTTCTAAATTTCTAATGGGATATTTTCATCTGTCACATGAAACCGCTCAATGGCGTTTTACGCTAGTTTCATTACACCGAACCAAAACCGGCTGCGCGCGTGCATACATTTATTTTGCCCCCACCCCACCCCACCCCACCCCACCCCAATTTGGGGACAGGTCGAAAATCACGTATGGCAATTTATCTAGTTAGCTTGCACTTGCTAGCTAACGTTAATTTGTCCTATTTAGCTAGCTTGCTGTTGCTAGCTAATTTGTCCTGGGATATAAACATTGAGTTGTTATTTTACCTGAAATGCACAGGAACCTCTACTCCAACGGCCAACCGAATCGTTTCTAGTCATCTCTCCTCCTTCCAGGCTTTTTCATCGTTCAATTTATATGGTGATCCATCTAAACTTTCATTGTATTACCACAACTACCGGCAAAACAGTTCGTCTTTCAGTCACGTGGGTACCTGATTCTATAAACCAATGAGGAGATGGGAGAGGCAGGACTTTCAGCGCGATTTGCGTCAGAAATAGGAATGAGTTCTATTTTAGCCCTTTGGTGTCGCATACGCTCGTTGGCGCATGCTAGCAGTGTGGGTGCAATAATTGAATAACATGGATTTCTAAATTTAATTTGCGATGCACGCGACGTGTCCGGTTTGGTCAGCGTGTTATGGAACAAACATTCACGGGAATCCTGCTGGCTTGTGCGTGTTGCTGCGCTTATTATGCGAATAAATAGTTTAAGTGTTGCATGAGCCTAATTTGCTTTTAATTTTTTTTAATTTTTATGCAGTCTAGGCCTACTGGTTGTATGAAATTGGGATTTATCGTCCCACAGCTGTCCTAGAGTCTGGAATAGGCTAGTTCTTTCTCGCGCAGAACGACAAGCTGACCAATGGAGAAGGCAAACATTTCTACTATGGGTCATAGTAGATTGACATGCAGTGCATTCGTAAAGTATTCAGACCCCTTGACTTTGTCCACATTTTGTTATGTTACGTTACAGCCTTATTCTAAAATGGATGAAATAGATTATTTTCTTTATCAATCTTCACACTACCCCAACTTGAGATGCATTTTAAGGCAATGGATGAGAAAGTTAACTGATCATTTCCAATCGTTTAGGTCAGTTGTATGCTGCTGCTTTGCGATCTATTAACGCAAAGGTTGCATTTAAATGGGCTACTTGTTACTGATGCATTTGGCAATATTCAATTCATAGGCACAAAACATATAAACCAAAGCATTCACTGTGAAAGTTGATAGGCTACATGCAGTCCATTCCTATATAAACTCAGCAGAAAAAGAAACGTCAGCTGTGTTTATTTTCAGCAAACTTAACATGTGTAAATATTTGTATGAACACAAGATTCAACAACTGAGACATAAACTGAACAAGTTCCACAGACATGTGACTAACAGAAATGGAATAATGTGTCCCTGAACAAAGGGGGGTCAAAATCAAAAGTAACAGTTAGTATCTGGTGTGGCCACCAGCTGCATTAAGGACTGCAGTGCTCCTCAAAGACTGCACCAGATTTAGCCAGTTCTTGCTGTGAGATGTTACCCCACTCTTCCACCAAGGCACCTGCAAGTTACCGGACATTTCTGGGGGGAATGGCCCTAGCCCCTCACCCCCGATCCAACAGGTCTCAGACGTGCTCAATGGGATTGAGATCCGGACTCTTCGCTGCCTATGACAGAACACTGACATTCCTGTCATGCAGGAAATGATGCACAGAACGAGCAGTATGGCTGGTAGCATTGTCATGCTGGAGGGTCATGTCAGGATGAGCCTGCAGGAAGAGTACCACATGAGGGAGGAGGATGTCTTCCCTGTAGTGCACAGCGTTGAGATTGCCTGCCATGACAACAAGCTCAGTCCGATGATGCTGTGACGCACTGCCCTAGACCATGACAGACCTTCCACCTCCAAATCGATCCCGCTCCAGAGTACAGGCCTCGGTGTAACGCTCATTCCTTTGACGATAAACACGACTCCGACCATCACCCCTGGTGAGACAAAACCGCAACTCGTCAGTGAACACTTTTTTTTACCAGTCCTGTCTGGTCCAGCAACGGTGGGTTTGTGCCCGCTGTTGCCTGTGATGTCTGGTGAGGACCTGCCTTACAACAGGCCTACAAGCCCTCAGTCCAACCTCTGTCTTTTGTGGACAGTCTGAACACTGATGGAGGGATTGTGCGTTCCTGGTGTAACTCGGGCAGTTGCCGGTGTTGCACGTGGTCTGCCAATGCAAGGACGATCAGCTGTCCGTCCTGTCTCCCTGTAGCGCTGTCTTAGGCTTCTCACAGTACCGACATAGCAATTTATTGCCCTGGCCACATCTGCAGTCTTCATGCCGCCTCGTAGCATGTCTAAGGAACGTTCACGCAGATGAGCAGGGACCCTGGGCATCTTTCTTTTGGTGTTTTTCAGTCAGTAGAAAGGCCTCTTTAGTGTCTTAACTATGATATTAATTGCCTACCGTCTGTATGCTGTTAGTGTCTTAACAACCATTCCACAGGTGCATGTTCATTAATTGTTTATGGTTCATTAAACAAGCATGGTAAACAGTGTTTAAACCCTTTACAATGATGATCTGTGAAGTTATTTGGATTTTTATGAATTATCTTTGAAAGACAGGGTCCTGAAAAAGAGACGTTTATTTTTTTTACTGCGTTTAGTTTATGCTTCAGTCTACATTTTTCTTGCGCACACCTGTCAATTTTTTTTCTTTTCTGGATGGAAATGTTACACTCCTGTCATGTAAAAATTACTGGCATGGCAGACTCGGACGGGACAAAAATGATGCTTTGTGCTCATGCACATAATTACATTACTCAACTTTTGTTTGTGAATGCAATTTCCGAAATGGAACGGTTTATTTATTGTTTAAGCTATTTATTCTTTTTTAAATTTCATTTAAAAAAAATGTTACCCCCTTTTCTCCCCAATTTCGTGGTGTCCAATTGTTAGCATCTAGTCTCATCACTACAAATCCCGTACGGGCTCAGGAGAGACGAAGGTCGAAAGCCATGTGTCCTCCGAAACACAACCCAACCAAGCCGCACTGCGTCTTAACACAGCGCGCATCCAACCAATGTGTCGGAGGAAACGCCGTGCACCTGGCGACCTGGTTAGCGTGCACTGCTCCCGGCCCGCCACATGAGTCACTAATGCGCAATGAGACAAGGATATCCCTACCGGCCTAACCCGGACGACGCTAGGCCAATTGTGCGTCGCCTCATGGACCTCCCGGTCGCGGCCGGCTGCGACAGAGCCTGGGCTCGAACCCAGAGTCTCTGGTGGCACAGCTCGCACTGCGTAAGCTATTTATTCAAGACTCCCTTTACTTTATTTTAAAACTAAAATGCTTGATTTGCATTTAAAATCATGAATGCCGCATATGCTGCGTGATGACATGAACAAATTATTTGATTGATACAGTGGCTTATAGAAGTTGAATATAGGCCTAAGTAAGTTACTGTATTAAGACTAGTGAAGGACCAATATGACATTTTTGGCTGGTACTGATATCAGATTTTTTTCCCCTTGCCAAAAAAACAATACTGATAACCAATTATTACATTTTTTTTAGCGTCCTTTTAAGTGTTCTAGTACAGTTAAATAGTTAGTTGCACACACACATGGATGCAGTGGTCTAAGGCTCTGCATCTCAGTACAAGAGGCATCACTACAGTCCCTGGTTCGAATCCAGGCTGTATCACATCCAGCCGTGATTGGGAGTCCCATAGGGTGGCGCACAATTGGCCCAGCGTCATCCGGGGTAGGCCATCATTGTAAATAAGAATTTGTTCTTAACTGATTTGCCAAGGTAAATAAAGATTACACACCACACTGTCCAAAAAGTTATTTTGTTGGCATTTACGTATGTCCCCATTACCAGTAAAACATAATCAAAACCTATTTCTTTCACTTACTTGCTGTGCTGTTTTGTTGTTCTGTCGTTTCATTCTCAACCAGGATTTCTATGGAACGCCGTTTTGGTCTTTGCGTGTCAAATAAGCTTGTTGACCAATCAGGACCTGAATATGACTGCAAGTCACATAATTTAATGTGTTCATACTTGTTTTTTCTCGTAGTTATTAAACATTGATTACACTATCACTCGTATTCCATGTCACAACGATTCATCGATACGCATGCTATGATGCTGGTCAAGTTGTCTCGCGCAACAGTGCTGGTCATAATTTTTTAAATATTTTTTAAAGCTAGCTAGCTCATGGATGCAAACAATGTTCTTCCCCAAAAGCATAGCAAAATGACATCTGTTTCAGTAGCTATAGCTAGCTAGCTAATTATATAGCTAGGTGTCATCTAAAATTACCCTAATGTAGAAGACAGTTCTTATTTGATTAATGGTGGTTGGACCCATCTATGTGAAGCTCACCACAATAAGGATTAGCCACAATAGTGGACTTTGCAGTTAGCCTTCAAAATATAAGTATGGCTTAATTCTACAATTTGTATGAATTTGCATCAAATTCAAAGAGGTATTTTTATTTTGAAGGCAAACTCCAAATTCCGCTATTGTACCTAATCCTTATTGTGGCTAGCTTCACAACACAACCCGTTCCGGTCGAGCCTCACTAGCCAGATGAAGCTAGCTGGCTGCTTGTAACGTTAGCTTTGGGCAACAGGGTTAAGTAGCTGGCTAGCTATTTATTTTCATGAACTGAAGTTCAATTTCAATAGGTGAACAAGTGGCAACCTAGCTAATACTTACTCAAGGATTCCTAAAATATTGCTAAGAATAATGAAAATGACTGCAGTTTCTACTGGTCATTGTTTTCAGACTGGTTGTAATTGGTGCTAGCTAGGTACCCAAGAAGTTGTGGTCAAACAAATGATGCTTTATTACTAACGGGGTATTGTAAACACATCGTTCGTGGCCTGTGTTTGCTTGTTTGCAGACCGTTTTTTGTACAGCTTTGACAGTGTTACTGTATCTTTTTTGACACGCAAAGACTTAAATGGCGTTCCATAGTATCTATGTCGTGAAGCTAATAGCAGTGACGCTATTACTGTGTAACTCCGGTAGGGCAACATCTGAAAAATGGCACACTTAGTAGTCTATACCAGTGCTCGACCAGTCGGCGAAAGCCAACATCACCCACGACAGAGAACGGTTGATTGTCAAGTGCAATGGATTCCATTATCTTGGCTTTAATGGATTACTCCTTTGAGTTTTCTCGCTGAAATGTTCTTACTCTTTCCACACTGCAGACGTTGTGGGCTAGGTTAGGAATGCTGTTTGTGCAAAATTTTATGTGGTGTCATTACATCATGTACCTACGTTATATAGGTATGCACGTCAGCTTTGACATCGGTTCTGCACATCGGCGTTAAACTAGACATCGGCCGATACCGATGTTGGCATTTTTAGTTAATATCTTCCGATATGTTCACTTTTTAAAAATGTATATATTGTGCATTCCCAATTAAGACTAAGTAGGATGTGCTCTTAGACCTACAGATTGATGGTGGTTATAAAGGGTGCTGTACTAAGCCTACTAATGATGACATATCATGAGAAAGTAAAAGGAGCATCATTATAAATATTCTTTTTCTGACCATTAGGAACAAAGCCTTTTATTACAGCAAAGAAAATATTTTAAAAACAGTCGAATTTGTGAAACTGTTTACTTGACATGTTACGTGAGGTTTGTTGCTGACAGAATCAGTAGGCTATTAAACAACCGGCAACAGAAGCAGGATCCCTCTTACTTCTGTAGATTACTTCTGATTTTATAAAGCCAGGCACATCTAACAGTTAGGCTATTGATTATAAACCTGATTTTTAAGTTTGGGTTTCCTCTCCTCACTTTTCTTAGACAAGGCAAGGGCTGCCTTCTCATATCCCAGCTCTGCTGCTGCTTCCGGGGCATTGTTCTAAAAACCGATAGGCCGGGTAACTTTGCTATTGTGCACATAGCATCATGGTCTAGGAAAAGTCACCAATTCAACAGCACACTGATCCAATGAGGGAGAAAGCGCATTTGTTATAAAATAATATTTTGTATTAGTGTCGCACCATTGTTCTTATGTAATATATCCATATTCAATTTCAGTAGCACCTGTCTCAGAAGCACTGGTCTGATGGACTTTGCCATCCCCACGGCCTCCACAATGGTTCAGTCCACTCAGCGCGAGTCACACCGGTATCTTGTACACCATGAGAGAGGTGTTTTTTGTTTTTTTTGCTTTTTGTAAAGTCAACCTTAAATGAGAGGTTCATCTTTAATTTTATATATACTTTTCTTACAAAAAGTGGGGCAGTATATGTTAGAAATATCTAAACTTAGATTTTGGAGGGCATAATAGGTGCATTTACCCTAATCCGTTACTCCCCAACCCAGTGAGGTAAAAAGGGCCTTTATGGTCTTATTCTCTGCTCCACTTGTTCTGTCTGTGGTCTGGTAACACACCTTTCCGGTGTTGCGGTCTGAGCTGTAACAGGAAGTTAATCTATTATTCACAGGTCTGTCAGTGTGTGTGCGAAGCATTTTTGTCTGTGTGTTTTGGAGTAAGATGCCTCATTCCACTGTGAGTGTGTGTGTGAATGAGTTTGTTTTGCTACCTTTTTAAATACTGATGTGCTGTGAAGTTACAGGTGTTCTGACAGTTTCCATTGAACGTCTGATCAATGGAAAAAGGATGCACCTGAGCTCAATTTCGAGTCTCATAGCAAAGGGTCTGAATACTTATTTAAATAGGGTATTTCTGTTTTGTATTAATACACTTGCAGCAATTTCTAAACCTGTTTTCGCTTTGTCGTTATGGGGTATAGATTGTTAAGTTTTCCTCAATGTGGAAAAAGTCTAGGAGTCTGAATACTTTCCGAATGCACCGTATAGGAGGTTGTTACAGGATGCATCTCTGTGGGTGATTGACTGGTGTGGTAACTAATTGAATGATTTGTTTCAGAGTCTTGTGCACTGACATCGTTGGGACCTCTCCTTCCTGACTGCCCCAATACAGCCACTGCTCTATGGCCTTAAGGTACGTAACATTACACAGGTTTAGCAGGAGCTGTTTGCACTGTGATTTTCTTACATGGCTGTTACATGAGCTCAGAGCTAAGCAGTGTGGGAACTGGGAAAGATTATTATGGATGAAATAATAATTGTAGTTATTTGTTTAAATATTCCTTTAATTCATTGGGCTTTAAACACTATATTAGGAAGTGGCATAGATGTTTTGGGCACTTTGACAAGTGCCTGGCTGCCAAACAATCTCACTGGCAGTGGTTTTGACTCTAGGCTGTGAACTAGGTGTTGTCTGTCAGCTGTGTGTCATGAGAAATGTCACCTCAGTCTGACACTGATACACTCTACCACCATTAGACAGAACACACGAAGAAAGAGTTCTGTTCTTTGTATCATTTCCTTTGTGTCGTATGAGTCTCTTTCTTGAAAGATCAGTGAAAGTTGTTGACGGGTTCCTTTCGGGCTAAGTGTGCACTGCCGTGCTTGTCTGATAGCATGGAAACGCCAAGGTATGCAAGGGCACGTCTCTGCAGGACATAGAGGAGCACGTTGGTTCCTGCAACATATCAGTAGAATAAGTTTGACCTTTTCGATTGCATTCTTTTATTGGTTCTTGAGCAAGCAGTAATGTAGCAGAGCTGGAAGGGAGCTGTTAGGTTATGTTCACTTTAATCTACCAGTTTTATAGTGCTGTGCAACACTCTGGCCTCTAGCTGGTCATTTGAAGCCCTCTTGTTAGTTCTGAATGGTGGTTGGCCAAGACCGAAACGTGTGTGATTGTGACCCAGGGGCTGGTTAAGTGACATTCTCACGTTCCCCAGCAATGACAACCATGTTGCCTGTGGGCAGACCTAACAACTATCTCAAAGAGAGGCAACATGGCAACTGCCTGGTTTCAATGACACCCCCTGTGTTCAGATCTATGAAAGATCTGGATATTTGGAGGCAATGATGGATAAAGCGAAGCTCCATCCTTTCAGACCTGTGAAAAACTGAAGGGGGTATGTGAGAGCCAGGTGAAGGGGCAAGGCCAGAGGAATTGGAGAAGTGTTGCAGTAGCAGGAGGTGATTCACTGCTGAGACGGGCATCAAAGGTGTGTCATGTCAGACTGTGTTTGCTGACTGCGCAAAGCTCCTTTTATCAACTCCTGTAGTTTTTGTCCAGACCACGGGAGGGCGTACAGCAACTGTCCTTACCCAACCTACTCCAGCTGTTGTTTGGGATCAGGTCAAGTGGACTAGCTGGCTGGGTTTCTGTCACGTGGAGGGAGCACAGCTCCGTTCTCACATAACAGGAGGGTCATCCTCAGGACTCCACTCAGTGAATGACCTTTTGTCTATCTGCAAGTGTAGCCAAGTGTTTGGGCGCTGTACAATCTGAGACGGCCCGGCCCCGGCAGTTTTCCTGTTTTTCTCAGGCGTGAAAGCAGGCCTGAGTAGCGTCGGGGCAGAATCCAGGGAGGCGTAGGAACCCTTGCGCATTGTTCCCTGAGTTTCCTCGCTCACATTCCCCGGGGCTGACTGGGATCTGGGCCTCCTGCACTGGGCTATTGTTTTAACTTTGCAGCAGCACTGACCTGGCCTCTCCACACTGCAGCCACCTCCACTGGCCATTGTACTGCCCTGGTCCAGTGATGACGATCTCACTGATCACTTGGCTTTCTCACTCACTCTAGGCCTAACTGGCTTCTTTCTCTCTTCCACTCTTTCAACTATTCATCTGTTATTTTGATCTGTTTTCTGTCAGATTCATTTTGTTTTTTTACATACACGGTGTAAACAATTAGGAGCACTGATATTGCCATGACATAGACTGACTAGGTGAATTCAGGTGAAATCTATGATCCTTATTGTTGTCACTTGTTAAATCCACTTCCATCCGTGTAGATGGATGGGAGGAGACGGATTATAGGTATTTTTAAACCTTGAGACATGGATTGTGTATCTGTGCCATTGACGGTGAATAGGCAAGACAAAAGATTTAAGTGCCTCTGAACGGGGTATGGTAGTAGCTGCCAGGCACACCGGTTTGTGTCAAGAACTGCAACGCTGCGTTTCACGCGCAACAGTTTCCCGTCTGTATCAAGAATGGTCCACCACCCAAAGGCCATCCATCCAATTTGACACAACTGTGGGAAGCATTGGAGTCAGCATCCCTGTGGAACGCTTTCGATGCCTTGTAGAGTCCATGCCTCGACGAATTGAGGCTGTTCTGAGGGCAAATGGGGTGTAACTAAACATTAGGAAGTTGTTCCTAATGTTTTGTCAACTCTGTGTATATCTGCATTGGAAAAACATCTAGATTAGAACCACAATGTACCAAAACAAAATTATCCCAATAATCCATGTCTCCCTCTGGCTCGGCTTTGGATGTAGGTTCATCTGCCAATGTTTTCTGTGAAGATTGGGAGTTCAATTCTTCTGTGAACTAATCACTTGGTTAGACTGAAATCAGTACTACTGTACATAACCCCTAGTCACACCAATGCAACATAGATATTGTGAAAGTCTAGGTCTGAAGAACTTGCAGCATCACCTTGGTGATTTCATCATGTTTCTACTCCCTGAGCAAAGGACCCTCTTCTTAAGGGGAATAGACCGAGCCTTGAGAGTGAGCTCAGCGCAAAGGCTCCTTCATCAGCTCCTCTGCTCAATGCTTTTTGTGCTGGCAGTGCAGGCTACTGACTGGCCTCTGGAGGGCAGGGCTGCTGTAATGCTAGTTGCCTAAGACATCCCAGTACACACCACTCCTATCCTTTATTTGGCTTGTATCCATGCCACTCTGCAGCTTTATTCTTACACAGCAAAACCCGTGGTTAGTACTGAATGTAACTGAAAAGTCAAATGTGAAGAACAAGGCAAAGTGTTTTTGCTGACATTTCTGGATTCTTAAAAAAACAAACTTTCTGTCGTGGGTGTGGGTGATTTGACAGAAAGCAGCTTTAGCACTCACACGGGGGGTGTACGCTGGGGTGGTACTGAACCCATTACACCACCTCAACTTGTTCTCACGCTGCACCAAAGGATGTGAGCACTTCCTCTTTACTTCCTACTGTGCCAGAACTCTAACCCAAGGCTCTGTCCTGCTGAACACTAATACAGCTGACCTTAGTAAACCTGCATCAGTAGGCGCTGTACCTGTCTATTGCACAGCTTTCAAAACCGTAGAAATCAGATTGTGATACACATAGCCATCTTTGTTCTATTTTAAGTTGTTTTACACAAGATGGGATGAGCTTCATCTGTCACAGCTGTTCTCAGATCAGGTTGGTAGCGGGCGCTCAGAGGGAGGTGTTCGTACCATTGGCTAAACTAAACCGCTCAAAATAGGTGTGGTGATGACGAATGAGCAGAAAATTTACTTTCTTGATAATGGCTCTCTAAATGGGCTACATCATCCATGTTGTGGCAATTCCTATTGAGTTAAACTGTTCTGTTTGAATATCTATGCGATGCATGTACACTGCTCAAAAAAATAAAGGGAACACTTATTAAACAACTCAATGTAACTCCAAGTCAATCACACTTCTGTGAAATCAAACTGTCCACTTAGGAAGCAACACTGATTGACAATAAATTTCACATGCTGTTGTGCAAATGGAATAGACAACAGGTGGAAATCGGCATTTAGCAAGACACCCCCAATAAAGGAGTGGTTCTGCAGGTGGTGACCAGACCACTTCTCAGTTCCTATGCTTCCTGGCTGATGTTTTTGTCACTTTTGAATGCTGGTGGTGCTTTCACTCTAGTGGTAGCATGAGACTGAGTCTACAACCCACACAAGTGGCTCAGGTAGTGCAGCTCATCCAGGATGGCACATCAATGCGAGCTGTGGCAAGAAGGTTTGCTGTGTCTGTCAGTGTAGTGTCCAGAGCATGGAGGCACTACCAGGAGACAGGCCAGTACATCAGAAGACGTGGAGGAGGCCGTAGGAGGGCAACAACCCAGCAGCAGGACCGCTACCTCCGACCTTTATGCAAGGAGGAGCAGGAGGAGCACTGCCAGAGCCCTGCAAAATGACCTCCAGCAGGCCACAAATGTGCATGTGTCAGCTCAAACAGTCAGAAACAGACTCCATGGTGGTGGTATGAGGGCCCGACGTCCACAGGTGGGGGTTGTGCTTACAGCCCAACACCGTGCAGGACATTTGGCATTTGCCAGAGAACACCAAGATTGGCAAATTCGCCACTGGCGCCCTGTGCTCTTCACAGATGAAAGCAGGTTCACACTGAGCACGTGGCAGAGTCTGGAGACGCTGTGGAGAACGTTCTGCTGCCTGCAACATCCTCCAGCATGACCGGTTTGGCGGTGGGTCAGTCATGGTGTGGGGTGGCATTTCTTTGGGGGGCCGCACATCCCTCCATGTGCTCGCCAGAGATAGCCTGACTGCCATTAGGTACCGAGATGAGATCCTCAGACCCCTTGTGAGACCATATGCTGGTGCGGTTGGCCCTGGTTTCCTCCTAATGCAAGACAATGCTAGACCTCATGTGGCGGGAGTGTGTCAGCAGTTCCTGCAAAAGGAAGGCATTGATGCTATGGACTGGCCCGCCCGTTCCCCAGACCTGAATCCAATTGAGCACATCGGGGACATCATGTCTCACTCCATCCACCAACGCCACGTTGCATCACAGACTGTCCAGGAGTTGGCGGATGCTTGCTTTAGTCCAGGTCTGAGAGGAGATCCCTCAGGAGCATGCCCAGGCGTTGTAGGGAGGTCATACAAGCACGTGGAGGCCACACACACTACTGAGCCTCATTTTGACTTGTTTTAAGGACATTACATCAAAGTTGGATCAGCCTGTAGTGTGGTTTTCCACTTTAATTTTGAGTGTGACTCCAAATCCTGAACTCCATGGGTTGATTAAATTTGATTTCCATTGATAGTTTTTGTGATTTTGTTGTTAGCACATTCAACTATGTAAAGAAAAAAGTAGTTAATAAGAATCATTCATTCAGATCTAGGATGTGTTATTTTAGTGTTCCCTTTATTTTTTTGAGCAGTGTATATTTAGTAACTTATAGAGCAACGGTACTCTAATACTATTTGAGAAGGTCCAGTCACACACTTCCTATTGTCTAGGGAATTGGGAATTGCCAGGGAACTTCCGATACGATATTCTAACGGTTCCGGTGCCGATATGTATTGCGATTCTCACGATGCTGTATGTATTATGATTCGATATTGCAATTTGATGTTCCAAAACATATTGCTCACTACTGTATATGTCTGCTGCAGAGAGACAGAGCATGAGTGAGAGGGTTTTAATCAGTCATGAAAATAAGTGCTGATGACATTGACTCACTATTTTAAAGATGGAGATGGATGGAGAACAAGCTTAGGAGGTAAAATACTGGAGTTTTTTGCAGGTACAACCAACTAGTGCTAGCTAACGCTTATTAAAGCGTGTGCGAGACGATGGGATTGGAAAGTGTTAAGTGTAGGGTTGGGCAGTATCCAGATTTGCATAGCCTCACACAGTCCTTCTCTCTGACTGGGATTTACGTTTCAGTACACAAGGGCCCCCCCCCCCAAAAAATAAAAATAATAATTATCCCAAAATGAATGCTAACAACATTAGCACAAGTAATAGCTCATTTGCATTTAGGCTCCTAGCTAAATATGCTAACGAGCACAAACAAAAATAAATGAATTGCAAAGACAGGTAATCCGGCTTATAAAATTATACATATAGGTAGGACCAGGTCTCTCCTTAAAATATATTTTATCTCAATGAGGAAAAACTTGTATAAATAATAAAAAAATATATTTTAAAGTTGACGAGCAAATGAACAATGTTTTGACACATGCTTGTCTGAAGACCGAATAGTACTGTGTCTCTGTGGAATTTGAGAGTCGCTAGGGCAACGGGAAAGCCTACTATGCTCAGAGGAGACAGGGGAGGAGCAGAAGGGCCCAGAATAGAGCGGAGAAAACGCAAGGAAATCAAGCTGAAGTGGCAGCTGTACAGATAACTCATTCGAAGGGATTTGACATCTCAAACATGGCAGAAAGCTAACACAATATAATGCCCCGTGACCTTACTAAATCAGCCACTTCAGTAAACTAGCAAGTTAAACTCGGTGTTCGCCCTAACGCAGAATTCTTTGTTTTTCACGCAGGAAAAAATATATAAAACTCAGAATTATCTAAACTGCTTCTTAGTGTTATTTCTGCTCAGCATCAAACAATGTTCTATTCAGTTGCGCTTCTCCACTCTGAGAATTCACAAAGGCATTCTATCAAAAGACAGCTCTGACTGTAGCTACTTTTCTCTGGTACTTCTCTCTTTGTAGCCAGTCTACTTTTCTCTGGTACTTCTCTCTTTGTAGCCAGACTACTTTTCTCTGGTACTTCTCTCTTTGTAGCCAGTCTACTTTTCTCTGGTACTTCTCTCTTTGTAGCCAGACTACTTTTCTCTGGTACTTCTCTCTTTGTAGCCAGTCTACTTTTCTCTGGTACTTCTCTCTTTGTAGCCAGACTACTTTTCTCTGGTACTTCTCTCTTTGTAGCCAGACTACTTTCCTCTGGTACTTCTCTCTTTGTAGCCAGACTACTTTCCTCTGGTACTTCTCTCTTTGTAGCCAGACTACTTTCCTCTGGTACTTCTCTCTTTGTAGCCAGTCTACTTTCCTCTGGTACTTCTCTCTTTGTAGCCAGTCTACTTTTCTCTGGTACTTCTCTCTTTGTAGCCAGACTACTTTTCTCTGGTACTTCTCTCTTTGTAGCCAGACTACTTTCCTCTGGTACTTCTCTCTTTGTAGCCAGACTACTTTTCTCTGGTACTTCTCTCTTTGTAGCCAGACTACTTTCCTCTGGTACTTCTCTCTTTGTAGCCAGACTACTTTCCTCTGGTACTTCTCTCTTTGTAGCCAGACTACTTTCCTCTGGTACTTCTCTCTTTGTAGCCAGTCTACTTTCCTCTGGTACTTCTCTCTTTGTAGCCAGACTACTTTCCTCTGGTACTTCTCTCTTTGTAGCCAGACTACTTTTCTCTGGTACTTCTCTCTTTGTAGCCAGACTACTTTCCTCTGGTACTTCTCTCTTTGTTGTCAGACTACTTTTCTCAGGTAAAATGCAAGATGAACTTTAAGCAAAACATAATGAAAGCTAGCTGGTTACATTCATTCTATGATAAACAGAAATATGGCCAAATACTTTTACATTCATTGTAAGCTCATTTACTTGTGTGGCTGCCAGCCAAATCGTGTTGCACTTCTGTTGTCGTCTGACAATTAAGCTATTTTCTGCCGAATGTGTTGCACTAATGCATTTTCTGTGAATGAAAACTATAGTTGCACGTCCCTGATCACTCTTGAAACAAAACAACACGGTTGACGTTCAATATAAAACGCAACCCCTGTCAATACACAGCTGGACTCACCTGCTCCTGCTTTTCCCCGTTGTGCTATTTACAAACGAACACGACTGGCTCAAAGATTCTGGGGAACTACAGTAAGCTTCATAATGTGACGGGTGAAATGAAGAACGCCATCTTTCTCTTAACGTATTGCACAAGTTGCCTGCAGGTATTTACTTACAGTAGCTACAAAAATTACAATTTATTGATGAACTTAAAAACAGTTTTGACATGACTGAAAAACCACCCCGTGGCTATTTACAAATACCCCGGTATACGGTATACCGCCCAAGTTTAGCCAAGTGTATGTTTAGTACCATATGACAGTTCACTGGGCGATAAGGGTTATCAGTATACACAGACAGGCCGGAGGATAGAGTCATCCTGTCATGGAGCGCATGTCCGTGGCTCATAAACAATGACACTGAAAAAATGATTGGTTGGAGAGATTCTTTATTGTATCTCAAGATATAGCCAAGAATCCTGAAACAAAAGAGAATGTTGGTTAGAGTTGCGCATTCCGTTTGCCAACAATACGTTGACGTAAGGCGCCAAAGTCGAGTGTTTGTTTTAGTAACTGGCGTGCACAATGTAACTTGTTAACCATGTTTCTACCGTATATAAAGCCGCCCATTTAAACGTACATGCTCTAGCAACGTTAAATATATTATTACGGTAACGATAGACGTGTTGGTAGAGAATAATCATATAATTTAACCTACCTAAATTGTTTGTCTGTTTCTTGTTGAAGTGCCGGTGTGCATTACGCAAATTAGTCTACGAGTCAGGGGAACATTTTATTGGTTTATGGGAACAACTAAAGTGATTAATTATCCCAGGGGGAAATTACTTAATGAATGTGTATTGTGTGACTTAAATAAATAGTTATGGCACAAGTTAATCAAGTCTGGGCTTATGTAAAACTGTTGATTTTATGGTGTTATATGTCCATGGGAAATTACGTATTTATGGTAAAATGTGTTTCGGGGCTATAATGATGGAACGTTCCTGACTGAAGGGAGTTCCTGGAAGGAGTACTTTAGGTGGTCAGTTGGCCTTTGCCTGGGGGAGAGCAGGTAACAGGTTGGCTAGAGTAGAGCCATACCTGAGTTTTGTAATAGGTAAAGAGTTGTTGCCGGAACAGTTTATACCTAGAATATCTTAGATTTATTCTTTGTCAACATCCTGTTTTTATTTTCTATACTAAGTTTATCATCCTGCACCTGTTTAATATTGTAAATAAAAGCCTCCTAAGAGAGGTGAGCGCCAGAACATCCAGTCTCTCTGATCTGCCGCTTCTGTTTTTACACACCCCTTCCACTTCTCACTAATTCCCCACCAAGACTGGTCTCTCTTCCTTCTCGCTCACTCTTCTAAGAGAGGTAGGCCAGGGTGTTGTCTCTGCTTTGATTGGCTGTGGGCCCAGGCGTGCGTTATCTCCTGTGGAACATGTTCTGGTCCTGCCCCTGATAGGGCCTGGCAACTGACCTGGCCTGGCTCCACCCACTCCTGATTACATCACTGCTGGAGTGTGATGTCTGTTTGCCTTCTCCCTCTGAGCAGACAGGTACTGTTTCTGGCTGCGCATGAAGTTTCTACCATTCCGACTCTTCGCTGTAGGGGGATACAACAGACTGAGTTTCAATAGGCCAGATAGTGTCTCTTCATTCTTCTAATGGGCTGTCTGTTGTTGACTATCGTAGTCTATGATATCACTGACTGTACAGCGCTAAGCAGCAGACAGACCTAGTGGCAGTAACCCTGGCTGTTAGTGGTAAACAGCCAGGTAGTTTTGTGGGGGAAGATGGTGCAGAGTGACTGACTGTGGATTTGGACTGGATGCTGGACTGAGTGAGTTAGCGTGAATACAGACACACATGGAGTTCCTAAGGAGCCTGGTCCCGGCCGCCATATCGTGGGACGGGGGGGCGTTGGAGTCTGGGGGAGGGTTGCCCCGGGAGACAGGCCCCCGTCTGCTGAGGATGAAGCGCCTGGGCCTGCTGGCCATGGGCCAGACCATCGAGGAGGACCAGGAGGGTCTGGTGAGTACCTCCACCACCAGGCCCGTCCGCTCCAACCGGACCAACCGCATCAAAGGTACAGACAGACTAGGAAGCTTTCTCTTACAATGAATGACTGACTCGCCTTATCAAGACCTACAGAGTTCTGCATTCATGTTTAACTCTGTCGTATGCTCTTGAGGCGTTGTGCTGTTGAGCAGAGTCAACAGTCAATCAACTGGCTGAATCTTTAGTTTGATCTTGGCCTAGTACATGGTAAACCAATAACGTCATTAGCTGCAATAACTTTCTAATGTGATACCTATGAGACACCATCACATGAAACACAGTAGGCTATAGGGTCATTGAGGGTTTGTGCTGTTATTGCCACATCAGTACCTCCAGGTAAAGTAAGGCTTTGTGTCTTGTGTGTGTGTGTGAAAGAGTTTAAAATTATTGTGGTAGTGAGTGATCTGGGACATTGACAATTCCGGGCTCCCAAGTGGCGCAGCGGTCTAAGGCACTGCATCTCAGTGCAAGAGGCACTGTGTGAATCCATGCTGTATCACATCCGGCCATGATTGGGAGTCCCATAGGGCGGCACACAATTGGCCCAGCGTTGTCCGGGTTTGGCCGGAGTAGGCCGTCATTGTAAATAAGAATTTGTTCTTAACTGACTTGCCTAGTTAAAGGTTAAATAAATAAACATTTCACATGCAGTATGCTCATACTGCTATGACAGACGGAGAACTCTGTGAAAGGGCACAGTGAAAGTTAGCAGGACGGTGGAATATTCTATCACAAAGTCACTGAGTGGTGTTATATTGTATGCTGAAATGGAACTTGAGTTGCTGTTATTTTTATTTTTTTGGCTTAAATATATTTTTAATGTTCTATGATACGGTAGCTTCTGAGTTTAATGGCTTGGAAAGGACCTCTAAAATGGTTTGTTTTGTTTCTGAAAGACCATTAAATACACTAAAAATAATTTACTATTGACTTCAAAATGGAGGACCCAAACGTATCTGTTTATAGTAAGCACTCAACAGGCCTCTCGTTTTGTGTGTGTGTGTGTGTGTGTGTTCACCAGCCTCTTTCCATCATCCGCAGGGTGATGACTCGTCAGTCGATCAGCGTGGCTTTGTGCTCAACCCTGCCTGTCAGAACACGCTCGCTCTCTGTTTGCTCCTCCCTGAAACATGGCTGAATCAACAAATCAACCAATTCTCCCTATGAGAGATTTACAGCTAGTCCACACTGACAGCTTGCTACACCTAAATACAGTCCCACGCTGTTTTCCCTTCAGACGCACCAGGACACACCAGTTCTGACCCGAGGTTGAGAGAGAGAGCTTACATGTCTACGAGACAAAAAGCTTTTTACTGTAGCAGCTGGGTGAAGGTATGAGTGTTACTCTGAACTCCACGCTGTTAGACCTGATATTCCTATTCTGGGGCAATGAGGCGCCTCTATTCAGGTTAGATTTGACAAAGTCGCTGAGTTGTACAGAAATGTATCCATGGTGGAAGTTGAGCGGGTAGCACTTTGCCCGGTTTGGAAGTTGACCCTCCCCTTCTCCGGGACTTTCCTGTGTGGAACATGTTTGTGGTCTCTAGTAGATGAATTTCCCTCCCAAATTTTCTCTCTGAGAATGAAAAACCTGAATGTATCCAGGTTCTATTCAACCAGGACACTGCCTTCCGCTGTATTAGACAGGAACACACTACTCTGAAGTTGATGACGGTGGTAATGTGTCGTGTAATGGATGGGGTGCGTGATGATGATTACTGTGGTTTATGGCGTAGCCTAAAGAATCAAGGAACCATTTTGAATGTTTTTGAAGCGGCTCTTTCTGCAGTTTGCGACCTCCCTCACACACCCTTCCCATATGATTCAGTGTCACGTCCTAGGTCTCTCCTCTAGTCTGCCATGGCCTGCCCTTCCTGCATTGACTTTTGAGGTGGTGCTCTCTTTCGCTCTCTGTTATTGGTCATTGAAGCACACAATGACATCACCCCTGTGGCGGATGTGCTGCAACCTGATTCCAAAGAATTATTTGATACGTATTTGGTTAAAGGGTGCCCGGTGTGTTTGTGAATGTGACTAAACGCAGGTGTGTGTGTGTGTGTGTGTGTGTGTGTGTATTAGGGATGGGGTTATTGGCTGACTCTTGATACACATGTTGTAGCCTAGTACCTCTTTCTCAACTGGTGTCTCTGACCTCCAGGATGGTGCTGGTACAGATATCTAGCGCCAGTTTTGTAATTGGGCTGCGTACAGGGAGCAGTCCTGAAAACCCAAAAGGCAGTAACAGTAAAATAGTATTACCGAGCCAGCCAGCACAGAGCTTGGTCTGCAACTCCAATGGGAAAACTCTCATAGCAGAGGGGACACATCATTTTATGAACACTCAGACTCTCAAATAACTGACCCATCACATGAGGAATGAAATTGCAGAGAGTGAGGGGCTACGTGTGTTTGTGAAGAGGCTTAATTCCAAATTGGCTGGCCGACAGCAGCTCTGTGCTTCTATCCGTAGGGAGGGACTCATTGTGCTGTGCTGTGGTGACCTTAAAGTAACTCTCCCCTGACTCGGCTCTGTGGATTTGATAGTCAAATCTGGGGAAGCTGGGTCAAGTGAGGTGGAAGACAGGATATGATGAAATGGCGTGAAGGAGGTGGTGGTGGTTATGGATGGGAGCTTCTAGTTCGCATTGTTAGACATGTTATTAACATGTTAAACAATTATTGAATATACTCAGCTAGTTGCTTAGGGATCAGAGTTGAAACAAAATCTATTAGAACCAACCTTGCCTCTCACCATGACGTAGTGTTATGGCGCTAAATGTAATGTTGATAGCATTGTGAGCCACTAGGAGGAGGACGGTCGACCTGTTCAGAATTTTTTATTTTTTTATTTGACCTTTTATTTAACCAGGTAGGCCAGTTGAGAACAAGTTCTCATTTACAACTGCGACCTGGCCAAGATGAAGCAAAGCAGTGCGACACAAACAATAGAGTTACACATGGAATAAACAAACGTACAGTCAATAACACAATAGATCAAATCTATGTGCAGTGTGTGCAAATGTAGAAGAGTAGGGTGGTATAAGGCAATAAATAGGCCATAGAGGCAAAATAATTACAATTTAGCATTAACACTGGAGTGATAGATGTGCAGATGATGTGCAAGTAGAGATACTGGGGTGCAAAAGAACAAGAAGATAACAATATGGGGATGAGGTAGTTGGGTGTGCTATTTACAGATTGGCTGTGTACAGTGATCGGAAAGCTGCTCTGACAGCTGATGCTTAAAGTTAGAGGGAGATATGGCTCCAGCTAAAGCAATTTGTTCCAGTCATTGGCAGCAGAGAACTGTAAGGAAAGGTGGCCAACGGAAGTGTTGGCTTTGGGGATGACCAGTGAAATATACCTGCTGGAGCGTGTGCTACGGGTGGGTGTTGCTATGGCGACCAGTGAGCTGAGATAAGGTGGGGCTTTACCTAGCAAGGACTTCTATATGACCTGGAGCCAGTGGGTTTGGTGACGAATATATATATATAATTATTTTATATATTATTATTTTATATATATATTATTATTTTATATATATATATTATTATTTTATATATATATTATTATTTTATATATATATATTATTATTTTATATATATTATTTAATTTGTTGCAAGGGGTGTAGAGCTGTTGGCCGGGGTAGGGGTAGCCAGATGGAAAGCATGGCCAACTGTAGAAAAATGCTTCTTGAAATTATCGGTTATTGTAGATTTATCAGTGGTGAGTGTTTCCTAGCCTCAGTGCAGTGGGCAGCTGGGAGGAGGTGCCCTTATTCTTCATGGTCTTCAATGTCCCAAAACCTTTTGGAATTAGTGCTACAGGATGCAAATTTCTGTTTGAAAAAGCTAGCCTTATCTTTCCCAATGGACTGTGTATATTGGTTCCTGACTTCTCTGAAATGTTGCTATTTGACGCTAATGCAGTACGCCACAGGATGTTTTTGTGCTGGTCAAGGGTAGTCATGTCTGGGAGTGAACCAAGGGCTATATCTGTTCTTAGTTCTACATTTTTTGAATGGGGAATGCTTACTTAAGATGTTGAGGAAAGCACTTTTAAAGAGCAACCAGGCATCCTCTACTGATGGGATGAGGTCAATATCCTTCAAGGATACCCGGGCCAGGTTGATTAGAAAAGCCTGCTCGCTGATGTGTTTTAGGGAGCATTTGACAGTGATGAGGTTTGACCGTGGGCCCATTACGGACGCAGGCAATGAGGCAGGGATCGCTGAGATCATGGTCAAATCAAATTTTATTTGTCACATACACATGGTTAGCAGATGTTAATGCGAGTGTAGCGAAATGCTTGTGCTTCTAGTTCCGACAATGCAGTAATAACCAACAAGTAATCTAACTAACAATTCCAAAACTACTGTCTTATACACAGTGTAAGGGGATAAAGAATATGTACATAAGGATATATGAATGAGTGATGGTACAGAGGAGCATAGGCAAGATACAGTAGATGGTATCGAGTACAGCATATACATATGAGATGAGTATGTAAACAAAGTGGCATAGTTAAAGTGGCTAGTGATACATGTATTACATAAGGATGCAGTCGATGATATAGAGTACAGTATATACGTATGCATATGAGATGAATAATGTAGGGTAAGTAACATTATATAAGGTAGCATTGTTTAAAGTGGCTAGTGATATATTTACATTTCCCATCAATTCCCATTATTAAAGTGGCTGGAGTTGAGTCAGTGTGTTGGCAGCAGCCACTCAATGTTAGTGGTGGCTGTTTAACAGTCTGATGGCCTTGAGATAGAAGCTGTTTTTCAGTCTCTCGGTCCCAGCTTTGATGCACCTGTACTGACCTCGACTTCTGGATGATAGCGGGGTGAACAGGCAGTGGCTCGGGTGGTTGATGTCCTTGATGATCTTTATGGCCTTCCTGTAATATCGGGTGGTGTAGGTGTCCTGGAGGGCAGGTAGTTTGCCCCCGGTGATGCGTTGTGCAGACCTCACTACCCTCTGGAGAGCCTTACAGTTGTGGGCGGAGCAGTTGCCGTACCAGGCGGTGATACAGCCCGCCAGGATGCTCTCGATTGTGCATCTGTAGAAGTTTGTGAGTGCTTTTGGTGACAAGCCGAATTTCTTCAGCCTCCTGAGGTTGAAGAGGCGCTGCTGCGCCTTCTTCACGATGCTGTCTGTGTGAGTGGACCAATTCAGTTTGTCTGTGATGTGTATGCCGAGGAACTTAAAACTTGCTACCCTCTCCACTACTGTTCCATCGATGTGGATAGGGGGGTGTTCCCTCTGCTGTTTCCTGAAGTCCACAATCATCTCCTTAGTTTTGTTGACGTTGAGTGTGAGGTTATTTTCCTGACACCACACTCCGAGGGCCCTCACCTCTCGTCGTTGTTGGTAATCAAGCCTACCACTGTTGTGTCGTCCGCAAACTTGATGATTGAGTTGGAGGCGTGCGTGGCCACGCAGTCGTGGGTGAACAGGGAGTACAGGAGAGGGCTCAGAACGCACCCTTGTGGGGCCCCAGTGTTGAGGATCAGCGGGGTGGAGATGTTGTTGCCTACCCTCACCACCTGGGGCGGCCCGTCAGGAAGTCCAGTACCCAGTTGCACAGGGCGGGGTCGAGACCCAGGGTCTCGAGCTTGATGACGAGCTTGAAGGGTACTATGGTGTTGAATGCCGAGCTGTAGTCGATGAACAGCATTCTCACATAGGTATTCCTCTTGTCCAGATGGGTTAGGGCAGTGTGCAGTGTGGTTGAGATTGCATCGTCTGTGGACCTATTTGGGCGGTAAGCAAATTGGAGTGGGTCTAGGGTGTCAGGTAGGGTGGAGGTGATATGGTCCTTGACTAGTCTCTCAAAGCACTTCATGATGACGGAAGTGAGTGCTACGGGGCGGTAGTCGTTTAGCTCAGTTACCTTTAGCTTTCTTGGGAACAGGAACAATGGTGGCCCTCTTGAAGCATGTGCGAACAGCAGACTGGTATAGGGATTGATTGAATATGTCCGTAAACACACCGGCCAGCTGGTCTGCGCATGCTCTGAGGGCGTGGCTGGGGGTGCCGTCTGGGCCTGCAGCCTTGCGAGGGTTAACACGTTTAAATGTCTTACTCACCTCGGCTGCAGTGAAGGAGAGTCCGCATGTTTTCGTTGCAGGCCGTGTCAGTGGCACTGTATTGTCCTCAAAGCGGGCAAAAATGTTATTTAGTCTGCCTGGGAGCAAGACATCCTGGTCCGTGACTGGGCTGGATTTCTTCTTGTAGTCCGTGATTGACTGTAGACCCTGCCACATGCCTCTTGTGTCTGAGCCGATGAATTGAGATTCTACTTTGTCTCTGTACTGACGCTTAGCTTGTTTGATAGCCTTGCGGAGGGAATAGCTGCACTGTTTGTGTTCGGTCATGTTACCAGTCACCTTGCCCTGATTAAAAGCAGTGGTTCGCGCTTTCAGTTTCACGCGAATGCTGCCATCAATCCACGGTTTCTGGTTAGGGAGTGTTTTAATCGTTGCTATGGGAACGACATCTTCAACGCACGTTCTAATGAACTCGCACACCGAATCAGCGTATTCGTCAATATTGTTATCTGACGCAATACGAAACATCCCAGTCCACGGTTGAAGACCGTAGAGGTGTATTTAGAGGGTAAGTTGGTCAGGATGATATCTAAGCGGGTGCCCGTGGTTATGGATTTAGGGTTGGAACCTGGTAGATTCCATGAATATTTGTGTGAGATTGAGGGCATCTAGTTTAGATTGTAGATTGGCAGGGGTGTTAAGAATATCCCAGTTTAGGTCACCTAACAGTACGAACTCTGAAGATAGATGGGGGGCAATCAATTCACATATGGTGTCCAGGGCACAGCTGGGGGCTGAAGGGTGTCTATAACAAGCGGCAACGGTGAGACGCTTGTTTCTGGAAAGGTGGATTTTTAGAAGAAGAAGCTTGAATTGTTTGGGCACAGACCTGGATAGTATGACAGAACTCTGCAGTAGATTACAGCTCCTATCAATTGTTGTTCTTTGCCCCCTACTTTGTGCAGAACACTGTGGACAGGAAATGTATCTTCTGTCCTCACTGTGGCCTTATAGGAGGAACTCCCCCTGCCCAGTAATGTCTGGAGCCAGTCAGGATGGCCAGCCACTGTCACTCCTCCCATTGGACGTCTGCCTCTACCTGACCTGCCATGGTCTTTTTCAATTGAGCTTTGCGCGCTATTACAGTGGCTGGCCATCTGGGCCTATATCAAAACAAATTGCTAAAATGTGGAGGTATGCATAGCTTAGTTCCATTGTTGACATTCTTGTTGGGGGCCCAGTGCTCTTTGATGATATCCTGTTCTGTTTTGGAAGAGTACTGTTTGATCTAACCTGAGAGAGCTGATACTGTTGTACTGCGTTCCTGAAGATATGACCAGTGTTTATTCTAAACAGTGCCATGTCTGATATGGGCTCCTGAGTGGCGCAGCGGTCTAAGGCACTGCATCTCAGTGCAGGAGGTGGCATTACAGACCCTGGTTTGATTCCAGGCTGTATCACAACTGGGAGTGATTGGGAGTCCCATATGGCAGTGCACAATTGGCCCAGCATTGTTTTGGGAAGGCCGTCATTGTAAATAAGAATTTGTTTCCAAACTGTCTTGCCTAGTTAAATTAAGGTTAAATAAACAATTTGAGCCATGGGTAGGTGAGGGGTGTGTGTGTGTTAAAGGGATACTACTGAACTTTACCAATGAGGCCCTTTATCTACTTCCCCACTGTCAAATGAGCATGCTGGCAGATACCCATAGACTTCCATTCAGTGCGATAATGCTAGTTAGCATTGGCTCGCGAAACTACCTCTTAACTTCCTTGATACTGAACACAGAGACCTAAAAATGGTATCCACAAGTTCATATGACTCTGGGGAAGTAGACATTGCCAAAATCCAAAAGTATCCTTTTAAGGCTGGGAATTTCCAAGGACCTCACAATATGATATTATCACTATACTTGGGTGCCTATGTATTGCGATTCGATATCATGATTCTCTATGTATTGTGATTCGATGTTCCAAACTTGGGCCTATTGCTCACTATGCCTGCTGCAAAGGGACGAGAGTGCATGAGAAAACGAGGTTTGATCAGTCATTGAATGAAAGTACTGAAAACGTGTTGGCTCATCCTTGGCAAAAAAAGAGTTAGAAGGAGAAATACTTAAAGTTTTTGTGTAGGTACAGCCAACTAGCACTAGCTACCGTTACTTAACTCTAGAAAAGCCTTGTTGGACCCCCACCTTTGGGCCAATGACATGTGTTTTGAATGTCAACATTTTTATAAATACATTTCATACACGCTATTGCAAAAATTAAGGTGTTTTATGAAGGTCTTGGGTAACATTAGAATACAAAAGAAAATGTATCTCAAAGAACACAATAGCATTTTCATTATTTTATGTAGCTAGACTATGTCATGAACAAACCAAAAACAACAACACCAAAATTCAAGTGTTGAAATCCATTAAAGGGATACTTTGGGATTTTGGCAATGAAGCCATTTATCTACTTTCCCAGAGTCTGATTTGACTCATGGATACAATTTTTTAGGTCTCTGCATCCAGTATAGGTAATTTCGCGAGCCAATGCTAACTGGTATTAGCGCAATGACGAAGCCTACGGTATCTACTATCATGCTAGCAGTTACCATAGACCTCCAGTCATTGTGTTAACGCTAGTTAAAGATTTCGCTAACGCTAGTTAACAACTTCAAATTGCGGTTGAGGAACATTGCTTCTGATCGAAAAACCGAGATGCAGCAGAGCTTAGTATGCTGGTGTTTAGACCGATGCCTCAGAATGGCACAGCCACATACGGTCAATCACCGACAGCAATGAACACACTACTCCCTCTCCTTTCTACTGTCTTTGTTTTAAATGGCTAAACTAATTCAGTACTGCTCCATCATAAGGCTCCTGACTGCCCAGTGACAATACTGCAGGGCGGGCAGGGTGTGACAATGCAGGTCTTTGTGGAGAGTTTGTTTACAATGCAGAGCCCTGCTTGGTTTTGCATAACTTGTTATGTTGTGAGAGACAGTCATGTGATGGTGAGAGCGACTGAGAAAGAGAGAAGTGGAGAGGTTGCGCTACAAACGGAGGAAAAATAGATATTTTGTTAGTGTTCATCTTGTATATCTGTTCTCGCTGAAGTGTTTTGTGAACCAAATGTAATACTGTGTATGACCAAAAATCCGTTGTCATGTGGCTCTATTTCAGTCTGCAGCCAGGGTTTAAAAAGAGACACAAACACACAATAGGGTGTGTGTCGCCAACGATGTGTGTGCGTTTCTTTGTGTCTTGATGGCTGTTGCTGGACAAAAACTATGATGTAATCCTATGACTCCTATGGGTGTGTCAGTTTGTTGTTGACCCAAACGGATTAAGTATCCTTCTACCCATCATGCCATGCTCTGTGGGTGAGGGCTGCAGCGTGCCATGTTCTGTGCCCCAGGCAGGTGTAAAGGTGAAACGCCCCAATATGGAATCTCATGGCCAGCAGCATATTCTAGGATACTCTGTGTTGGTGTGTGTGAAATACATTTTTATAGGTGGAACATTTTTGTATTTAAAAAAAATAATTTCCTGTTTTTGTTGAAGTGCTGAATGGAGTTTGAATAGTGTTTTAATTTTGGTTTTATGCTGCTCTGGTGTCCTCTGCCTCCCTCCATATTCTTTCAACCAGCCCCCCCCCCCTGGCTTATTCAATCCCTCTTCCTCTTCCTCATACTGCAGTCGGGGATGACGCATCAGTACTACTGTGGAGAGAACAGGAAGTGTAGTTTTGATAGGCCAGCAGCGCTGGACCACAGCCAAGGAACACTCGCAGCATTTTGATGACATCACCTCTACCCCCCCCTCACCCAGCTATTGAAACTAACCCTCTAGAGGGGGAGAGAGAGTGCGTCAGCAAGCATCAGTGAGCGAACAAGAGCTAGTTGAGGAGGGGAGGGGTTGTCTGCAAGCGAATGGAGAGGGAGAGCGCGACGGGGGAGAATAGCTGACAGTGCTAGCAGTAGCAAGCTTGGACTCGACACAGAGGAGAGAGAATATTGCTGTGCTCCGCCGAGACAAGAATATATATTTTTCTGCGTGCTGCTCCACTTCCCATTCCTCTCTCTAACATCGGGAGGAAAGTTGTTTGTTTTATTTATTTATTTTCCTACGGTATTCATTCACCTCCGTGTTGTCTGTGCTGGGAGCGTGGTAAGGGACTCTGTGGATTGGCTAGCGAGCGGACGTTTGGATGGAAATGCAGCTCTAAAGATCCTCACGCTCTCCTCTCTCCGTGCCTCTCTGGGTGGTTGTACTTTCCACTGAACCCAGCTTACCGCCTGACACTTCCCCATGGGCCTCTCTGCAAACAGCAGCTGACTGGTGTCTGTTCTGAAATTCACCATGAGTCCTATAACCAGCTCCTCTGGAGGGTAGAACTGGGCTCCTGTCTGTTAGGAGGAGAGGTGTGTGTGTGTGTGTGTGTTTTGGGGGAGAGGAAGTGTGTATTTGTGGGCCAGCGAAGTTGGAGTTTCCGGTCTGTGTTTTGGAGGATAACGTTATCAAGACTGGTCTTTGGTAACAGCCCTCGCTGGCGTCATGCTGAGCCTGCAGGATTCGCTCTTCTTTGAGATCAGTATCAAGTCTCTGCTCAAGTCGTGGAGCGGCAGCTGTGAGTACCCTCGTCACAGAGCCCGTCACAAGCGCACACCCAACGTTTACATACCATACCTAGCAAACGACACGCTCATCCATCTATATCACACGCTTACGTGGAACACAGCCATTAAGACTGCTTATTCCCTTGGACATTTGCACCAATGTTTTAATCCGAGCAGAAAGGGGGAGCGGGGGGTCTAGGCGGTAGACAGATGGGGAGATGTTTGGTCCAGCTGTGCCCGGTCTAGTTTGGTCTGTGTGCGGGTAGGAGAGGATTGAGTGTCCCCCCCTCTCTCGTCCTGACCTCTCTACTGGTTGGCTGCTCTTTATTCCTCGGGGCCTGTTGCCCTGATGAGCATCTGCAGATACAGACTCCGATTACAGGCGCACACAGACGGGAAGTCCTCTCCCCTGAGTGTCTCCGTGAGGGCGCCAGGTGCTTGTTGTGTGGGTAAATGTGTCTGCATGAGCTCTCTCTCTTTTGCTCTCTGTCGTCTGTCTGTCCGGGTCTCTCCCTCTCTGTCATCCTTTGGGATGGCTAATGTTTCCTCATTGATCCGTCTTCTCGTTGACTCCCATTAGTCGACTGGTATACAGATCACATTGGAGGGCCTGTGCACCATCCTATTGACCTTACCCATGGTCCTCATCTCTACTGGAAAGTTAATTCCAGTAAGGGTCACTACTGAAGCTGTGCTTGTTTGCCTCCCCTCAGTGCCTTTGATTATCAATAAATACGCACAGTGTGAATATTGGTCACGTCACTTTTCTTGAGCAGTGACCCATTAGACTATGACTAAGCCTATTCTGGCTTCATCTCATTTTAATATTTCCTCAAGACCTAAGTGGCCCAATTTTTAATTTATTTGATTTTTTAAATAATTTTGATAACCGTTTTCTGATCAAATGATCATCTGTACTGTGTTCGTTAGCTTTGAGGAACTTCGCCCGTACTGAGAGTGTGACTCAATTGCAGAGCCTCCGGAGGCCAAATCAAGCTCCCGGTGCGCCTCCCAAATGTTCTCACAATGCAGAGGGCTCCGTAAAGCTCTGCGTTGACATGATTTAGTTGACGGTAGGTGGGGAGTGGTGGTACGTCCTGTATCAACACACTCACTTCCTTGACAACTTCCTTCACAACAGGTCTGCGAAGCACGCATGCCCTGACCTCTGCGGAGGCCGAATCGCAGTACATCAAATCAAATGTTATTGGTGTCACACATATTCAGCAGGTGTTATATGCGGCCAATGGAGACACTGGAATAACCATAAATCTCCTTTAATGTGGCGCAAGCACAATGAGCGGTGCTTTATTTTCTGTTGTCAAACTGCTACTAGAACCCTAATTGTAGACCAGACTAAACGGTAATATGAAACTAACAGTCTGTTATTCAGTCTGTTACAGGAGCTAGCTGGCACCTTGTAATGGCTCAGTAGAAATGCAAGGTGACCATTGGGTAAACATGTTGTTTCCCAATGAATGCCCCTTCACCCCTCTGTCCCCCCTCTGTGTTGGCTGCCAACTCTCCATTGTGCCTCTCACTTAGAACAATGACGAGTAAAGCTTAGTTTCAGCAACTGTCACTATGCCACCCTGCCAAAACGCTTTTCTCCCGCTCTCTCCCGCTTTCCTTCTGTTTCCCCCTATATTTAATGTCCCAGGATGTGCCCTGTCCTCAGTTCAGCCTGTCCTCAGTCACAAGTGTTCAGCCTAAACACTCATTATAACAAGGTGACTCTGTGATCATCATGCTCGGCAGTGAACCGACAGGTGTGTAATCACGCCTTAGTACAGATAACCCTGCTATCAGTCTGCTTGTTACACCAGGGTTATCCACGTCCCTTTTTAAACACTGGGAATGCATTTCACTTTTACTACATTGCATGTGTGATCTGAGTAATACAGTGTTGTCTCTGAATTGACTATGGGATTATTTGGACCTAAAGGAGGCCAGCCCAAACGCATTGGAATCTGGACGTGTCCAGACACATTTCTAGAATAGCGCTTCAGTACTACAACAGTGTTCTGTATGTGCAAACACATACACATAGTGTGTGTTCGATTATCCCTGGTTGTCCTGGGAGCGGAAGTGAGGGCCTTGGGCAGGGCTCTATTTTTAAAGTGACAAGGTGGAGTCGCTGGCTCTAATACTTGTATAATCCCGCTGGGTGCTCTTTTTAATTGCAGGTCTCACAGTGGACCTCTGGCACGCTATGCATGATGAGCATGGAGCATGTGTGGCCTGGTTCATCTCCACTCAACACAGTAGCTACTAGACTAGCTCTGGCTGGAGGGCTTGATCTGCAAGAGTAATCACTATTATTAGTCTTGTAGATACTTACCATTCGGTGTCCTCTTCTCTCTAGAACGTCCTCTTCTTGGAAAGATCACGAAGCGCTCTGACGGGCTTGGTCATTTACTTGCCATCACAAGGTCATACTATGCGTTTGCATTGCGATTTGAATGTGAAATGGGGTGTTGGGTGAGTCAGTACTGTTGTAAATCAGTATAATGACAGGCCAGACAGCAAGTGGAAGCAGCTCACAGGTTTATGGAGTGTTTGTGAACATGTGCAATCGGGTCAGTTGGGAGAGGGAGGGAGGGAGGTGTTGCACGTCACAAGTGAGCGAAGCAGAGACTTGGCCAGGGAAAGGAATTGGATGGTTTGCATTTTTTCTTCACTCTGTTGTTGAGTGGAAAAGTACAAACAATGTTGGGTTTCTCATTTCTGTGAGCCAGGCAGTCAGCAGCCCAGCCGGCCCGGGACAGAGGGGGGAGAAAGAGAAAGAAGGGGAGAGGGACTGGGAAGGAGTCGGAGAGGGGGAGGAGGAGGAGGAGGAGGAGGAGAGGGAAGAGGGTAGCAGAGGGGGTGAGAGGGAAAGAGGGGGCGGGTTGGAGGGGAAGGGAGAGGTGGTGGGGAGAAGGGTATGAGCAGGGGAAGTGAGGGAGTGGAAGGGAGCAAGGAGGGGGAGTGAGGGAGGGAGGGAGCAAAGAGAGAGGTGTGGGAGGGAGTGGGGGTAAGGGGGAGGGACGGAGAAAGAGAGAGAGCGAGGGGACGGTGGAGAGAGAGAGCGCGAGGGGACGGTGGGAGAGAGCGAGGGGACGGTGGGAGAGAGAGCGCGAGGGGACGGTGGGAGAGAGAGCGCGAGGGGACGGTGGGAGAGAGAGCGAGGGGACGGTGGGAAAGAGAGAGCGAGGGGACGGTGGGAAAGAGAGAGCGAGGGGACGGTGGGAAAGAGAGAGCGAGGGGACGGTGGGAAAGAGAGAGCGAGGGGACGGTGGGAAAGAGAGAGCGAGGGGACGGTGGGAAAGAGAGAGCGAGGGGACGGTGGGGAAAGAGAGAGCGAGGGGACGGTGGGAAAGAGAGAGCGAGGGGACGGTGGGAAAGAGAGAGCGAGGGGACGGTGGGGGAGAGAGAGAGCGAGGGACGGTGGGGGGAGAGAGAGAGCGAGGGACGGTGGGGGAGAGAGAGAGCGAGGGACGGGGGGGGAGAGAGAGAGCGAGGGGACGGTGGGGGGGAGAGAGAGAGCGAGGGGACGGGGGGGGAGAGAGAGAGCGAGGGGACGGTGGGGAGAGAGAGAGCGAGGGGACGGTGGGGAGAGAGAGAGCGAGGGGACGGTGGGAAAGAGAGAGCGAGGGGACGGTGGGAAAGAGAGAGCGAGGGGACGGTGGGAAAGAGAGAGCGAGGGGACGGTGGGAAAGAGAGAGCGAGGGGACGGTGGGAAAGAGAGAGCGAGGGGACGGTGGGAAAGAGAGAGCGAGGACGGTGGGAAAGAGAGAGCGAGGGGACGGTGGGGGAGAGAGAGAGAGCGAGGGGACGGGGGAGAGAGAGAGAGAGCGAGGGGACGGTGGGGAGAGAGAGAGAGCGAGGGGACGGTGGGAGAGAGAGAGAGAGCGAGGGGACGGTGGGAGAGAGAGAGAGCGAGGGGACGGAGAGAGCGAGGGGACTGAGAGAGCGAGGGGACGGAGAGAGCGAGGGGACGGAGAGAGCGAGGGGACGGAGAGAGCGAGGGGACGGAGAGGGCGAGGGGACGGAGAGGGCGAGGGGACGGAGAGAGCGAGGGACGAGAGAGAGAGAGCGAGGGGACAGAGAGAGCGAGTAGGGGACGGAGAGAGAGAGGTAGGGGACGGAGAGAGAGGTAGGGGACGGAGAGAGAGGTAGGGGACGGAGAGAGAGGTAGGGGACGGAGAGAGAGGTAGGGGACGGAGAGAGAGGTAGGGGACGAGAGAGAGAGGAGGGGACGGAGAGAGAGGTAGGGGACCTGAGAGAGAGGTAGGGGACTGGAGAGAGGTAGGGGACGGAGAGAGAGAGAGAGAGAGGGGTAGGGGACGAGAGAGAGAGAGAGAGAGGGGGTAGGGGGGACTTGAGAGAGAGAGAGAGGGGTAGGGGACGGAGAGAGAGAGAGGGGTAGGGGACGGAGAGAGAGAGAGAGGTAGGGACGGAGAGAGAGAGAGAGAGAGGTAGGGGACGAGAGAGAGGTAGGGAACGGAGAGAGAGAGGGGTAGGGGACTGAGAGAGAGAGAGAGAGAGGTAGGGGACGGAGAGAGGTAGGGAACGGAGAGAGAGAGAGAG